>NC_081318.1:88210383-88510559 GCF_026419965.1 Kogia breviceps
GCCAACTGCATCATTGTCCACGTTCTGCCGCTTTTCCTGTGCTGGGAAGGCCATTCCCATCTACCTCCTGAACTCCGTTTCGTGCAATTCTGCCTTGCGTTCAAATCCCCTTCGTGGCCTTACCTCAGTATGTTTTTGGACGAGTGTTATCATTTAGAGCTCGGCAGGTTTGTGAAGTGCAGTGCCCCAGAGCTCCGTTTGGCAGCTCGCTTTGGTGTGAGCTGGCCGCAATAGCGCAAGATTGCTTCAGGCCCTGTTGTGCTTGCGGCGAGGCAGGCCGAGCCTTTGGTGAATTCCTCTTCGTGATGGGAAATTAGAGTGACGTGGGCCTGTCCGAACACCGCCAGCTGGTCTCTCATAGGTTGCCCCTCTTCCAGTTCATCCTTCGGACCACTTGCAGAGACTACGAAAGAGGAGTGTCAAGACGCTGATCCTGCAAGTGGGGGAATTGTTAGTCAAGCGGCTGGAATGGCGGACGCTAGCACCCGGAGGTGAAAAATGAGGTGCGCTTTCGAAAGCTTTCCCGATCACACGGTGTACCATCCCCTGGGATTCGCATGAGTGGTTTGGCTGTAGGAAAGTTGCCTTGAACCTGGAGAGGTGGGACCCATGGAATGGGTAGCACGCAGTATAACTCTAGAGGCTCTGCCTTTGCTCCTCCAACCTCAGCAATCCTCTCAGCCTGAGGAGTATCCAGCCTTATGTCTTATGCCGCTGTGGGTGTAGATGTGGTCAATCCTGGTTGCATCACAGCCCCTGAACGCATTTTGGCAGAATTTCCCTCCCTCTCGCCGTGCTTCTTTCTTCTGTGTTTTGGAAATGTATTTTTAGAATGGGCTTTAGCTGATTTTGAGTGCTGTGTTGATGCCGCTTGACACACACTTGATTCACTTACAGAGAGATATCAATACTTAGGTTTTCAGATGCTTACGAGTCTGATATATTCTTCTGTGATGAATAGGAGCTGTTGAGTCCTGTTCACTGAGCAAGGAGTAGGTGGTGTCTATTATATATTTGCTTTTCCGACCGGTATCTGTGCTCATTTCCAAGTCGTGTTTTATGCATCACGCCACCTCACCTTTCCGCTTAAGCAGGCCTAAGTGTGTTTTCGAAAAGCGTGAGTCTGTTCTCTTTTGTCATTCGGGTCGTGGGTAGCGATTTGTACATTCCCTCTCTAAGTGATATCCCAAGTTTCTTTTTCTGTGGGACAGATTTCACTTAGCATCATCGTACCTCAATCCACTCATTATTCTGGAACCAGCCTTATGACATGGATTCCATGGCTGAGGGATATTCCCTCGTACCTAAGTAGCACAAATTCTTGGTCCATTTCTCTCTTCCCCGGCATATGAAGGGTGTCCCGAAGTCGAGGTTGTTGTAAAGAGAGAATCCCTAAACTTTGGTGTGCCGGCGTCTGGTTGATTTTTAGTTTTCCCAAGATATAGGCCCACGTGTGGAGGTGCCCTATGCTCTGTGGTTCTGTTCTGTACGTGTTTTAGGAACGAGCATACGCTTCTCCAGAGTGGCTGTTGGCATTTTGCGTCCCTCCCGGCAACTGGACAAGGCTCCCTTATCTCCTTGGCCTGTCCTGCCTTTCTGGTTTTTAGACATTTTCCGGATGGCTCTTTTGCCCGGGGGGGGAGTGAGATTTCTTTGTAGTGCCGATTTGCTCTCCCCGGGTGCTTGGTTGGCCAAAAAGGGCGTATGCGTTTTTTCCTGAATATATTCAGGAAAAAACGCATACGCCCTTTTTGGCCAACTGCATCATTGTCCACGTTCTGCCGCTTTTCCTGTGCTGGGAAGGCCATTCCCATCTACCTCCTGAACTCCGTTTCGTGCAATTCTGCCTTGCGTTCAAATCCCCTTCGTGGCCTTACCTCAGTATGTTTTTGGACGAGTGTTATCATTTAGAGCTCGGCAGGTTTGTGAAGTGCAGTGCCCCAGAGCTCCGTTTGGCAGGTCGCTTTGGTGTGAGCTGGCCGCAATAGCGCAAGATTGCTTCAGGCCCTGTTGTGCTTGCGGCGAGGCAGGCCGAGCCTTTGGTGAATTCCTCTTCGTGATGGGAAATTAGAGTGACGTGGGCCTGTCCGAACACCGCCAGCTGGTCTCTCATAGGTTGCCCCTCTTCCAGTTCATCCTTCGGACCACTTGCAGAGACTACGAAAGAGGAGTGTCAAGACGCTGATCCTGCAAGTGGGGGAATTGTTAGTCAAGCGGCTGGAATGGCGGACGCTAGCACCCGGAGGTGAAAAATGAGGTGCGCTTTCGAAAGCTTTCCCGATCACACGGTGTACCATCCCCTGGGATTCGCATGAGTGGTTTGGCTGTAGGAAAGTTGCCTTGAACCTGGAGAGGTGGGACCCATGGAATGGGTAGCACGCAGTATAACTCTAGAGGCTCTGCCTTTGCTCCTCCAACCTCAGCAATCCTCTCAGCCTGAGGAGTATCCAGCCTTATGTCTTATGCCGCTGTGGGTGTAGATGTGGTCAATCCTGGTTGCATCACAGCCCCTGAACGCATTTTGGCAGAATTTCCCTCCCTCTCGCCGTGCTTCTTTCTTCTGTGTTTTGGAAATGTATTTTTAGAATGGGCTTTAGCTGATTTTCAGTGCTGTGTTGATGCCGCTTGACACACACTTGATTCACTTACAGAGAGATATCAATACTTAGGTTTTCAGATGCTTACGAGTCTGATATATTCTTCTGTGGTGGATAGGAGCTGTTGAGTCCTGTTCACTGAGCAAGGAGTAGGTGGTGTCTATTATATATTTGCTTTTCCGACCGGTATCTGTGCTCATTTCCAAGTCGTGTTTTATGCATCACGCCACCTCACCTTTCCGCTTAAGCAGGCCTAAGTGTGTTTTGGAAAAGCGTGAGTCTGTTCTCTTTTGTCATTCGGGTCGTGGGTAGCGATTTGTACATTCCCTCTCTAAGTGATATCCCAAGTTTCTTTTTCTGTGGGACAGATTTCACTTAGCATCATCGTACCTCAATCCACTCATTATGCTGGAACCAGCCTTATGACATGGATTCCATGGCTGAGGGATATTCCCTCGTACCTAAGTAGCACAAATTCTTGGTCCATTTCTCTCTTCCCCGGCATATGAAGGGTGTCCCGAAGTCGAGGTTGTTGTAAAGAGAGAATCCCTAAACTTTGGTGTGCCTGCATCTGGTTGATTTTTAGTTTTCCCAAGATATAGGCCCACGTGTGGAGGTGCCCTATGCTCTGTGGTTCTGTTCTGTACGTGTTTTAGGAACGAGCATACGCTTCTCCAGAGTGGCTGTTGGCATTTTGCGTCCCTCCCGGCAACTGGACAAGGCTCCCTTATCTCCTTGGCCTGTCCTGCCTTTCTGGTTTTTAGACATTTTCCGCATGGCTCTTTTGCCCGGGGGGGGAGTGAGATTTCTTTGTAGTGCCGATTTGCTCTCCCCGGGTGCTTGGTTGGCCAAAAAGGGCGTATGCGTTTTTTCCTGAATATATTCAGGAAAAAACGCATACGCCCTTTTTGGCCAACTGCATCATTGTCCACGTTCTGCCGCTTTTCCTGTGCTGGGAAGGCCATTCCCATCTACCTCCTGAACTCCGTTTCGTGCAATTCTGCCTTGCGTTCAAATCCCCTTCGTGGCCTTACCTCAGTATGTTTTTGGACGAGTGTTATCATTTAGAGCTCGGCAGGTTTGTGAAGTGCAGTGCCCCAGAGCTCCATTTGGCAGGTCGCTTTGGTGTGAGCTGGCCGCAATAGCGCAAGATTGCTTCAGGCCCTGTTGTGCTTGCGGCGAGGCAGGCCGAGCCTTTGGTGAATTCCTCTTCGTGATGGGAAATTAGAGTGACGTGGGCCTGTCCGAACACCGCCAGCTGGTCTCTCATAGGTTGCCCCTCTTCCAGTTCATCCTTCGGACCACTTGCAGAGACTACGAAAGAGGAGTGTCAAGACGCTGATCCTGCAAGTGGGGGAATTGTTAGTCAAGCGGCTGGAATGGTGGACGCTAGCACCCGGAGGTGAAAAATGAGGTGCGCTTTCGAAAGCTTTCCCGATCACACGGTGTACCATCCCCTGGGATTCGCATGAGTGGTTTGGCTGTAGGAAAGTTGCCTTGAACCTGGAGAGGTGGGACCCATGGAATGGGTAGCACGCAGTATAACTCTAGAGGCTCTGCCTTTGCTCCTCCAACCTCAGCAATCCTCTCAGCCTGAGGAGTATCCAGCCTTATGTCTTATGCCGCTGTGGGTTTAGATGTGGTCAATCCTCATTGCATCACAGCCCCTGAACGCATTTTGGCAGAATTTCCCTCCCTCTCGCCGTGCTTCTTTCTTCTGTGTTTTGGAAATGTATTTTTAGAATGGGCTTTAGCTGATTTTCAGTGCTGTGTTGATGCCGCTTGACACACACTTGATTCACTTACAGAGAGATATCAATACTTAGGTTTTCAGATGCTTACGAGTCTGATATATTCTTCTGTGATGAATAGGAGCTGTTGAGTCCTGTTCACTGAGCAAGGAGTAGGTGGTGTCTATTATATATTTGCTTTTCCGACCGGTATCTGTGCTCATTTCCAAGTTGTTTTTATGCATCACGCCACCTCACCTTCCTGCTTAAGCAGGCCTAAGTGTGTTTTGGAAAAGCGTGAGTCTGTTCTCTTTTGTCATTCGGGTCGTGGGTAGCGATTTGTACATCCCCTCTCTAAGTGATATCCCAAGTTTCTTTTTCTGTGGGACAGATTTCACTTAGCATCATCGTACCTCAATCCACTGATTATGCTGGAACCAGCCTTATGACATGGATTCCATGGCTGAGGGATATTCCCTCGTACCTAAGTAGCACAAATTCTTGGTCCATTTCTCTCTTCCCCGGCATATGAAGGGTGTCCCGAAGTCGAGGTTGTTGTAAAGAGAGAAGCCCTAAACTTTGGTGTGCCTGCGTCTGGTTGATTTTTAGTTTTCACAAGATATAGGCCCACGTGTGGAGGTGCCCTATGCTCTGTGGTTCTGTTCTGTACGTGTTTTAGGAACGAGCATACGCTTCTCCAGAGTGGCTGTTGGTATTTTGCATCCCTCCCGGCAACTGGACAAGGCTCCCTTATCTCCTTGGCCTGTCCTGCCTTTCTGGTTTTTAGACATTTTCCGCATGGCTCTTTTGCCCGGGGGGGGAGTGAGATTTCTTTGTAGTGCCGATTTGCTCTCCCCGGGTGCTTGGTTGGCCAAAAAGGGCGTATGCGTTTTTTCCTGAATATATTCAGGAAAAAACGCATACGCCCTTTTTGGCCAACTGCATCATTGTCCACGTTCTGCCGCTTTTCCTGTGCTGGGAAGGCCATTCCCATCTACCTCCTGAACTCCGTTTCGTGCAATTCTGCCTTGCGTTCAAATCCCCTTCGTGGCCTTACCTCAGTATGTTTTTGGACGAGTGTTATCATTTAGAGCTCGGCAGGTTTGTGAAGTGCAGTGCCCCAGAGCTCCGTTTGGCAGGTCGCTTTGGTGTGAGCTGGCCGCAATAGCGCAAGATTGCTTCAGGCCCTGTTGTGCTTGCGGCGAGGCAGGCCGAGCCTTTGGTGAATTCCTCTTCGTGATGGGAAATTAGAGTGACGTGGGCCTGTCCGAACACCGCCAGCTGGTCTCTCATAGGTTGCCCCTCTTCCAGTTCATCCTTCGGACCACTTGCAGAGACTACGAAAGAGGAGTGTCAAGACGCGGATCCTGCAAGTGGGGGAATTGTTAGTCAAGCGGCTGGAATGGCGGACGCTAGCACCCGGAGGTGAAAAATGAGGTGCGCTTTCGAAAGCTTTCCCGATCACACGGTGTACCATCCCCTGGGATTCGCATGAGTGGTTTGGCTGTAGGAAAGTTGCCTTGAACCTGGAGAGGTGGGACCCATGGAATGGGTAGCACGCAGTATAACTCTAGAGGCTCTGCCTTTGCTCCTCCAACCTCAGCAATCCTCTCAGCCTGAGGAGTATCCAGCCTTATGTCTTATGCCGCTGTGGGTGTAGATGTGGTCAATCCTGGTTGCATCACAGCCCCTGAACGCATTTTGGCAGAATTTCCCTCCCTCTCGCCGTGCTTCTTTCTTCTGTGTTTTGGAAATGTATTTTTAGAATGGGCTTTAGCTGATTTTCAGTGCTGTGTTGATGCCGCTTGACACACACTTGATTCACTTACAGAGAGATATCAATACTTAGGTTTTCAGATGCTTACGAGTCTGATATATTCTTCTGTGATGAATAGGAGCTGTTGAGTCCTGTTCACTGAGCAAGGAGTAGGTGGTGTCTATTATATATTTGCTTTTCCGACCGGTATCTGTGCTCATTTCCAAGTCGTGTTTTATGCATCACGCCACCTCACCTTTCCGCTTAAGCAGGCCTAAGTGTGTTTTGGAAAAGCGTGAGTCTGTTCTCTTTTGTCATTCGGGTCGTGGGTAGCGATTTGTACATTCCCTCTCTAAGTGATATCCCAAGTTTCTTTTTCTGTGGGACAGATTTCACTTAGCATCATCGTACCTCAATCCACTGATTATGCTGGAACCAGCCTTATGACATGGATTCCATGGCTGAGGGATATTCCCTCGTACCTAAGTAGCACAAATTCTTGGTCCATTTCTCTCTTCCCCGGCATATGAAGGGTGTCCCGAAGTCGAGGTTGTTGTAAAGAGAGAAGCCCTAAACTTTGGGGTGCCTGCGTCTGGTTGATTTTTAGTTTTCCAAAGATATAGGCCCACGTGTGGAGGTGCCCTATGCTCTGTGGTTCTGTTCTGTACGTGTTTTAGGAACGAGCATACGCTTCTCCAGAGTGGCTGTTGGCATTTTGCGTCCCTCCCGGCAACTGGACAAGGCTCCCTTATCTCCTTGGCCTGTCCTGCCTTTCTGGTTTTTAGACATTTTCCGGATGGCTCTTTTGCCCGGGGGGGGAGTGAGATTTCTTTGTAGTGCCGATTTGCTCTCCCCGGGTGCTTGGTTGGCCAAAAAGGGCGTATGCGTTTTTTCCTGAATATATTCAGGAAAAAACGCATACGCCCTTTTTGGCCAACTGCATCATTGTCCACGTTCTGCCGCTTTTCCTGTGCTGGGAAGGCCATTCCCATCTACCTCCTGAACTCCGTTTCGTGCAATTCTGCCTTGCGTTCAAATCCCCTTCGTGGCCTTACCTCAGTATGTTTTTGGACGAGTGTTATCATTTAGAGCTCGGCAGGTTTGTGAAGTGCAGTGCCCCAGAGCTCCGTTTGGCAGGTCGCTTTGGTGTGAGCTGGCCGCAATAGCGCAAGATTGCTTCAGGCCCTGTTGTGCTTGCGGCGAGGCAGGCCGAGCCTTTGGTGAATTCCTCTTCGTGATGGGAAATTAGAGTGACGTGGGCCTGTCCGAACACCGCCAGCTGGTCTCTCATAGGTTGCCCCTCTTCCAGTTCATCCTTCGGACCACTTGCAGAGACTACGAAAGAGGAGTGTCAAGACGCGGATCCTGCAAGTGGGGGAATTGTTAGTCAAGCGGCTGGAATGGCGGACGCTAGCACCCGGAGGTGAAAAATGAGGTGCGCTTTCGAAAGCTTTCCCGATCACACGGTGTACCATCCCCTGGGATTCGCATGAGTGGTTTGGCTGTAGGAAAGTTGCCTTGAACCTGGAGAGGTGGGACCCATGGAATGGGTAGCACGCAGTATAACTCTAGAGGCTCTGCCTTTGCTCCTCCAACCTCAGCAATCCTCTCAGCCTGAGGAGTATCCAGCCTTATGTCTTATGCCGCTGTGGGTTTAGATGTGGTCAATCCTCATTGCATCACAGCCCCTGAACGCATTTTGGCAGAATTTCCCTCCCTCTCGTCGTGCTTCTTTCTTCTGTGTTTTGGAAATGTATTTTTAGAATGGGCTTTAGCTGATTTTCAGTGCTGTGTTGATGCCGCTTGACACACACTTGATTCACTTACAGAGAGATATCAATACTTAGGTTTTCAGATGCTTACGAGTCTGATATATTCTTCTGTGATGAATAGGAGCTGTTGAGTCCTGTTCACTGAGCAAGGAGTAGGTGGTGTCTATTATATATTTGCTTTTCCGACCGGTATCTGTGCTCATTTCCAAGTTGTTTTTATGCATCACGCCACCTCACCTTCCTGCTTAAGCAGGCCTAAGTGTGTTTTCGAAAAGCGTGAGTCTGTTCTCTTTTGTCATTCGGGTCGTGGGTAGCGATTTGTACATTCCCTCTCTAAGTGATATCCCAAGTTTCTTTTTCTGTGGGACAGATTTCACTTAGCATCATCGTACCTCAATCCACTGATTATGCTGGAACCAGCCTTATGACATGGATTCCATGGCTGAGGGATATTCCCTCGTACCTAAGTAGCACAAATTCTTGGTCCATTTCTCTCTTCCCCGGCATATGAAGGGTGTCCCGAAGTCGAGGTTGTTGTAAAGAGAGAAGCCCTAAACTTTAGTGTGCCTGCGTCTGGTTGATTTTTAGTTTTCACAAGATATAGGCCCACGTGTGGAGGTGCCCTATGCTCTGTGTTTCTGTTCTGTACGTGTTTTAGGAACGAGCATACGCTTCTCCAGAGTGGCTGTTGGCATTTTGCGTCCCTCCCGGCAACTGGACAAGGCTCCCTTATCTCCTTGGCCTGTCCTGCCTTTCTGGTTTTTAGACATTTTCCGCATGGCTCTTTTGCCCGGGGGGGGAGTGAGATTTCTTTGTAGTGCCGATTTGCTCTCCCCGGGTGCTTGGTTGGCCAAAAAGGGCGTATGCGTTTTTTCCTGAATATATTCAGGAAAAAACGCATACGCCCTTTTTGGCCAACTGCATCATTGTCCACGTTCTGCCGCTTTTCCTGTGCTGGGAAGGCCATTCCCATCTACCTCCTGAACTCCGTTTCGTGCAATTCTGCCTTGCGTTCAAATCCCCTTCGTGGCCTTACCTCAGTATGTTTTTGGACGAGTGTTATCATTTAGAGCTCGGCAGGTTTGTGAAGTGCAGTGCCCCAGAGCTCCGTTTGGCAGGTCGCTTTGGTGTGAGCTGGCCGCAATAGCGCAAGATTGCTTCAGGCCCTGTTGTGCTTGCGGCGAGGCAGGCCGAGCCTTTGGTGAATTCCTCTTCGTGATGGGAAATTAGAGTGACGTGGGCCTGTCCGAACACCGCCAGCTGGTCTCTCATAGGTTGCCCCTCTTCCAGTTCATCCTTCGGACCACTTGCAGAGACTACGAAAGAGGAGTGTCAAGACGCTGATCCTGCAAGTGGGGGAATTGTTAGTCAAGCGGCTGGAATGGCGGACGCTAGCACCCGGAGGTGAAAAATGAGGTGCGCTTTCGAAAGCTTTCCCGATCACACGGTGTACCATCCCCTGGGATTCGCATGAGTGGTTTGGCTGTAGGAAAGTTGCCTTGAACCTGGAGAGGTGGGACCCATGGAATGGGTAGCACGCAGTATAACTCTAGAGGCTCTGCCTTTGCTCCTCCAACCTCAGCAATCCTCTCAGCCTGAGGAGTATCCAGCCTTATGTCTTATGCCGCTGTGGGTTTAGATGTGGTCAATCCTCATTGCATCACAGCCCCTGAACGCATTTTGGCAGAATTTCCCTCCCTCTCGTCGTGCTTCTTTCTTCTGTGTTTTGGAAATGTATTTTTAGAATGGGCTTTAGCTGATTTTCAGTGCTGTGTTGATGCCGCTTGACACACACTTGATTCACTTACAGAGAGATATCAATACTTAGGTTTTCAGATGCTTACGAGTCTGATATATTCTTCTGTGATGAATAGGAGCTGTTGAGTCCTGTTCACTGAGCAAGGAGTAGGTGGTGTCTATTATATATTTGCTTTTCCGACCGGTATCTGTGCTCATTTCCAAGTTGTTTTTATGCATCACGCCACCTCACCTTGCTGCTTAAGCAGGCCTAAGTGTGTTTTCGAAAAGCGTGAGTCTGTTCTCTTTTGTCATTCGGGTCGTGGGTAGCGATTTGTACATTCCCTCTCTAAGTGATATCCCAAGTTTCTTTTTCTGTGGGACAGATTTCACTTAGCATCATCGTACCTCAATCCACTGATTATGCTGGAACCAGCCTTATGACATGGATTCCATGGCTGAGGGATATTCCCTCGTACCTAAGTAGCACAAATTCTTGGTCCATTTCTCTCTTCCCCGGCATATGAAGGGTGTCCCGAAGTCGAGGTTGTTGTAAAGAGAGAAGCCCTAAACTTTGGTGTGCCTGCGTCTGGTTGATTTTTAGTTTTCATAAGATATAGGCCCACGTGTGGAGGTGCCCTATGCTCTGTGGTTCTGTTCTGTACGTGTTTTAGGAACGAGCATACGCTTCTCCAGAGTGGCTGTTGGCATTTTGCGTCCCTCCCGGCAACTGGACAAGGCTCCCTTATCTCCTTGGCCTGTCCTGCCTTTCTGGTTTTTAGACATTTTCCGCATGGCTCTTTTGCCCGGGGGGGGAGTGAGATTTCTTTGTAGTGCCGATTTGCTCTCCCCGGGTGCTTGGTTGGCCAAAAAGGGCGTATGCGTTTTTTCCTGAATATATTCAGGAAAAAACGCATACGCCCTTTTTGGCCAACTGCATCATTGTCCACGTTCTGCCGCTTTTCCTGTGCTGGGAAGGCCATTCCCATCTACCTCCTGAACTCCGTTTCGTGCAATTCTGCCTTGCGTTCAAATCCCCTTCGTGGCCTTACCTCAGTATGTTTTTGGACGAGTGTTATCATTTAGAGCTCGGCAGGTTTGTGAAGTGCAGTGCCCCAGAGCTCCGTTTGGCAGGTCGCTTTGGTGTGAGCTGGCCGCAATAGCGCAAGATTGCTTCAGGCCCTGTTGTGCTTGCGGCGAGGCAGGCCGAGCCTTTGGTGAATTCCTCTTCGTGTTGGGAAATTAGAGTGACGTGGGCCTGTCCGAACACCGCCAGCTGGTCTCTCATAGGTTGCCCCTCTTCCAGTTCATCCTTCGGACCACTTGCAGAGACTACGAAAGAGGAGTGTCAAGACGCTGATCCTGCAAGTGGGGGAATTGTTAGTCAAGCGGCTGGAATGGCGGACGCTAGCACCCGGAGGTGAAAAATGAGGTGCGCTTTCGAAAGCTTTCCCGATCACACGGTGTACCATCCCCTGGGATTCGCATGAGTGGTTTGGCTGTAGGAAAGTTGCCTTGAACCTGGAGAGGTGGGACCCATGGAATGGGTAGCACGCAGTATAACTCTAGAGGCTCTGCCTTTGCTCCTCCAACCTCAGCAATCCTCTCAGCCTGAGGAGTATCCAGCCTTATGTCTTATGCCGCTGTGGGTGTAGATGTGGTCAATCCTGGTTGCATCACAGCCCCTGAACGCATTTTGGCAGAATTTCCCTCCCTCTCGCCGTGCTTCTTTCTTCTGTGTTTTGGAAATGTATTTTTAGAATGGGCTTTAGCTGATTTTCAGTGCTGTGTTGATGCCGCTTGACACACACTTGATTCACTTACAGAGAGATATCAATACTTAGGTTTTCAGATGCTTACGAGTCTGATATATTCTTCTGTGATGAATAGGAGCTGTTGAGTCCTGTTCACTGAGCAAGGAGTAGGTGGTGTCTATTATATATTTGCTTTTCCGACCGGTATCTGTGCTCATTTCCAAGTCGTGTTTTATGCATCACGCCACCTCACCTTTCCGCTTAAGCAGGCCTAAGTGTGTTTTGGAAAAGCGTGAGTCTGTTCTCTTTTGTCATTCGGGTCGTGGGTAGCGATTTGTACATTCCCTCTCTAAGTGATATCCCAAGTTTCTTTTTCTGTGGGACAGATTTCACTTAGCATCATCGTACCTCAATCCACTCATTATGCTGGAACCAGCCTTATGACATGGATTCCATGGCTGAGGGATATTCCCTCGTACCTAAGTAGCACAAATTCTTGGTCCATTTCTCTCTTCCCCGGCATATGAAGGGTGTCCCGAAGTCGAGGTTGTTGTAAAGAGAGAAGCCCTAAACTTTGGGGTGCCTGCGTCTGGTTGATTTTTAGTTTTCCCAAGATATAGGCCCACGTGTGGAGGTGCCCTATGCTCTGTGGTTCTGTTCTGTACGTGTTTTAGGAACGAGCATACGCTTCTCCAGAGTGGCTGTTGGCATTTTGCGTCCCTCCCGGCAACTGGACAAGGCTCCCTTATCTCCTTGGCCTGTCCTGACTTTCTGGTTTTTAGACATTTTCCGGATGGCTCTTTTGCCCGGGGGGGGGAGTGAGATTTCTTTGTAGTGCCGATTTGCTCTCCCCGGGTGCTTGGTTGGCCAAAAAGGGCGTATGCGTTTTTTCCTGAATATATTCAGGAAAAAACGCATACGCCCTTTTTGGCCAACTGCATCATTGTCCACGTTCTGCCGCTTTTCCTGTGCTGGGAAGGCCATTCCCATCTACCTCCTGAACTCCGTTTCGTGCAATTCTGCCTTGCGTTCAAATCCCCTTCGTGGCCTTACCTCAGTATGTTTTTGGACGAGTGTTATCATTTAGAGCTCGGCAGGTTTGTGAAGTGCAGTGCCCCAGAGCTCCGTTTGGCAGGTCGCTTTGGTGTGAGCTGGCCGCAATAGCGCAAGATTGCTTCAGGCCCTGTTGTGCTTGCGGCGAGGCAGGCCGAGCCTTTGGTGAATTCCTCTTCGTGATGGGAAATTAGAGTGACGTGGGCCTGTCCGAACACCGCCAGCTGGTCTCTCATAGGTTGCCCCTCTTCCAGTTCATCCTTCGGACCACTTGCAGAGACTACGAAAGAGGAGTGTCAAGACGCTGATCCTGCAAGTGGGGGAATTGTTAGTCAAGCGGCTGGAATGGCGGACGCTAGCACCCGGAGGTGAAAAATGAGGTGCGCTTTCGAAAGCTTTCCCGATCACACGGTGTACCATCCCCTGGGATTCGCATGAGTGGTTTGGCTGTAGGAAAGTTGCCTTGAACCTGGAGAGGTGGGACCCATGGAATGGGTAGCACGCAGTATAACTCTAGAGGCTCTGCTTTGCTCCTCCAACCTCAGCAATCCTCTCAGCCTGAGGAGTATCCAGCCTTATGTCTTATGCCGCTGTGGGTGTAGATGTGGTCAATCCTGGTTGCATCACAGCCCCTGAACGCATTTTGGCAGAATTTCCCTCCCTCTCGCCGTGCTTCTTTCTTCTGTGTTTTGGAAATGTATTTTTAGAATGGGCTTTAGCTGATTTTCAGTGCTGTGTTGATGCCGCTTGACACACACTTGATTCACTTACAGAGAGATATCAATACTTAGGTTTTCAGATGCTTACGAGTCTGATATATTCTTCTGTGATGAATAGGAGCTGTTGAGTCCTGTTCACTGAGCAAGGAGTAGGTGGTGTCTATTATATATTTGCTTTTCCGACCGGTATCTGTGCTCATTTCCAAGTCGTGTTTTATGCATCACGCCACCTCACCTTTCTGCTTAAGCAGGCCTAAGTGTGTTTTGGAAAAGCGTGAGTCTGTTCTCTTTTGTCATTCGGGTCGTGGGTAGCGATTTGTACATTCCCTCTCTAAGTGATATCCCAAGTTTCTTTTTCTGTGGGACAGATTTCACTTAGCATCATCGTACCTCAATCCACTGATTATGCTGGAACCAGCCTTATGACATGGATTCCATGGCTGAGGGATATTCCCTCGTACCTAAGTAGCACAAATTCTTGGTCCATTTCTCTCTTCCCCGGCATATGAAGGGTGTCCCGAAGTCGAGGTTGTTGTAAAGAGAGAAGCCCTAAACTTTGGTGTGCCTGCGTCTGGTTGATTTTTAGTTTTCACAAGATATAGGCCCACGTGTGGAGGTGCCCTATGCTCTGTGGTTCTGTTCTGTACGTGTTTTAGGAACGAGCATACGCTTCTCCAGAGTGGCTGTTGGCATTTTGCGTCCCTCCCGGCAACTGGACAAGGCTCCCTTATCTCCTTGGCCTGTCCTGCCTTTCTGGTTTTTAGACATTTTCCGCATGGCTCTTTTGCCCGGGGGGGAGTGAGATTTCTTTGTAGTGCCGATTTGCTCTCCCCGGGTGCTTGGTTGGCCAAAAAGGGCGTATGCGTTTTTTCCTGAATATATTCAGGAAAAAACGCATACGCCCTTTTTGGCCAACTGCATCATTGTCCACGTTCTGCCGCTTTTCCTGTGCTGGGAAGGCCATTCCCATCTACCTCCTGAACTCCGTTTCGTGCAATTCTGCCTTGCGTTCAAATCCCCTTCGTGGCCTTACCTCAGTATGTTTTTGGACGAGTGTTATCATTTAGAGCTCGGCAGGTTTGTGAAGTGCAGTGCCCCAGAGCTCCGTTTGGCAGGTCGCTTTGGTGTGAGCTGGCCGCAATAGCGCAAGATTGCTTCAGGCCCTGTTGTGCTTGCGGCGAGGCAGGCCGAGCCTTTGGTGAATTCCTCTTCGTGATGGGAAATTAGAGTGACGTGGGCCTGTCCGAACACCGCCAGCTGGTCTCTCATAGGTTGCCCCTCTTCCAGTTCATCCTTCGGACCACTTGCAGAGACTACGAAAGAGGAGTGTCAAGACGCTGATCCTGCAAGTGGGGGAATTGTTAGTCAAGCGGCTGGAATGGCGGACGCTAGCACCCGGAGGTGAAAAATGAGGTGCGCTTTCGAAAGCTTTCCCGATCACACGGTGTACCATCCCCTGGGATTCGCATGAGTGGTTTGGCTGTAGGAAAGTTGCCTTGAACCTGGAGAGGTGGGACCCATGGAATGGGTAGCACGCAGTATAACTCTAGAGGCTCTGCCTTTGCTCCTCCAACCTCAGCAATCCTCTCAGCCTGAGGAGTATCCAGCCTTATGTCTTATGCCGCTGTGGGTGTAGATGTGGTCAATCCTGGTTGCATCACAGCCCCTGAACGCATTTTGGCAGAATTTCCCTCCCTCTCGCCGTGCTTCTTTCTTCTGTGTTTTGGAAATGTATTTTTAGAATGGGCTTTAGCTGATTTTCAGTGCTGTGTTGATGCCGCTTGACACACACTTGATTCACTTACAGAGAGATATCAATACTTAGGTTTTCAGATGCTTACGAGTCTGATATATTCTTCTGTGATGAATAGGAGCTGTTGAGTCCTGTTCACTGAGCAAGGAGTAGGTGGTGTCTATTATATATTTGCTTTTCCGACCGGTATCTGTGCTCATTTCCAAGTCGTGTTTTATGCATCACGCCACCTCACCTTTCCGCTTAAGCAGGCCTAAGTGTGTTTTGGAAAAGCGTGAGTCTGTTCTCTTTTGTCATTCGGGTCGTGGGTAGCGATTTGTACATTCCCTCTCTAAGTGATATCCCAAGTTTCTTTTTCTGTGGGACAGATTTCACTTAGCATCATCGTACCTCAATCCACTCATTATGCTGGAACCAGCCTTATGACATGGATTCCATGGCTGAGGGATATTCCCTCGTACCTAAGTAGCACAAATTCTTGGTCCATTTCTCTCTTCCCCGGCATATGAAGGGTGTCCCGAAGTCGAGGTTGTTGTAAAGAGAGAAGCCCTAAACTTTGGGGTGCCTGCGTCTGGTTGATTTTTAGTTTTCCCAAGATATAGCCCCACGTGTGGAGGTGCCCTATGCTCTGTGTTTCTGTTCTGTACGTGTTTTAGGAACGAGCATACGCTTCTCCAGAGTGGCTGTTGGCATTTTGCGTCCCTCCCGGCAACTGGACAAGGCTCCCTTATCTCCTTGGCCTGTCCTGCCTTTCTGGTTTTTAGACATTTTCCGGATGGCTCTTTTGCCCGGGGGGGGAGTGAGATTTCTTTGTAGTGCCGATTTGCTCTCCCCGGGTGCTTGGTTGGCCAAAAAGGGCGTATGCGTTTTTTCCTGAATATATTCAGGAAAAAACGCATACGCCCTTTTTGGCCAACTGCATCATTGTCCACGTTCTGCCGCTTTTCCTGTGCTGGGAAGGCCATTCCCATCTACCTCCTGAACTCCGTTTCGTGCAATTCTGCCTTGCGTTCAAATCCCCTTCGTGGCCTTACCTCAGTATGTTTTTGGACGAGTGTTATCATTTAGAGCTCGGCAGGTTTGTGAAGTGCAGTGCCCCAGAGCTCCGTTTGGCAGGTCGCTTTGGTGTGAGCTGGCCGCAATAGCGCAAGATTGCTTCAGGCCCTGTAGTGCTTGCGTCGAGGCAGGCCGAGCCTTTGGTGAATTCCTCTTCGTGATGGGAAATTAGAGTGACGTGGGCCTGTCCGAACACCGCCAGCTGGTCTCTCATAGGTTGCCCCTCTTCCAGTTCATCCTTCGGACCACTTGCAGAGACTACGAAAGAGGAGTGTCAAGACGCTGATCCTGCAAGTGGGGGAATTGTTAGTCAAGCGGCTGGAATGGCGGACGCTAGCACCCGGAGGTGAAAAATGAGGTGCGCTTTCGAAAGCTTTCCCGATCACACGGTGTACCATCCCCTGGGATTCGCATGAGTGGTTTGGCTGTAGGAAAGTTGCCTTGAACCTGGAGAGGTGGGACCCATGGAATGGGTAGCACGCAGTATAACTCTAGAGGCTCTGCCTTTGCTCCTCCAACCTCAGCAATCCTCTCAGCCTGAGGAGTATCCAGCCTTATGTCTTATGCCGCTGTGGGTGTAGATGTGGTCAATCCTGGTTGCATCACAGCCCCTGAACGCATTTTGGCAGAATTTCCCTCCCTCTCGCCGTGCTTCTTTCTTCTGTGTTTTGGAAATGTATTTTTAGAATGGGCTTTAGCTGATTTTCAGTGCTGTGTTGATGCCGCTTGACACACACTTGATTCACTTACAGAGAGATATCAATACTTAGGTTTTCAGATGCTTATGAGTCTGATATATTCTTCTGTGATGAATAGGAGCTGTTGAGTCCTGTTCACTGAGCAAGGAGTAGGTGGTGTCTATTATATATTTGCTTTTCCGACCGGTATCTGTGCTCATTTCCAAGTCGTGTTTTATGCATCACGCCACCTCACCTTTCCGCTTAAGCAGGCCTAAGTGTGTTTTGGAAAAGCGTGAGTCTGTTCTCTTTTGTCATTCGGGTCGTGGGTAGCGATTTGTACATTCCCTCTCTAAGTGATATCCCAAGTTTCTTTTTCTGTGGGACAGATTTCACTTAGCATCATCGTACCTCAATCCACTCATTATGCTGGAACCAGCCTTATGACATGGATTCCATGGCTGAGGGATATTCCCTCGTACCTAAGTAGCACAAATTCTTGGTCCATTTCTCTCTTCCCCGGCATATGAAGGGTGTCCCGAAGTCGAGGTTGTTGTAAAGAGAGAAGCCCTAAACTTTGGGGTGCCTGCGTCTGGTTGATTTTTAGTTTTCCCAAGATATAGGCCCACGTGTGGAGGTGCCCTATGCTCTGTGTTTCTGTTCTGTACGTGTTTTAGGAACGAGCATACGCTTCTCCAGAGTGGCTGTTGGCATTTTGCGTCCCTCCCGGCAACTGGACAAGGCTCCCTTATCTCCTTGGCCTGTCCTGCCTTTCTGGTTTTTAGACATTTTCCGCATGGCTCTTTTGCCCGGGGGGGGGAGTGAGATTTCTTTGTAGTGCCGATTTGCTCTCCCCGGGTGCTTGGTTGGCCAAAAAGGGCGTAGGCGTTTTTTCCTGAATATATTCAGGAAAAAACGCATACGCCCTTTTTGGCCAACTGCATCATTGTCCACGTTCTGCCGCTTTTCCTGTGCTGGGAAGGCCATTCCCATCTACCTCCTGAACTCCGTTTCGTGCAATTCTGCCTTGCGTTCAAATCCCCTTCGTGGCCTTACCTCAGTATGTTTTTGGACGAGTGTTATCATTTAGAGCTCGGCAGGTTTGTGAAGTGCAGTGCCCCAGAGCTCCGTTTGGCAGCTCGCTTTGGTGTGAGCTGGCCGCAATAGCGCAAGATTGCTTCAGGCCCTGTTGTGCTTGCGGCGAGGCAGGCCGAGCCTTTGGTGAATTCCTCTTCGTGATGGGAAATTAGAGTGACGTGGGCCTGTCCGAACACCGCCAGCTGGTCTCTCATAGGTTGCCCCTCTTCCAGTTCATCCTTCGGACCACTTGCAGAGACTACGAAAGAGGAGTGTCAAGACGCTGATCCTGCAAGTGGGGGAATTGTTAGTCAAGCGGCTGGAATGGCGGACGCTAGCACCCGGAGGTGAAAAATGAGGTGCGCTTTCGAAAGCTTTCCCGATCACACGGTGTACCATCCCCTGGGATTCGCATGAGTGGTTTGGCTGTAGGAAAGTTGCCTTGAACCTGGAGAGGTGGGACCCATGGAATGGGTAGCACGCAGTATAACTCTAGAGGCTCTGCCTTTGCTCCTCCAACCTCAGCAATCCTCTCAGCCTGAGGAGTATCCAGCCTTATGTCTTATGCCGCTGTGGGTGTAGATGTGGTCAATCCTGGTTGCATCACAGCCCCTGAACGCATTTTGGCAGAATTTCCCTCCCTCTCGCCGTGCTTCTTTCTTCTGTGTTTTGGAAATGTATTTTTAGAATGGGCGTTAGCTGATTTTCAGTGCTGTGTTGATGCCGCTTGACACACACTTGATTCACTTACAGAGAGATATCAATACTTAGGTTTTCAGATGCTTACGAGTCTGATATATTCTTCTGTGATGAATAGGAGCTGTT
The DNA here is from genome assembly GCF_026419965.1 of Kogia breviceps. Lineage (NCBI taxonomy): Eukaryota > Metazoa > Chordata > Mammalia > Artiodactyla > Physeteridae > Kogia > Kogia breviceps. The sequence goes on from NC_081318.1 coordinate 88,228,890, forward strand.
GAGTCCTGTTCACTGAGCAAGGAGTAGGTGGTGTCTATTATATATTTGCTTTTCCGACCGGTATCTGTGCTCATTTCCAAGTCGTGTTTTATGCATCACGCCACCTCACCTTTCCGCTTAAGCAGGCCTAAGTGTGTTTTGGAAAAGCGTGAGTCTGTTCTCTTTTGTCATTCGGGTCGTGGGTAGCGATTTGTACATTCCCTCTCTAAGTGATATCCCAAGTTTCTTTTTTTGTGGGACAGATTTCACTTAGCATCATCGTACCTCAATCCACTCATTATGCTGGAACCAGCCTTATGACATGGATTCCATGGCTGAGGGATATTCCCTCGTACCTAAGTAGCACAAATTCTTGGTCCATTTCTCTCTTCCCCGGCATATGAAGGGTGTCCCGAAGTCGAGGTTGTTGTAAAGAGAGAAGCCCTAAACTTTGGGGTGCCTGCGTCTGGTTGATTTTTAGTTTTCCCAAGATATAGGCCCACGTGTGGAGGTGCCCTATGCTCTGTGGTTCTGTTCTGTACGTGTTTTAGGAACGAGCATACGCTTCTCCAGAGTGGCTGTTGGCATTTTGCGTCCCTCCCGGCAACTGGACAAGGCTCCCTTATCTCCTTGGCCTGTCCTGCCTTTCTGGTTTTTAGACATTTTCCGGATGGCTCTTTTGCCCGGGGGGGGAGTGAGATTTCTTTGTAGTGCCGATTTGCTCTCCCCGGGTGCTTGGTTGGCCAAAAAGGGCGTATGCGTTTTTTCCTGAATATATTCAGGAAAAAACGCATACGCCCTTTTTGGCCAACTGCATCATTGTCCACGTTCTGCCGCTTTTCCTGTGCTGGGAAGGCCATTCCCATCTACCTCCTGAACTCCGTTTCGTGCAATTCTGCCTTGCGTTCAAATCCCCTTCGTGGCCTTACCTCAGTATGTTTTTGGACGAGTGTTATCATTTAGAGCTCGGCAGGTTTGTGAAGTGCAGTGCCCCAGAGCTCCGTTTGGCAGGTCGCTTTGGTGTGAGCTGGCCGCAATAGCGCAAGATTGCTTCAGGCCCTGTAGTGCTTGCGGCGAGGCAGGCCGAGCCTTTGGTGAATTCCTCTTCGTGATGGGAAATTAGAGTGACGTGGGCCTGTCCGAACACCGCCAGCTGGTCTCTCATAGGTTGCCCCTCTTCCAGTTCATCCTTCGGACCACTTGCAGAGACTACGAAAGAGGAGTGTCAAGACGCTGATCCTGCAAGTGGGGGAATTGTTAGTCAAGCGGCTGGAATGGCGGACGCTAGCACCCGGAGGTGAAAAATGAGGTGCGCTTTCGAAAGCTTTCCCGATCACACGGTGTACCATCCCCTGGGATTCGCATGAGTGGTTTGGCTGTAGGAAAGTTGCCTTGAACCTGGAGAGGTGGGACCCATGGAATGGGTAGCACGCAGTATAACTCTAGAGGCTCTGCCTTTGCTCCTCCAACCTCAGCAATCCTCTCAGCCTGAGGAGTATCCAGCCTTATGTCTTATGCCGCTGTGGGTGTAGATGTGGTCAATCCTGGTTGCATCACAGCCCCTGAACGCATTTTGGCAGAATTTCCCTCCCTCTCGCCGTGCTTCTTTCTTCTGTGTTTTGGAAATGTATTTTTAGAATGGGCTTTAGCTGATTTTCAGTGCTGTGTTGATGCCGCTTGACACACACTTGATTCACTTACAGAGAGATATCAATACTTAGGTTTTCAGATGCTTACGAGTCTGATATATTCTTCTGTGATGAATAGGAGCTGTTGAGTCCTGTTCACTGAGCAAGGAGTAGGTGGTGTCTATTATATATTTGCTTTTCCGACCGGTATCTGTGCTCATTTCCAAGTCGTGTTTTATGCATCACGCCACCTCACCTTTCCGCTTAAGCAGGCCTAAGTGTGTTTTGGAAAAGCGTGAGTCTGTTCTCTTTTGTCATTCGGGTCGTGGGTAGCGATTTGTACATTCCCTCTCTAAGTGATATCCCAAGTTTCTTTTTCTGTGGGACAGATTTCACTTAGCATCATCGTACCTCAATCCACTGATTATGCTGGAACCAGCCTTATGACATGGATTCCATGGCTGAGGGATATTCCCTCGTACCTAAGTAGCACAAATTCTTGGTCCATTTCTCTCTTCCCCGGCATATGAAGGGTGTCCCGAAGTCGAGGTTGTTGTAAAGAGAGAAGCCCTAAACTTTGGTGTGCCTGCGTCTGGTTGATTTTTAGTTTTCCCAAGATATAGGCCCACGTGTGGAGGTGCCCTATGCTCTGTGGTTCTGTTCTGTACGTGTTTTAGGAACGAGCATACGCTTCTCCAGAGTGGCTGTTGGCATTTTGCGTCCCTCCCGGCAACTGGACAAGGCTCCCTTATCTCCTTGGCCTGTCCTGCCTTTCTGGTTTTTAGACATTTTCCGGATGGCTCTTTTGCCCGGGGGGGGAGTGAGATTTCTTTGTAGTGCCGATTTGCTCTCCCCGGGTGCTTGGTTGGCCAAAAAGGGCGTATGCGTTTTTTCCTGAATATATTCAGGAAAAAACGCATACGCCCTTTTTGGCCAACTGCATCATTGTCCACGTTCTGCCGCTTTTCCTGTGCTGGGAAGGCCATTCCCATCTACCTCCTGAACTCCGTTTCGTGCAATTCTGCCTTGCGTTCAAATCCCCTTCGTGGCCTTACCTCAGTATGTTTTTGGACGAGTGTTATCATTTAGAGCTCGGCAGGTTTGTGAAGTGCAGTGCCCCAGAGCTCCGTTTGGCAGGTCGCTTTGGTGTGAGCTGGCCGCAATAGCGCAAGATTGCTTCAGGCCCTGTTGTGCTTGCGGCGAGGCAGGCCGAGCCTTTGGTGAATTCCTCTTCGTGATGGGAAATTAGAGTGACGTGGGCCTGTCCGAACACCGCCAGCTGGTCTCTCATAGGTTGCCCCTCTTCCAGTTCATCCTTCGGACCACTTGCAGAGACTACGAAAGAGGAGTGTCAAGACGCTGATCCTGCAAGTGGGGGAATTGTTAGTCAAGCGGCTGGAATGGCGGACGCTAGCACCCGGAGGTGAAAAATGAGGTGCGCTTTCGAAAGCTTTCCCGATCACACGGTGTACCATCCCCTGGGATTCGCATGAGTGGTTTGGCTGTAGGAAAGTTGCCTTGAACCTGGAGAGGTGGGACCCATGGAATGGGTAGCACGCAGTATAACTCTAGAGGCTCTGCCTTTGCTCCTCCAACCTCAGCAATCCTCTCAGCCTGAGGAGTATCCAGCCTTATGTCTTATGCCGCTGTGGGTGTAGATGTGGTCAATCCTGGTTGCATCACAGCCCCTGAACGCATTTTGGCAGAATTTCCCTCCCTCTCGCCGTGCTTCTTTCTTCTGTGTTTTGGAAATGTATTTTTAGAATGGGCTTTAGCTGATTTTCAGTGCTGTGTTGATGCCGCTTGACACACACTTGATTCACTTACAGAGAGATATCAATACTTAGGTTTTCAGATGCTTACGAGTCTGATATATTCTTCTGTGATGAATAGGAGCTGTTGAGTCCTGTTCACTGAGCAAGGAGTAGGTGGTGTCTATTATATATTTGCTTTTCCGACCGGTATCTGTGCTCATTTCCAAGTCGTGTTTTATGCATCACGCCACCTCACCTTTCCGCTTAAGCAGGCCTAAGTGTGTTTTGGAAAAGCGTGAGTCTGTTCTCTTTTGTCATTCGGGTCGTGGGTAGCGATTTGTACATTCCCTCTCTAAGTGATATCCCAAGTTTCTTTTTCTGTGGGACAGATTTCACTTAGCATCATCGTACCTCAATCCACTCATTATGCTGGAACCAGCCTTATGACATGGATTCCATGGCTGAGGGATATTCCCTCGTACCTAAGTAGCACAAATTCTTGGTCCATTTCTCTCTTCCCCGGCATATGAAGGGTGTCCCGAAGTCGAGGTTGTTGTAAAGAGAGAAGCCCTAAACTTTGGGGTGCCTGCGTCTGGTTGATTTTTAGTTTTCCCAAGATATAGGCCCACGTGTGGAGGTGCCCTATGCTCTGTGGTTCTGTTCTGTACGTGTTTTAGGAACGAGCATACGCTTCTCCAGAGTGGCTGTTGGCATTTTGCGTCCCTCCCGGCAACTGGACAAGGCTCCCTTATCTCCTTGGCCTGTCCTGCCTTTCTGGTTTTTAGACATTTTCCGGATGGCTCTTTTGCCCGGGGGGGGAGTGAGATTTCTTTGTAGTGCCGATTTGCTCTCCCCGGGTGCTTGGTTGGCCAAAAAGGGCGTATGCGTTTTTTCCTGAATATATTCAGGAAAAAACGCATACGCCCTTTTTGGCCAACTGCATCATTGTCCACGTTCTGCCGCTTTTCCTGTGCTGGGAAGGCCATTCCCATCTACCTCCTGAACTCCGTTTCGTGCAATTCTGCCTTGCGTTCAAATCCCCTTCGTGGCCTTACCTCAGTATGTTTTTGGACGAGTGTTATCATTTAGAGCTCGGCAGGTTTGTGAAGTGCAGTGCCCCAGAGCTCCGTTTGGCAGCTCGCTTTGGTGTGAGCTGGCCGCAATAGCGCAAGATTGCTTCAGGCCCTGTTGTGCTTGCGGCGAGGCAGGCCGAGCCTTTGGTGAATTCCTCTTCGTGATGGGAAATTAGAGTGACGTGGGCCTGTCCGAACACCGCCAGCTGGTCTCTCATAGGTTGCCCCTCTTCCAGTTCATCCTTCGGACCACTTGCAGAGACTACGAAAGAGGAGTGTCAAGACGCTGATCCTGCAAGTGGGGGAATTGTTAGTCAAGCGGCTGGAATGGCGGACGCTAGCACCCGGAGGTGAAAAATGAGGTGCGCTTTCGAAAGCTTTCCCGATCACACGGTGTACCATCCCCTGGGATTCGCATGAGTGGTTTGGCTGTAGGAAAGTTGCCTTGAACCTGGAGAGGTGGGACCCATGGAATGGGTAGCACGCAGTATAACTCTAGAGGCTCTGCCTTTGCTCCTCCAACCTCAGCAATCCTCTCAGCCTGAGGAGTATCCAGCCTTATGTCTTATGCCGCTGTGGGTGTAGATGTGGTCAATCCTGGTTGCATCACAGCCCCTGAACGCATTTTGGCAGAATTTCCCTCCCTCTCGCCGTGCTTCTTTCTTCTGTGTTTTGGAAATGTATTTTTAGAATGGGCTTTAGCTGATTTTCAGTGCTGTGTTGATGCCGCTTGACACACACTTGATTCACTTACAGAGAGATATCAATACTTAGGTTTTCAGATGCTTACGAGTCTGATATATTCTTCTGTGGTGGATAGGAGCTGTTGAGTCCTGTTCACTGAGCAAGGAGTAGGTGGTGTCTATTATATATTTGCTTTTCCGACCGGTATCTGTGCTCATTTCCATGTCGTGTTTTATGCATCACGCCACCTCACCTTTCCGCTTAAGCAGGCCTAAGTGTGTTTTGGAAAAGCGTGAGTCTGTTCTCTTTTGTCATTCGGGTCGTGGGTAGCGATTTGTACATTCCCTCTCTAAGTGATATCCCAAGTTTCTTTTTCTGTGGGACAGATTTCACTTAGCATCATCGTACCTCAATCCACTGATTATGCTGGAACCAGCCTTATGACATGGATTCCATGGCTGAGGGATATTCCCTCGTACCTAAGTAGCACAAATTCTTGGTCCATTTCTCTCTTCCCCGGCATATGAAGGGTGTCCCGAAGTCGAGGTTGTTGTAAAGAGAGAAGCCCTAAACTTTGGTGTGCCTGCGTCTGGTTCATTTTTAGTTTTCACAAGATATAGGCCCACGTGTGGAGGTGCCCTATGCTCTGTGTTTCTGTTCTGTACGTGTTTTAGGAACGAGCATACGCTTCTCCAGAGTGGCTGTTGGCATTTTGCGTCCCTCCCGGCAACTGGACAAGGCTCCCTTATCTCCTTGGCCTGTCCTGCCTTTCTGGTTTTTAGACATTTTCCGGATGGCTCTTTTGCCCGGGGGGGGGAGTGAGATTTCTTTGTAGTGCCGATTTGCTCTCCCCGGGTGCTTGGTTGGCCAAAAAGGGCGTATGCGTTTTTTCCTGAATATATTCAGGAAAAAACGCATACGCCCTTTTTGGCCAACTGCATCATTGTCCACGTTCTGCCGCTTTTCCTGTGCTGGGAAGGCCATTCCCATCTACCTCCTGAACTCCGTTTCGTGCAATTCTGCCTTGCGTTCCAATCCCCTTCGTGGCCTTACCTCAGTATGTTTTTGGACGAGTGTTATCATTTAGAGCTCGGCAGGTTTGTGAAGTGCAGTGCCCCAGAGCTCCGTTTGGCAGGTCGCTTTGGTGTGAGCTGGCCGCAATAGCGCAAGATTGCTTCAGGCCCTGTTGTGCTTGCGGCGAGGCAGGCCGAGCCTTTGGTGAATTCCTCTTCGTGATGGGAAATTAGAGTGACGTGGGCCTGTCCGAACACCGCCAGCTGGTCTCTCATAGGTTGCCCCTCTTCCAGTTCATCCTTCGGACCACTTGCAGAGACTACGAAAGAGGAGTGTCAAGACGCTGATCCTGCAAGTGGGGGAATTGTTAGTCAAGCGGCTGGAATGGCGGACGCTAGCACCCGGAGGTGAAAAATGAGGTGCGCTTTCGAAAGCTTTCCCGATCACACGGTGTACCATCCCCTGGGATTCGCATGAGTGGTTTGGCTGTAGGAAAGTTGCCTTGAACCTGGAGAGGTGGGACCCATGGAATGGGTAGCACGCAGTATAACTCTAGAGGCTCTGCCTTTGCTCCTCCAACCTCAGCAATCCTCTCAGCCTGAGGAGTATCCAGCCTTATGTCTTATGCCGCTGTGGGTGTAGATGTGGTCAATCCTGGTTGCATCACAGCCCCTGAACGCATTTTGGCAGAATTTCCCTCCCTCTCGCCGTGCTTCTTTCTTCTGTGTTTTGGAAATGTATTTTTAGAATGGGCTTTAGCTGATTTTCAGTGCTGTGTTGATGCCGCTTGACACACACTTGATTCACTTACAGAGAGATATCAATACTTAGGTTTTCAGATGCTTACGAGTCTGATATATTCTTCTGTGATGAATAGGAGCTGTTGAGTCCTGTTCACTGAGCAAGGAGTAGGTGGTGTCTATTATATATTTGCTTTTCCGACCGGTATCTGTGCTCATTTCCAAGTCGTGTTTTATGCATCACGCCACCTCACCTTTCCGCTTAAGCAGGCCTAAGTGTGTTTTGGAAAAGCGTGAGTCTGTTCTCTTTTGTCATTCGGGTCGTGGGTAGCGATTTGTACATTCCCTCTCTAAGTGATATCCCAAGTTTCTTTTTCTGTGGGACAGATTTCACTTAGCATCATCGTACCTCAATCCACTCATTATGCTGGAACCAGCCTTATGACATGGATTCCATGGCTGAGGGATATTCCCTCGTACCTAAGTAGCACAAATTCTTGGTCCATTTCTCTCTTCCCCGGCATATGAAGGGTGTCCCGAAGTCGAGGTTGTTGTAAAGAGAGAAGCCCTAAACTTTGGGGTGCCTGCGTCTGGTTGATTTTTAGTTTTCCCAAGATATAGGCCCACGTGTGGAGGTGCCCTATGCTCTGTGGTTCTGTTCTGTACGTGTTTTAGGAACGAGCATACGCTTCTCCAGAGTGGCTGTTGGCATTTTGCGTCCCTCCCGGCAACTGGACAAGGCTCCCTTATCTCCTTGGCCTGTCCTGCCTTTCTGGTTTTTAGACATTTTCCGGATGGCTCTTTTGCCCGGGGGGGGAGTGAGATTTCTTTGTAGTGCCGATTTGCTCTCCCCGGGTGCTTGGTTGGCCAAAAAGGGCGTATGCGTTTTTTCCTGAATATATTCAGGAAAAAACGCATACGCCCTTTTTGGCCAACTGCATCATTGTCCACGTTCTGCCGCTTTTCCTGTGCTGGGAAGGCCATTCCCATCTACCTCCTGAACTCCGTTTCGTGCAATTCTGCCTTGCGTTCAAATCCCCTTCGTGGCCTTACCTCAGTATGTTTTTGGACGAGTGTTATCATTTAGAGCTCGGCAGGTTTGTGAAGTGCAGTGCCCCAGAGCTCCGTTTGGCAGGTCGCTTTGGTGTGAGCTGGCCGCAATAGCGCAAGATTGCTTCAGGCCCTGTTGTGCTTGCGGCGAGGCAGGCCGAGCCTTTGGTGAATTCCTCTTCGTGATGGGAAATTAGAGTGACGTGGGCCTGTCCGAACACCGCCAGCTGGTCTCTCATAGGTTGCCCCTCTTCCAGTTCATCCTTCGGACCACTTGCAGAGACTACGAAAGAGGAGTGTCAAGACGCGGATCCTGCAAGTGGGGGAATTGTTAGTCAAGCGGCTGGAATGGCGGACGCTAGCACCCGGAGGTGAAAAATGAGGTGCGCTTTCGAAAGCTTTCCCGATCACACGGTGTACCATCCCCTGGGATTCGCATGAGTGGTTTGGCTGTAGGAAAGTTGCCTTGAACCTGGAGAGGTGGGACCCATGGAATGGGTAGCACGCAGTATAACTCTAGAGGCTCTGCCTTTGCTCCTCCAACCTCAGCAATCCTCTCAGCCTGAGGAGTATCCAGCCTTATGTCTTATGCCGCTGTGGGTGTAGATGTGGTCAATCCTGGTTGCATCACAGCCCCTGAACGCATTTTGGCAGAATTTCCCTCCCTCTCGCCGTGCTTCTTTCTTCTGTGTTTTGGAAATGTATTTTTAGAATGGGCTTTAGCTGATTTTCAGTGCTGTGTTGATGCCGCTTGACACACACTTGATTCACTTACAGAGAGATATCAATACTTAGGTTTTCAGATGCTTACGAGTCTGATATATTCTTCTGTGATGAATAGGAGCTGTTGAGTCCTGTTCACTGAGCAAGGAGTAGGTGGTGTCTATTATATATTTGCTTTTCCGACCGGTATCTGTGCTCATTTCCAAGTCGTGTTTTATGCATCACGCCACCTCACCTTTCCGCTTAAGCAGGCCTAAGTGTGTTTTGGAAAAGCGTGAGTCTGTTCTCTTTTGTCATTCGGGTCGTGGGTAGCGATTTGTACATTCCCTCTCTAAGTGATATCCCAAGTTTCTTTTTCTGTGGGACAGATTTCACTTAGCATCATCGTACCTCAATCCACTCATTATGCTGGAACCAGCCTTATGACATGGATTCCATGGCTGAGGGATATTCCCTCGTACCTAAGTAGCACAAATTCTTGGTCCATTTCTCTCTTCCCCGGCATATGAAGGGTGTCCCGAAGTCGAGGTTGTTGTAAAGAGAGAAGCCCTAAACTTTGGGGTGCCTGCGTCTGGTTGATTTTTAGTTTTCCCAAGATATAGGCCCACGTGTGGAGGTGCCCTATGCTCTGTGGTTCTGTTCTGTACGTGTTTTAGGAACGAGCATACGCTTCTCCAGAGTGGCTGTTGGCATTTTGCGTCCCTCCCGGCAACTGGACAAGGCTCCCTTATCTCCTTGGCCTGTCCTGCCTTTCTGGTTTTTAGACATTTTCCGGATGGCTCTTTTGCCCGGGGGGGGAGTGAGATTTCTTTGTAGTGCCGATTTGCTCTCCCCGGGTGCTTGGTTGGCCAAAAAGGGCGTATGCGTTTTTTCCTGAATATATTCAGGAAAAAACGCATACGCCCTTTTTGGCCAACTGCATCATTGTCCACGTTCTGCCGCTTTTCCTGTGCTGGGAAGGCCATTCCCATCTACCTCCTGAACTCCGTTTCGTGCAATTCTGCCTTGCGTTCAAATCCCCTTCGTGGCCTTACCTCAGTATGTTTTTGGACGAGTGTTATCATTTAGAGCTCGGCAGGTTTGTGAAGTGCAGTGCCCCAGAGCTCCGTTTGGCAGCTCGCTTTGGTGTGAGCTGGCCGCAATAGCGCAAGATTGCTTCAGGCCCTGTTGTGCTTGCGGCGAGGCAGGCCGAGCCTTTGGTGAATTCCTCTTCGTGATGGGAAATTAGAGTGACGTGGGCCTGTCCGAACACCGCCAGCTGGTCTCTCATAGGTTGCCCCTCTTCCAGTTCATCCTTCGGACCACTTGCAGAGACTACGAAAGAGGAGTGTCAAGACGCTGATCCTGCAAGTGGGGGAATTGTTAGTCAAGCGGCTGGAATGGCGGACGCTAGCACCCGGAGGTGAAAAATGAGGTGCGCTTTCGAAAGCTTTCCCGATCACACGGTGTACCATCCCCTGGGATTCGCATGAGTGGTTTGGCTGTAGGAAAGTTGCCTTGAACCTGGAGAGGTGGGACCCATGGAATGGGTAGCACGCAGTATAACTCTAGAGGCTCTGCCTTTGCTCCTCCAACCTCAGCAATCCTCTCAGCCTGAGGAGTATCCAGCCTTATGTCTTATGCCGCTGTGGGTGTAGATGTGGTCAATCCTGGTTGCATCACAGCCCCTGAACGCATTTTGGCAGAATTTCCCTCCCTCTCGCCGTGCTTCTTTCTTCTGTGTTTTGGAAATGTATTTTTAGAATGGGCTTTAGCTGATTTTCAGTGCTGTGTTGATGCCGCTTGACACACACTTGATTCACTTACAGAGAGATATCAATACTTAGGTTTTCAGATGCTTACGAGTCTGATATATTCTTCTGTGATGAATAGGAGCTGTTGAGTCCTGTTCACTGAGCAAGGAGTAGGTGGTGTCTATTATATATTTGCTTTTCCGACCGGTATCTGTGCTCATTTCCAAGTCGTGTTTTATGCATCACGCCACCTCACCTTTCCGCTTAAGCAGGCCTAAGTGTGTTTTGGAAAAGCGTGAGTCTGTTCTCTTTTGTCATTCGGGTCGTGGGTAGCGATTTGTACATTCCCTCTCTAAGTGATATCCCAAGTTTCTTTTTCTGTGGGACAGATTTCACTTAGCATCATCGTACCTCAATCCACTGATTATGCTGGAACCAGCCTTATGACATGGATTCCATGGCTGAGGGATATTCCCTCGTACCTAAGTAGCACAAATTCTTGGTCCATTTCTCTCTTCCCCGGCATATGAAGGGTGTCCCGAAGTCGAGGTTGTTGTAAAGAGAGAAGCCCTAAACTTTGGGGTGCCTGCGTCTGGTTGATTTTTAGTTTTCCCAAGATATAGGCCCACGTGTGGAGGTGCCCTATGCTCTGTGGTTCTGTTCTGTACGTGTTTTAGGAACGAGCATACGCTTCTCCAGAGTGCCTGTTGGCATTTTGCGTCCCTCCCGGCAACTGGACAAGGCTCCCTTATCTCCTTGGCCTGTCCTGCCTTTCTGGTTTTTAGACATTTTCCGCATGGCTCTTTTGCCCGGGGGGGGGGAGTGAGATTTCTTTGTAGTGCCGATTTGCTCTCCCCGGGTGCTTGGTTGGCCAAAAAGGGCGTATGCGTTTTTTCCTGAATATATTCAGGAAAAAACGCATACGCCCTTTTTGGCCAACTGCATCATTGTCCACGTTCTGCCGCTTTTCCTGTGCTGGGAAGGCCATTCCCATCTACCTCCTGAACTCCGTTTCGTGCAATTCTGCCTTGCGTTCCAATCCCCTTCGTGGCCTTACCTCAGTATGTTTTTGGACGAGTGTTATCATTTAGAGCTCGGCAGGTTTGTGAAGTGCAGTGCCCCAGAGCTCCGTTTGGCAGGTCGCTTTGGTGTGAGCTGGCCGCAATAGCGCAAGATTGCTTCAGGCCCTGTTGTGCTTGCGGCGAGGCAGGCCGAGCCTTTGGTGAATTCCTCTTCGTGATGGGAAATTAGAGTGACGTGGGCCTGTCCGAACACCGCCAGCTGGTCTCTCATAGGTTGCCCCTCTTCCAGTTCATCCTTCGGACCACTTGCAGAGACTACGAAAGAGGAGTGTCAAGACGCTGATCCTGCAAGTGGGGGAATTGTTAGTCAAGCGGCTGGAATGGCGGACGCTAGCACCCGGAGGTGAAAAATGAGGTGCGCTTTCGAAAGCTTTCCCGATCACATGGTGTACCATCCCCTGGGATTCGCATGAGTGGTTTGGCTGTAGGAAAGTTGCCTTGAACCTGGAGAGGTGGGACCCATGGAATGGGTAGCACGCAGTATAACTCTAGAGGCTCTGCCTTTGCTCCTCCAACCTCAGCAATCCTCTCAGCCTGAGGAGTATCCAGCCTTATGTCTTATGCCGCTGTGGGTGTAGATGTGGTCAATCCTGGTTGCATCACAGCCCCTGAACGCATTTTGGCAGAATTTCCCTCCCTCTCGCCGTGCTTCTTTCTTCTGTGTTTTGGAAATGTATTTTTAGAATGGGCTTTAGCTGATTTTCAGTGCTGTGTTGATGCCGCTTGACACACACTTGATTCACTTACAGAGAGATATCAATACTTAGGTTTTCAGATGCTTACGAGTCTGATATATTCTTCTGTGATGAATAGGAGCTGTTGAATCCTGTTCACTGAGCAAGGAGTAGGTGGTGTCTATTATATATTTGCTTTTCCGACCGGTATCTGTGCTCATTTCCAAGTTGTTTTTTATGTATCACGCCACCTCACCTTCCTGCTTAAGCAGGCCTAAGTGTGTTTTCGAAAAGCGTGAGTCTGTTCTCTTTTGTCATTCGGGTCGTGGGTAGCGATTTGTACATTCCCTCTCTAAGTGATATCCCAAGTTTCTTTTTCTGTGGGACAGATTTCACTTAGCATCATTGTACCTCAATCCACTGATTATGCTGGAACCAGCCTTATGACATGGATTCCATGGCTGAGGGATATTCCCTCGTACCTAAGTAGCACAAATTCTTGGTCCATTTCTCTCTTCCCCGGCATATGAAGGGTGTCCCGAAGTCGAGGTTGTTGTAAAGAGAGAAGCCCTAAACTTTGGTGTGCCTGCGTCTGGTTGATTTTTAGTTTTCCCAAGATATAGGCCCACGTGTGGAGGTGCCCTATGCTCTGTGGTTCTGTTCTGTACGTGTTTTAGGAACGAGCATACGCTTCTCCAGAGTGGCTGTTGGTATTTTGCGTCCCTCCCGGCAACTGGACAAGGCTCCCTTATCTCCTTGGCCTGTCCTGCCTTTCTGGTTTTTAGACATTTTCCGGATGGCTCTTTTGCCCGGGGGGGGAGTGAGATTTCTTTGTAGTGCCGATTTGCTCTCCCCGGGTGCTTGGTTGGCCAAAAAGGTTGTATGCGTTTTTTCCTGAATATATTCAGGAAAAAACGCATACGCCCATTTTGGCCAACTGCATCATTGTCCACGTTCTGCCGCTTTTCCTGTGCTGGGAAGGCCATTCCCATCTACCTCCTGAACTCCGTTTCGTGCAATTCTGCCTTGCGTTCAAATCCCCTTCGTGGCCTTACCTCAGTATGTTTTTGGACGAGTGTTATCATTTAGAGCTCGGCAGGTTTGTGAAGTGCAGTGCCCCAGAGCTCCGTTTGGCAGCTCGCTTTGGTGTGAGCTGGCCGCAATAGCGCAAGATTGCTTCAGGCCCTGTTGTGCTTGCGGCGAGGCAGGCCGAGCCTTTGGTGAATTCCTCTTCGTGATGGGAAATTAGAGTGACGTGGGCCTGTCCGAACACCGCCAGCTGGTCTCTCATAGGTTGCCCCTCTTCCAGTTCATCCTTCGGACCACTTGCAGAGACTACGAAAGAGGAGTGTCAAGACGCTGATCCTGCAAGTGGGGGAATTGTTAGTCAAGCGGCTGGAATGGCGGACGCTAGCACCCGGAGGTGAAAAATGAGGTGCGCTTTCGAAAGCTTTCCCGATCACACGGTGTACCATCCCCTGGGATTCGCATGAGTGGTTTGGCTGTAGGAAAGTTGCCTTGAACCTGGAGAGGTGGGACCCATGGAATGGGTAGCACGCAGTATAACTCTAGAGGCTCTGCCTTTGCTCCTCCAACCTCAGCAATCCTCTCAGCCTGAGGAGTATCCAGCCTTATGTCTTATGCCGCTGTGGGTGTAGATGTGGTCAATCCTGGTTGCATCACAGCCCCTGAACGCATTTTGGCAGAATTTCCCTCCCTCTCGCCGTGCTTCTTTCTTCTGTGTTTTGGAAATGTATTTTTAGAATGGGCTTTAGCTGATTTTCAGTGCTGTGTTGATGCCGCTTGACACACACTTGATTCACTTACAGAGAGATATCAATACTTAGGTTTTCAGATGCTTACGAGTCTGATATATTCTTCTGTGATGAATAGGAGCTGTTGAGTCCTGTTCACTGAGCAAGGAGTAGGTGGTGTCTATTATATATTTGCTTTTCCGACCGGTATCTGTGCTCATTTCCAAGTCGTGTTTTATGCATCACGCCACCTCACCTTTCCGCTTAAGCAGGCCTAAGTGTGTTTTGGAAAAGCGTGAGTCTGTTCTCTTTTGTCATTCGGGTCGTGGGTAGCGATTTGTACATTCCCTCTCTAAGTGATATCCCAAGTTTCTTTTTCTGTGGGACAGATTTCACTTAGCATCATCGTACCTCAATCCACTCATTATGCTGGAACCAGCCTTATGACATGGATTCCATGGCTGAGGGATATTCCCTCGTACCTAAGTAGCACAAATTCTTGGTCCATTTCTCTCTTCCCCGGCATATGAAGGGTGTCCCGAAGTCGAGGTTGTTGTAAAGAGAGAAGCCCTAAACTTTGGGGTGCCTGCGTCTGGTTGATTTTTAGTTTTCACAAGATATAGGCCCACGGGTGGAGGTGCCCTATGCTCTGTGTTTCTGTTCTGTACGTGTTTTAGGAACGAGCATACGCTTCTCCAGAGTGGCTGTTGGCATTTTGCGTCCCTCCCGGCAACTGGACAAGGCTCCCTTATCTCCTTGGCCTGTCCTGCCTTTCTGGTTTTTAGACATTTTCCGGATGGCTCTTTTGCCCGGGGGGGGAGTGAGATTTCTTTGTAGTGCCGATTTGCTCTCCCCGGGTGCTTGGTTGGCCAAAAAGGGCGTATGCGTTTTTTCCTGAATATATTCAGGAAAAAACGCATACGCCCTTTTTGGCCAACTGCATCATTGTCCACGTTCTGCCGCTTTTCCTGTGCTGGGAAGGCCATTCCCATCTACCTCCTGAACTCCGTTTCGTGCAATTCTGCCTTGCGTTCAAATCCCCTTCGTGGCCTTACCTCAGTATGTTTTTGGACGAGTGTTATCATTTAGAGCTCGGCAGGTTTGTGAAGTGCAGTGCCCCAGAGCTCCGTTTGGCAGCTCGCTTTGGTGTGAGCTGGCCGCAATAGCGCAAGATTGCTTCAGGCCCTGTTGTGCTTGCGGCGAGGCAGGCCGAGCCTTTGGTGAATTCCTCTTCGTGATGGGAAATTAGAGTGACGTGGGCCTGTCCGAACACCGCCAGCTGGTCTCTCATAGGTTGCCCCTCTTCCAGTTCATCCTTCGGACCACTTGCAGAGACTACGAAAGAGGAGTGTCAAGACGCTGATCCTGCAAGTGGGGGAATTGTTAGTCAAGCGGCTGGAATGGCGGACGCTAGCACCCGGAGGTGAAAAATGAGGTGCGCTTTCGAAAGCTTTCCCGATCACACGGTGTACCATCCCCTGGGATTCGCATGAGTGGTTTGGCTGTAGGAAAGTTGCCTTGAACCTGGAGAGGTGGGACCCATGGAATGGGTAGCACGCAGTATAACTCTAGAGGCTCTGCCTTTGCTCCTCCAACCTCAGCAATCCTCTCAGCCTGAGGAGTATCCAGCCTTATGTCTTATGCCGCTGTGGGTGTAGATGTGGTCAATCCTGGTTGCATCACAGCCCCTGAACGCATTTTGGCAGAATTTCCCTCCCTCTCGCCGTGCTTCTTTCTTCTGTGTTTTGGAAATGTATTTTTAGAATGGGCTTTAGCTGATTTTCAGTGCTGTGTTGATGCCGCTTGACACACACTTGATTCACTTACAGAGAGATATCAATACTTAGGTTTTCAGATGCTTACGAGTCTGATATATTCTTCTGTGATGAATAGGAGCTGTTGAGTCCTGTTCACTGAGCAAGGAGTAGGTGGTGTCTATTATATATTTGCTTTTCCGACCGGTATCTGTGCTCATTTCCAAGTTGTTTTTTATGTATCACGCCACCTCACCTTCCTGCTTAAGCAGGCCTAAGTGTGTTTTCGAAAAGCGTGAGTCTGTTCTCTTTTGTCATTCGGGTCGTGGGTAGCGATTTGTACATTCCCTCTCTAAGTGATATCCCAAGTTTCTTTTTCTGTGGGACAGATTTCACTTAGCATCATCGTACCTCAATCCACTGATTATGCTGGAACCAGCCTTATGACATGGATTCCATGGCTGAGGGATATTCCCTCGTACCTAAGTAGCACAAATTCTTGGTCCATTTCTCTCTTCCCCGGCATATGAAGGGTGTCCCGAAGTCGAGGTTGTTGTAAAGAGAGAAGCCCTAAACTTTGGTGTGCCTGCGTCTGGTTGATTTTTAGTTTTCCCAAGATATAGGCCCACGTGTGGAGGTGCCCTATGCTCTGTGGTTCTGTTCTGTACGTGTTTTAGGAACGAGCATACGCTTCTCCAGAGTGGCTGTTGGTATTTTGCGTCCCTCCCGGCAACTGGACAAGGCTCCCTTATCTCCTTGGCCTGTCCTGCCTTTCTGGTTTTTAGACATTTTCCGGATGGCTCTTTTGCCCGGGGGGGGAGTGAGATTTCTTTGTAGTGCCGATTTGCTCTCCCCGGGTGCTTGGTTGGCCAAAAAGGGCGTATGCGTTTTTTCCTGAATATATTCAGGAAAAAACGCATACGCCCTTTTTGGCCAACTGCATCATTGTCCACGTTCTGCCGCTTTTCCTGTGCTGGGAAGGCCATTCCCATCTACCTCCTGAACTCCGTTTCGTGCAATTCTGCCTTGCGTTCAAATCCCCTTCGTGGCCTTACCTCAGTATGTTTTTGGACGAGTGTTATCATTTAGAGCTCGGCAGGTTTGTGAAGTGCAGTGCCCCAGAGCTCCGTTTGGCAGGTCGCTTTGGTGTGAGCTGGCCGCAATAGCGCAAGATTGCTTCAGGCCCTGTTGTGCTTGCGGCGAGGCAGGCCGAGCCTTTGGTGAATTCCTCTTCGTGATGGGAAATTAGAGTGACGTGGGCCTGTCCGAACACCGCCAGCTGGTCTCTCATAGGTTGCCCCTCTTCCAGTTCATCCTTCGGACCACTTGCAGAGACTACGAAAGAGGAGTGTCAAGACGCTGATCCTGCAAGTGGGGGAATTGTTAGTCAAGCGGCTGGAATGGCGGACGCTAGCACCCGGAGGTGAAAAATGAGGTGCGCTTTCGAAAGCTTTCCCGATCACACGGTGTACCATCCCCTGGGATTCGCATGAGTGGTTTGGCTGTAGGAAAGTTGCCTTGAACCTGGAGAGGTGGGACCCATGGAATGGGTAGCACGCAGTATAACTCTAGAGGCTCTGCCTTTGCTCCTCCAACCTCAGCAATCCTCTCAGCCTGAGGAGTATCCAGCCTTATGTCTTATGCCGCTGTGGGTGTAGATGTGGTCAATCCTGGTTGCATCACAGCCCCTGAACGCATTTTGGCAGAATTTCCCTCCCTCTCGCCGTGCTTCTTTCTTCTGTGTTTTGGAAATGTATTTTTAGAATGGGCTTTAGCTGATTTTCAGTGCTGTGTTGATGCCGCTTGACACACACTTGATTCACTTACAGAGAGATATCAATACTTAGGTTTTCAGATGCTTACGAGTCTGATATATTCTTCTGTGATGAATAGGAGCTGTTGAGTCCTGTTCACTGAGCAAGGAGTAGGTGGTGTCTATTATATATTTGCTTTTCCGACCGGTATCTGTGCTCATTTCCAAGTCGTGTTTTATGCATCACGCCACCTCACCTTTCCGCTTAAGCAGGCCTAAGTGTGTTTTGGAAAAGCGTGAGTCTGTTCTCTTTTGTCATTCGGGTCGTGGGTAGCGATTTGTACATTCCCTCTCTAAGTGATATCCCAAGTTTCTTTTTCTGTGGGACAGATTTCACTTAGCATCATCGTACCTCAATCCACTCATTATGCTGGAACCAGCCTTATGACATGGATTCCATGGCTGAGGGATATTCCCTCGTACCTAAGTAGCACAAATTCTTGGTCCATTTCTCTCTTCCCCGGCATATGAAGGGTGTCCCGAAGTCGAGGTTGTTGTAAAGAGAGAAGCCCTAAACTTTGGGGTGCCTGCGTCTGGTTGATTTTTAGTTTTCCCAAGATATAGGCCCACGTGTGGAGGTGCCCTATGCTCTGTGGTTCTGTTCTGTACGTGTTTTAGGAACGAGCATACGCTTCTCCAGAGTGCCTGTTGGCATTTTGCGTCCCTCCCGGCAACTGGACAAGGCTCCCTTATCTCCTTGGCCTGTCCTGCCTTTCTGGTTTTTAGACATTTTCCGGATGGCTCTTTTGCCCGGGGGGGGAGTGAGATTTCTTTGTAGTGCCGATTTGCTCTCCCCGGGTGCTTGGTTGGCCAAAAAGGGCGTATGCGTTTTTTCCTGAATATATTCAGGAAAAAACGCATACGCCCTTTTTGGCCAACTGCATCATTGTCCACGTTCTGCCGCTTTTCCTGTGCTGGGAAGGCCATTCCCATCTACCTCCTGAACTCCGTTTCGTGCAATTCTGCCTTGCGTTCAAATCCCCTTCGTGGCCTTACCTCAGTATGTTTTTGGACGAGTGTTATCATTTAGAGCTCGGCAGGTTTGTGAAGTGCAGTGCCCCAGAGCTCCGTTTGGCAGGTCGCTTTGGTGTGAGCTGGCCGCAATAGCGCAAGATTGCTTCAGGCCCTGTTGTGCTTGCGGCGAGGCAGGCCGAGCCTTTGGTGAATTCCTCTTCGTGATGGGAAATTAGAGTGACGTGGGCCTGTCCGAACACCGCCAGCTGGTCTCTCATAGGTTGCCCCTCTTCCAGTTCATCCTTCGGACCACTTGCAGAGACTACGAAAGAGGAGTGTCAAGACGCTGATCCTGCAAGTGGGGGAATTGTTAGTCAAGCGGCTGGAATGGCGGACGCTAGCACCCGGAGGTGAAAAATGAGGTGCGCTTTCGAAAGCTTTCCCGATCACACGGTGTACCATCCCCTGGGATTCGCATGAGTGGTTTGGCTGTAGGAAAGTTGCCTTGAACCTGGAGAGGTGGGACCCATGGAATGGGTAGCACGCAGTATAACTCTAGAGGCTCTGCCTTTGCTCCTCCAACCTCAGCAATCCTCTCAGCCTGAGGAGTATCCAGCCTTATGTCTTATGCCGCTGTGGGTGTAGATGTGGTCAATCCTCGTTGCATCACAGCCCCTGAACGCATTTTGGCAGAATTTCCCTCCCTCTCGCCGTGCTTCTTTCTTCTGTGTTTTGGAAATGTATTTTTAGAATGGGCTTTAGCTGATTTTCAGTGCTGTGTTGATGCCGCTTGACACACACTTGATTCACTTACAGAGAGATATCAATACTTAGGTTTTCAGATGCTTACGAGTCTGATATATTCTTCTGTGGTGGATAGGAGCTGTTGAGTCCTGTTCACTGAGCAAGGTGTAGGTGGTGTCTATTATATATTTGCTTTTCCGACCGGTATCTGTGCTCATTTCCAAGTCGTGTTTTATGCATCACGCCACCTCACCTTTCTGCTTAAGCAGGCCTAAGTGTGTTTTGGAAAAGCGTGAGTCTGTTCTCTTTTGTCATTCGGGTCGTGGGTAGCGATTTGTACATTCCCTCTCTAAGTGATATCCCAAGTTTCTTTTTCTGTGGGACAGATTTCACTTAGCATCATCGTACCTCAATCCACTGATTATGCTGGAACCAGCCTTATGACTTGGATTCCATGGCTGAGGGATATTCCCTCGTACCTAAGTAGCACAAATTCTTGGTCCATTTCTCTCTTCCCCGGCATATGAAGGGTGTCCCGAAGTCGAGGTTGTTGTAAAGAGAGAAGCCCTAAACTTTGGTGTGCCTGCGTCTGGTTGATTTTTAGTTTTCCCAAGATATAGGCCCACGTGTGGAGGTGCCCTATGCTCTGTGTTTCTGTTCTGTACGTGTTTTAGGAACGAGCATACTCTTCTCCAGAGTGCCTGTTGGCATTTTGCGTCCCTCCCGGCAACTGGACAAGGCTCCCTTATCTCCTTGGCCTGTCCTGCCTTTCTGGTTTTTAGACATTTTCCGGATGGCTCTTTTGCCCGGGGGGGGGAGTGAGATTTCTTTGTAGTGCCGATTTGCTCTCCCCGGGTGCTTGGTTGGCCAAAAAGGGCGTATGCGTTTTTTCCTGAATATATTCAGGAAAAAACGCATACGCCCTTTTTGGCCAACTGCATCATTGTCCACGTTCTGCCGCTTTTCCTGTGCTGGGAAGGCCATTCCCATCTACCTCCTGAACTCCGTTTCGTGCAATTCTGCCTTGCGTTCAAATCCCCTTCGTGGCCTTACCTCAGTATGTTTTTGGACGAGTGTTATCATTTAGAGCTCGGCAGGTTTGTGAAGTGCAGTGCCCCAGAGCTCCGTTTGGCAGGTCGCTTTGGTGTGAGCTGGCCGCAATAGCGCAAGATTGCTTCAGGCCCTGTAGTGCTTGCGGCGAGGCAGGCCGAGCCTTTGGTGAATTCCTCTTCGTGATGGGAAATTAGAGTGACGTGGGCCTGTCCGAACACCGCCAGCTGGTCTCTCATAGGTTGCCCCTCTTCCAGTTCATCCTTCGGACCACTTGCAGAGACTACGAAAGAGGAGTGTCAAGACGCTGATCCTGCAAGTGGGGGAATTGTTAGTCAAGCGGCTGGAATGGCGGACGCTAGCACCCGGAGGTGAAAAATGAGGTGCGCTTTCGAAAGCTTTCCCGATCACACGGTGTACCATCCCCTGGGATTCGCATGAGTGGTTTGGCTGTAGGAAAGTTGCCTTGAACCTGGAGAGGTGGGACCCATGGAATGGGTAGCACGCAGTATAACTCTAGAGGCTCTGCCTTTGCTCCTCCAACCTCAGCAATCCTCTCAGCCTGAGGAGTATCCAGCCTTATGTCTTATGCCGCTGTGGGTGTAGATGTGGTCAATCCTGGTTGCATCACAGCCCCTGAACGCATTTTGGCAGAATTTCCCTCCCTCTCGCCGTGCTTCTTTCTTCTGTGTTTTGGAAATGTATTTTTAGAATGGGCTTTAGCTGATTTTCAGTGCTGTGTTGATGCCGCTTGACACACACTTGATTCACTTACAGAGAGATATCAATACTTAGGTTTTCAGATGCTTACGAGTCTGATATATTCTTCTGTGATGAATAGGAGCTGTTGAGTCCTGTTCACTGAGCAAGGAGTAGGTGGTGTCTATTATATATTTGCTTTTCCGACCGGTATCTGTGCTCATTTCCAAGTCGTGTTTTATGCATCACGCCACCTCACCTTTCCGCTTAAGCAGGCCTAAGTGTGTTTTGGAAAAGCGTGAGTCTGTTCTCTTTTGTCATTCGGGTCG
This sequence comes from Kogia breviceps, assembly GCF_026419965.1. Lineage (NCBI taxonomy): Eukaryota > Metazoa > Chordata > Mammalia > Artiodactyla > Physeteridae > Kogia > Kogia breviceps. Next base: position 88,250,121 of record NC_081318.1, read on the forward strand.
TGGGTAGCGATTTGTACATTCCCTCTCTAAGTGATATCCCAAGTTTCTTTTTCTGTGGGACAGATTTCACTTAGCATCATCGTACCTCAATCCACTCATTATGCTGGAACCAGCCTTATGACATGGATTCCATGGCTGAGGGATATTCCCTCGTACCTAAGTAGCACAAATTCTTGGTCCATTTCTCTCTTCCCCGGCATATGAAGGGTGTCCCGAAGTCGAGGTTGTTGTAAAGAGAGAAGCCCTAAACTTTGGGGTGCCTGCGTCTGGTTGATTTTTAGTTTTCCCAAGATATAGGCCCACGTGTGGAGGTGCCCTATGCTCTGTGTTTCTGTTCTGTACGTGTTTTAGGAACGAGCATACGCTTCTCCAGAGTGGCTGTTGGCATTTTGCGTCCCTCCCGGCAACTGGACAAGGCTCCCTTATCTCCTTGGCCTGTCCTGCCTTTCTGGTTTTTAGACATTTTCTGCATGGCTCTTTTGCCCGGGGGGGGGAGTGAGATTTCTTTGTAGTGCCGATTTGCTCTCCCCGGGTGCTTGGTTGGCCAAAAAGGGCGTAGGCGTTTTTTCCTGAATATATTCAGGAAAAAACGCCTACGCCCTTTTTGGCCAACTGCATCATTGTCCACGTTCTGCCGCTTTTCCTGTGCTGGGAAGGCCATTCCCATCTACCTCCTGAACTCCGTTTCGTGCAATTCTGCCTTGCGTTCAAATCCCCTTCGTGGCCTTACCTCAGTATGTTTTTGGACGAGTGTTATCATTTAGAGCTCGGCAGGTTTGTGAAGTGCAGTGCCCCAGAGCTCCGTTTGGCAGCTCGCTTTGGTGTGAGCTGGCCGCAATAGCGCAAGATTGCTTCAGGCCCTGTTGTGCTTGCGGCGAGGCAGGCCGAGCCTTTGGTGAATTCCTCTTCGTGATGGGAAATTAGAGTGACGTGGGCCTGTCCGAACACCGCCAGCTGGTCTCTCATAGGTTGCCCCTCTTCCAGTTCATCCTTCGGACCACTTGCAGAGACTACGAAAGAGGAGTGTCAAGACGCTGATCCTGCAAGTGGGGGAATTGTTAGTCAAGCGGCTGGAATGGCGGACGCTAGCACCCGGAGGTGAAAAATGAGGTGCGCTTTCGAAAGCTTTCCCGATCACACGGTGTACCATCCCCTGGGATTCGCATGAGTGGTTTGGCTGTAGGAAAGTTGCCTTGAACCTGGAGAGGTGGGACCCATGGAATGGGTAGCACGCAGTATAACTCTAGAGGCTCTGCCTTTGCTCCTCCAACCTCAGCAATCCTCTCAGCCTGAGGAGTATCCAGCCTTATGTCTTATGCCGCTGTGGGTGTAGATGTGGTCAATCCTGGTTGCATCACAGCCCCTGAACGCATTTTGGCAGAATTTCCCTCCCTCTCGCCGTGCTTCTTTCTTCTGTGTTTTGGAAATGTATTTTTAGAATGGGCGTTAGCTGATTTTCAGTGCTGTGTTGATGCCGCTTGACACACACTTGATTCACTTACAGAGAGATATCAATACTTAGGTTTTCAGATGCTTACGAGTCTGATATATTCTTCTGTGATGAATAGGAGCTGTTGAGTCCTGTTCACTGAGCAAGGAGTAGGTGGTGTCTATTATATATTTGCTTTTCCGACCGGTATCTGTGCTCATTTCCAAGTCGTGTTTTATGCATCACGCCACCTCACCTTTCCGCTTAAGCAGGCCTAAGTGTGTTTTGGAAAAGCGTGAGTCTGTTCTCTTTTGTCATTCGGGTCGTGGGTAGCGATTTGTACATTCCCTCTCTAAGTGATATCCCAAGTTTCTTTTTTTGTGGGACAGATTTCACTTAGCATCATCGTACCTCAATCCACTCATTATGCTGGAACCAGCCTTATGACATGGATTCCATGGCTGAGGGATATTCCCTCGTACCTAAGTAGCACAAATTCTTGGTCCATTTCTCTCTTCCCCGGCATATGAAGGGTGTCCCGAAGTCGAGGTTGTTGTAAAGAGAGAAGCCCTAAACTTTGGGGTGCCTGCGTCTGGTTGATTTTTAGTTTTCCCAAGATATAGGCCCACGTGTGGAGGTGCCCTATGCTCTGTGGTTCTGTTCTGTACGTGTTTTAGGAACGAGCATACGCTTCTCCAGAGTGGCTGTTGGCATTTTGCGTCCCTCCCGGCAACTGGACAAGGCTCCCTTATCTCCTTGGCCTGTCCTGCCTTTCTGGTTTTTAGACATTTTCCGGATGGCTCTTTTGCCCGGGGGGGGAGTGAGATTTCTTTGTAGTGCCGATTTGCTCTCCCCGGGTGCTTGGTTGGCCAAAAAGGGCGTATGCGTTTTTTCCTGAATATATTCAGGAAAAAACGCATACGCCCTTTTTGGCCAACTGCATCATTGTCCACGTTCTGCCGCTTTTCCTGTGCTGGGAAGGCCATTCCCATCTACCTCCTGAACTCCGTTTCGTGCAATTCTGCCTTGCGTTCAAATCCCCTTCGTGGCCTTACCTCAGTATGTTTTTGGACGAGTGTTATCATTTAGAGCTCGGCAGGTTTGTGAAGTGCAGTGCCCCAGAGCTCCGTTTGGCAGGTCGCTTTGGTGTGAGCTGGCCGCAATAGCGCAAGATTGCTTCAGGCCCTGTTGTGCTTGCGGCGAGGCAGGCCGAGCCTTTGGTGAATTCCTCTTCGTGATGGGAAATTAGAGTGACGTGGGCCTGTCCGAACACCGCCAGCTGGTCTCTCATAGGTTGCCCCTCTTCCAGTTCATCCTTCGGACCACTTGCAGAGACTACGAAAGAGGAGTGTCAAGACGCTGATCCTGCAAGTGGGGGAATTGTTAGTCAAGCGGCTGGAATGGCGGACGCTAGCACCCGGAGGTGAAAAATGAGGTGCGCTTTCGAAAGCTTTCCCGATCACACGGTGTACCATCCCCTGGGATTCGCATGAGTGGTTTGGCTGTAGGAAAGTTGCCTTGAACCTGGAGAGGTGGGACCCATGGAATGGGTAGCACGCAGTATAACTCTAGAGGCTCTGCCTTTGCTCCTCCAACCTCAGCAATCCTCTCAGCCTGAGGAGTATCCAGCCTTATGTCTTATGCCGCTGTGGGTGTAGATGTGGTCAATCCTGGTTGCATCACAGCCCCTGAACGCATTTTGGCAGAATTTCCCTCCCTCTCGCCGTGCTTCTTTCTTCTGTGTTTTGGAAATGTATTTTTAGAATGGGCTTTAGCTGATTTTCAGTGCTGTGTTGATGCCGCTTGACACACACTTGATTCACTTACAGAGAGATATCAATACTTAGGTTTTCAGATGCTTACGAGTCTGATATATTCTTCTGTGATGAATAGGAGCTGTTGAGTCCTGTTCACTGAGCAAGGAGTAGGTGGTGTCTATTATATATTTGCTTTTCCGACCGGTATCTGTGCTCATTTCCAAGTCGTGTTTTATGCATCACGCCACCTCACCTTTCCGCTTAAGCAGGCCTAAGTGTGTTTTGGAAAAGCGTGAGTCTGTTCTCTTTTGTCATTCGGGTCGTGGGTAGCGATTTGTACATTCCCTCTCTAAGTGATATCCCAAGTTTCTTTTTCTGTGGGACAGATTTCACTTAGCATCATCGTACCTCAATCCACTGATTATGCTGGAACCAGCCTTATGACATGGATTCCATGGCTGAGGGATATTCCCTCGTACCTAAGTAGCACAAATTCTTGGTCCATTTCTCTCTTCCCCGGCATATGAAGGGTGTCCCGAAGTCGAGGTTGTTGTAAAGAGAGAAGCCCTAAACTTTGGGGTGCCTGCGTCTGGTTGATTTTTAGTTTTCCCAAGATATAGGCCCACGTGTGGAGGTGCCCTATGCTCTGTGTTTCTGTTCTGTACGTGTTTTAGGAACGAGCATACGCTTCTCCAGAGTGGCTGTTGGCATTTTGCGTCCCTCCCGGCAACTGGACAAGGCTCCCTTATCTCCTTGGCCTGTCCTGCCTTTCTGGTTTTTAGACATTTTCCGGATGGCTCTTTTGCCCGGGGGGGGAGTGAGATTTCTTTGTAGTGCCGATTTGCTCTCCCCGGGTGCTTGGTTGGCCAAAAAGGGCGTATGCGTTTTTTCCTGAATATATTCAGGAAAAAACGCATACGCCCTTTTTGGCCAACTGCATCATTGTCCACGTTCTGCCGCTTTTCCTGTGCTGGGAAGGCCATTCCCATCTACCTCCTGAACTCCGTTTCGTGCAATTCTGCCTTGCGTTCAAATCCCCTTCGTGGCCTTACCTCAGTATGTTTTTGGACGAGTGTTATCATTTAGAGCTCGGCAGGTTTGTGAAGTGCAGTGCCCCAGAGCTCCGTTTGGCAGGTCGCTTTGGTGTGAGCTGGCCGCAATAGCGCAAGATTGCTTCAGGCCCTGTTGTGCTTGCGGCGAGGCAGGCCGAGCCTTTGGTGAATTCCTCTTCGTGATGGGAAATTAGAGTGACGTGGGCCTGTCCGAACACCGCCAGCTGGTCTCTCATAGGTTGCCCCTCTTCCAGTTCATCCTTCGGACCACTTGCAGAGACTACGAAAGAGGAGTGTCAAGACGCTGATCCTGCAAGTGGGGGAATTGTTAGTCAAGCGGCTGGAATGGCGGACGCTAGCACCCGGAGGTGAAAAATGAGGTGCGCTTTCGAAAGCTTTCCCGATCACACGGTGTACCATCCCCTGGGATTCGCATGAGTGGTTTGGCTGTAGGAAAGTTGCCTTGAACCTGGAGAGGTGGGACCCATGGAATGGGTAGCACGCAGTATAACTCTAGAGGCTCTGCCTTTGCTCCTCCAACCTCAGCAATCCTCTCAGCCTGAGGAGTATCCAGCCTTATGTCTTATGCCGCTGTGGGTGTAGATGTGGTCAATCCTGGTTGCATCACAGCCCCTGAACGCATTTTGGCAGAATTTCCCTCCCTCTCGCCGTGCTTCTTTCTTCTGTGTTTTGGAAATGTATTTTTAGAATGGGCTTTAGCTGATTTTCAGTGCTGTGTTGATGCCGCTTGACACACACTTGATTCACTTACAGAGAGATATCAATACTTAGGTTTTCAGATGCTTACGAGTCTGATATATTCTTCTGTGATGAATAGGAGCTGTTGAGTCCTGTTCACTGAGCAAGGAGTAGGTGGTGTCTATTATATATTTGCTTTTCCGACCGGTATCTGTGCTCATTTCCAAGTCGTGTTTTATGCATCACGCCACCTCACCTTTCCGCTTCAGCAGGCCTAAGTGTGTTTTGGAAAAGCGTGAGTCTGTTCTCTTTTGTCATTCGGGTCGTGGGTAGCGATTTGTACATTCCCTCTCTAAGTGATATCCCAAGTTTCTTTTTCTGTGGGACAGATTTCACTTAGCATCATCGTACCTCAATCCACTCATTATGCTGGAACCAGCCTTATGACATGGATTCCATGGCTGAGGGATATTCCCTCGTACCTAAGTAGCACAAATTCTTGGTCCATTTCTCTCTTCCCCGGCATATGAAGGGTGTCCCGAAGTCGAGGTTGTTGTAAAGAGAGAAGCCCTAAACTTTGGGGTGCCTGCGTCTGGTTGATTTTTAGTTTTCCCAAGATATAGGCCCACGTGTGGAGGTGCCCTATGCTCTGTGGTTCTGTTCTGTACGTGTTTTAGGAACGAGCATACGCTTCTCCAGAGTGGCTGTTGGCATTTTGCGTCCCTCCCGGCAACTGGACAAGGCTCCCTTATCTCCTTGGCCTGTCCTGCCTTTCTGGTTTTTAGACATTTTCCGGATGGCTCTTTTGCCCGGGGGGGGAGTGAGATTTCTTTGTAGTGCCGATTTGCTCTCCCCGGGTGCTTGGTTGGCCAAAAAGGGCGTATGCGTTTTTTCCTGAATATATTCAGGAAAAAACGCATACGCCCTTTTTGGCCAACTGCATCATTGTCCACGTTCTGCCGCTTTTCCTGTGCTGGGAAGGCCATTCCCATCTACCTCCTGAACTCCGTTTCGTGCAATTCTGCCTTGCGTTCCAATCCCCTTCGTGGCCTTACCTCAGTATGTTTTTGGACGAGTGTTATCATTTAGAGCTCGGCAGGTTTGTGAAGTGCAGTGCCCCAGAGCTCCGTTTGGCAGCTCGCTTTGGTGTGAGCTGGCCGCAATAGCGCAAGATTGCTTCAGGCCCTGTTGTGCTTGCGGCGAGGCAGGCCGAGCCTTTGGTGAATTCCTCTTCGTGATGGGAAATTAGAGTGACGTGGGCCTGTCCGAACACCGCCAGCTGGTCTCTCATAGGTTGCCCCTCTTCCAGTTCATCCTTCGGACCACTTGCAGAGACTACGAAAGAGGAGTGTCAAGACGCTGATCCTGCAAGTGGGGGAATTGTTAGTCAAGCGGCTGGAATGGCGGACGCTAGCACCCGGAGGTGAAAAATGAGGTGCGCTTTCGAAAGCTTTCCCGATCACACGGTGTACCATCCCCTGGGATTCGCATGAGTGGTTTGGCTGTAGGAAAGTTGCCTTGAACCTGGAGAGGTGGGACCCATGGAATGGGTAGCACGCAGTATAACTCTAGAGGCTCTGCCTTTGCTCCTCCAACCTCAGCAATCCTCTCAGCCTGAGGAGTATCCAGCCTTATGTCTTATGCCGCTGTGGGTGTAGATGTGGTCAATCCTGGTTGCATCACAGCCCCTGAACGCATTTTGGCAGAATTTCCCTCCCTCTCGCCGTGCTTCTTTCTTCTGTGTTTTGGAAATGTATTTTTAGAATGGGCTTTAGCTGATTTTCAGTGCTGTGTTGATGCCGCTTGACACACACTTGATTCACTTACAGAGAGATATCAATACTTAGGTTTTCAGATGCTTACGAGTCTGATATATTCTTCTGTGATGAATAGGAGCTGTTGAGTCCTGTTCACTGAGCAAGGAGTAGGTGGTGTCTATTATATATTTGCTTTTCCGACCGGTATCTGTGCTCATTTCCAAGTCGTGTTTTATGCATCACGCCACCTCACCTTTCCGCTTCAGCAGGCCTAAGTGTGTTTTGGAAAAGCGTGAGTCTGTTCTCTTTTGTCATTCGGGTCGTGGGTAGCGATTTGTACATTCCCTCTCTAAGTGATATCCCAAGTTTCTTTTTCTGTGGGACAGATTTCACTTAGCATCATCGTACCTCAATCCACTGATTATGCTGGAACCAGCCTTATGACATGGATTCCATGGCTGAGGGATATTCCCTCGTACCTAAGTAGCACAAATTCTTGGTCCATTTCTCTCTTCCCCGGCATATGAAGGGTGTCCCGAAGTCGAGGTTGTTGTAAAGAGAGAAGCCCTAAACTTTGGGGTGCCTGCGTCTGGTTGATTTTTAGTTTTCCCAAGATATAGGCCCACGTGTGGAGGTGCCCTATGCTCTGTGGTTCTGTTCTGTACGTGTTTTAGGAACGAGCATACGCTTCTCCAGAGTGCCTGTTGGCATTTTGCGTCCCTCCCGGCAACTGGACAAGGCTCCCTTATCTCCTTGGCCTGTCCTGCCTTTCTGGTTTTTAGACATTTTCCGGATGGCTCTTTTGCCCGGGGGGGGAGTGAGATTTCTTTGTAGTGCCGATTTGCTCTCCCCGGGTGCTTGGTTGGCCAAAAAGGGCGTATGCGTTTTTTCCTGAATATATTCAGGAAAAAACGCATACGCCCTTTTTGGCCAACTGCATCATTGTCCACGTTCTGCCGCTTTTCCTGTGCTGGGAAGGCCATTCCCATCTACCTCCTGAACTCCGTTTCGTGCAATTCTGCCTTGCGTTCAAATCCCCTTCGTGGCCTTACCTCAGTATGTTTTTGGACGAGTGTTATCATTTAGAGCTCGGCAGGTTTGTGAAGTGCAGTGCCCCAGAGCTCCGTTTGGCAGCTCGCTTTGGTGTGAGCTGGCCGCAATAGCGCAAGATTGCTTCAGGCCCTGTTGTGCTTGCGGCGAGGCAGGCCGAGCCTTTGGTGAATTCCTCTTCGTGATGGGAAATTAGAGTGACGTGGGCCTGTCCGAACACCGCCAGCTGGTCTCTCATAGGTTGCCCCTCTTCCAGTTCATCCTTCGGACCACTTGCAGAGACTACGAAAGAGGAGTGTCAAGACGCTGATCCTGCAAGTGGGGGAATTGTTAGTCAAGCGGCTGGAATGGCGGACGCTAGCACCCGGAGGTGAAAAATGAGGTGCGCTTTCGAAAGCTTTCCCGATCACACGGTGTACCATCCCCTGGGATTCGCATGAGTGGTTTGGCTGTAGGAAAGTTGCCTTGAACCTGGAGAGGTGGGACCCATGGAATGGGTAGCACGCAGTATAACTCTAGAGGCTCTGCCTTTGCTCCTCCAACCTCAGCAATCCTCTCAGCCTGAGGAGTATCCAGCCTTATGTCTTATGCCGCTGTGGGTGTAGATGTGGTCAATCCTGGTTGCATCACAGCCCCTGAACGCATTTTGGCAGAATTTCCCTCCCTCTCGCCGTGCTTCTTTCTTCTGTGTTTTGGAAATGTATTTTTAGAATGGGCTTTAGCTGATTTTCAGTGCTGTGTTGATGCCGCTTGACACACACTTGATTCACTTACAGAGAGATATCAATACTTAGGTTTTCAGATGCTTACGAGTCTGATATATTCTTCTGTGATGAATAGGAGCTGTTGAGTCCTGTTCACTGAGCAAGGAGTAGGTGGTGTCTATTATATATTTGCTTTTCCGACCGGTATCTGTGCTCATTTCCAAGTCGTGTTTTATGCATCACGCCACCTCACCTTTCCGCTTAAGCAGGCCTAAGTGTGTTTTGGAAAAGCGTGAGTCTGTTCTCTTTTGTCATTCGGGTCGTGGGTAGCGATTTGTACATTCCCTCTCTAAGTGATATCCCAAGTTTCTTTTTCTGTGGGACAGATTTCACTTAGCATCATCGTACCTCAATCCACTCATTATGCTGGAACCAGCCTTATGACATGGATTCCATGGCTGAGGGATATTCCCTCGTACCTAAGTAGCACAAATTCTTGGTCCATTTCTCTCTTCCCCGGCATATGAAGGGTGTCCCGAAGTCGAGGTTGTTGTAAAGAGAGAAGCCCTAAACTTTGGGGTGCCTGCGTCTGGTTGATTTTTAGTTTTCACAAGATATAGGCCCACGTGTGGAGGTGCCCTATGCTCTGTGTTTCTGTTCTGTACGTGTTTTAGGAACGAGCATACGCTTCTCCAGAGTGGCTGTTGGCATTTTGCGTCCCTCCCGGCAACTGGACAAGGCTCCCTTATCTCCTTGGCCTGTCCTGCCTTTCTGGTTTTTAGACATTTTCCGGATGGCTCTTTTGCCCGGGGGGGGAGTGAGATTTCTTTGTAGTGCCGATTTGCTCTCCCCGGGTGCTTGGTTGGCCAAAAAGGGCGTATGCGTTTTTTCCTGAATATATTCAGGAAAAAACGCATACGCCCTTTTTGGCCAACTGCATCATTGTCCACGTTCTGCCGCTTTTCCTGTGCTGGGAAGGCCATTCCCATCTACCTCCTGAACTCCGTTTCGTGCAATTCTGCCTTGCGTTCAAATCCCCTTCGTGGCCTTACCTCAGTATGTTTTTGGACGAGTGTTATCATTTAGAGCTCGGCAGGTTTGTGAAGTGCAGTGCCCCAGAGCTCCGTTTGGCAGCTCGCTTTGGTGTGAGCTGGCCGCAATAGCGCAAGATTGCTTCAGGCCCTGTTGTGCTTGCGGCGAGGCAGGCCGAGCCTTTGGTGAATTCCTCTTCGTGATGGGAAATTAGAGTGACGTGGGCCTGTCCGAACACCGCCAGCTGGTCTCTCATAGGTTGCCCCTCTTCCAGTTCATCCTTCGGACCACTTGCAGAGACTACGAAAGAGGAGTGTCAAGACGCTGATCCTGCAAGTGGGGGAATTGTTAGTCAAGCGGCTGGAATGGCGGACGCTAGCACCCGGAGGTGAAAAATGAGGTGCGCTTTCGAAAGCTTTCCCGATCACACGGTGTACCATCCCCTGGGATTCGCATGAGTGGTTTGGCTGTAGGAAAGTTGCCTTGAACCTGGAGAGGTGGGACCCATGGAATGGGTAGCACGCAGTATAACTCTAGAGGCTCTGCCTTTGCTCCTCCAACCTCAGCAATCCTCTCAGCCTGAGGAGTATCCAGCCTTATGTCTTATGCCGCTGTGGGTGTAGATGTGGTCAATCCTGGTTGCATCACAGCCCCTGAACGCATTTTGGCAGAATTTCCCTCCCTCTCGCCGTGCTTCTTTCTTCTGTGTTTTGGAAATGTATTTTTAGAATGGGCTTTAGCTGATTTTCAGTGCTGTGTTGATGCCGCTTGACACACACTTGATTCACTTACAGAGAGATATCAATACTTAGGTTTTCAGATGCTTACGAGTCTGATATATTCTTCTGTGATGAATAGGAGCTGTTGAGTCCTGTTCACTGAGCAAGGAGTAGGTGGTGTCTATTATATATTTGCTTTTCCGACCGGTATCTGTGCTCATTTCCAAGTTGTTTTTTATGTATCACGCCACCTCACCTTCCTGCTTAAGCAGGCCTAAGTGTGTTTTCGAAAAGCGTGAGTCTGTTCTCTTTTGTCATTCGGGTCGTGGGTAGCGATTTGTACATTCCCTCTCTAAGTGATATCCCAAGTTTCTTTTTCTGTGGGACAGATTTCACTTAGCATCATCGTACCTCAATCCACTCATTATGCTGGAACCAGCCTTATGACATGGATTCCATGGCTGAGGGATATTCCCTCGTACCTAAGTAGCACAAATTCTTGGTCCATTTCTCTCTTCCCCGGCATATGAAGGGTGTCCCGAAGTCGAGGTTGTTGTAAAGAGAGAAGCCCTAAACTTTGGTGTGCCTGCGTCTGGTTGATTTTTAGTTTTCCCAAGATATAGGCCCACGTGTGGAGGTGCCCTATGCTCTGTGGTTCTGTTCTGTACGTGTTTTAGGAACGAGCATACGCTTCTCCAGAGTGGCTGTTGGTATTTTGCGTCCCTCCCGGCAACTGGACAAGGCTCCCTTATCTCCTTGGCCTGTCCTGCCTTTCTGGTTTTTAGACATTTTCCGGATGGCTCTTTTGCCCGGGGGGGGAGTGAGATTTCTTTGTAGTGCCGATTTGCTCTCCCCGGGTGCTTGGTTGGCCAAAAAGGGCGTATGCGTTTTTTCCTGAATATATTCAGGAAAAAACGCATACGCCCTTTTTGGCCAACTGCATCATTGTCCACGTTCTGCCGCTTTTCCTGTGCTGGGAAGGCCATTCCCATCTACCTCCTGAACTCCGTTTCGTGCAATTCTGCCTTGCGTTCAAATCCCCTTCGTGGCCTTACCTCAGTATGTTTTTGGACGAGTGTTATCATTTAGAGCTCGGCAGGTTTGTGAAGTGCAGTGCCCCAGAGCTCCGTTTGGCAGCTCGCTTTGGTGTGAGCTGGCCGCAATAGCGCAAGATTGCTTCAGGCCCTGTTGTGCTTGCGGCGAGGCAGGCCGAGCCTTTGGTGAATTCCTCTTCGTGATGGGAAATTAGAGTGACGTGGGCCTGTCCGAACACCGCCAGCTGGTCTCTCATAGGTTGCCCCTCTTCCAGTTCATCCTTCGGACCACTTGCAGAGACTACGAAAGAGGAGTGTCAAGACGCTGATCCTGCAAGTGGGGGAATTGTTAGTCAAGCGGCTGGAATGGCGGACGCTAGCACCCGGAGGTGAAAAATGAGGTGCGCTTTCGAAAGCTTTCCCGATCACACGGTGTACCATCCCCTGGGATTCGCATGAGTGGTTTGGCTGTAGGAAAGTTGCCTTGAACCTGGAGAGGTGGGACCCATGGAATGGGTAGCACGCAGTATAACTCTAGAGGCTCTGCCTTTGCTCCTCCAACCTCAGCAATCCTCTCAGCCTGAGGAGTATCCAGCCTTATGTCTTATGCCGCTGTGGGTGTAGATGTGGTCAATCCTGGTTGCATCACAGCCCCTGAACGCATTTTGGCAGAATTTCCCTCCCTCTCGCCGTGCTTCTTTCTTCTGTGTTTTGGAAATGTATTTTTAGAATGGGCTTTAGCTGATTTTCAGTGCTGTGTTGATGCCGCTTGACACACACTTGATTCACTTACAGAGAGATATCAATACTTAGGTTTTCAGATGCTTACGAGTCTGATATATTCTTCTGTGATGAATAGGAGCTGTTGAGTCCTGTTCACTGAGCAAGGAGTAGGTGGTGTCTATTATATATTTGCTTTTCCGACCGGTATCTGTGCTCATTTCCAAGTCGTGTTTTATGCATCACGCCACCTCACCTTTCCGCTTAAGCAGGCCTAAGTGTGTTTTCGAAAAGCGTGAGTCTGTTCTCTTTTGTCATTCGGGTCGTGGGTAGCGATTTGTACATTCCCTCTCTAAGTGATATCCCAAGTTTCTTTTTCTGTGGGACAGATTTCACTTAGCATCATCGTACCTCAATCCACTCATTATGCTGGAACCAGCCTTATGACATGGATTCCATGGCTGAGGGATATTCCCTCGTACCTAAGTAGCACAAATTCTTGGTCCATTTCTCTCTTCCCCGGCATATGAAGGGTGTCCCGAAGTCGAGGTTGTTGTAAAGAGAGAAGCCCTAAACTTTGGGGTGCCTGCGTCTGGTTGATTTTTAGTTTTCCCAAGATATAGGCCCACGTGTGGAGGTGCCCTATGCTCTGTGGTTCTGTTCTGTACGTGTTTTAGGAACGAGCATACGCTTCTCCAGAGTGGCTGTTGGCATTTTGCGTCCCTCCCGGCAACTGGACAAGGCTCCCTTATCTCCTTGGCCTGTCCTGCCTTTCTGGTTTTTAGACATTTTCCGGATGGCTCTTTTGCCCGGGGGGGGAGTGAGATTTCTTTGTAGTGCCGATTTGCTCTCCCCGGGTGCTTGGTTGGCCAAAAAGGGCGTATGCGTTTTTTCCTGAATATATTCAGGAAAAAACGCATACGCCCTTTTTGGCCAACTGCATCATTGTCCACGTTCTGCCGCTTTTCCTGTGCTGGGAAGGCCATTCCCATCTACCTCCTGAACTCCGTTTCGTGCAATTCTGCCTTGCGTTCAAATCCCCTTCGTGGCCTTACCTCAGTATGTTTTTGGACGAGTGTTATCATTTAGAGCTCGGCAGGTTTGTGAAGTGCAGTGCCCCAGAGCTCCGTTTGGCAGGTCGCTTTGGTGTGAGCTGGCCGCAATAGCGCAAGATTGCTTCAGGCCCTGTTGTGCTTGCGGCGAGGCAGGCCGAGCCTTTGGTGAATTCCTCTTCGTGATGGGAAATTAGAGTGACGTGGGCCTGTCCGAACACCGCCAGCTGGTCTCTCATAGGTTGCCCCTCTTCCAGTTCATCCTTCGGACCACTTGCAGAGACTACGAAAGAGGAGTGTCAAGACGCTGATCCTGCAAGTGGGGGAATTGTTAGTCAAGCGGCTGGAATGGCGGACGCTAGCACCCGGAGGTGAAAAATGAGGTGCGCTTTCGAAAGCTTTCCCGATCACACGGTGTACCATCCCCTGGGATTCGCATGAGTGGTTTGGCTGTAGGAAAGTTGCCTTGAACCTGGAGAGGTGGGACCCATGGAATGGGTAGCACGCAGTATAACTCTAGAGGCTCTGCCTTTGCTCCTCCAACCTCAGCAATCCTCTCAGCCTGAGGAGTATCCAGCCTTATGTCTTATGCCGCTGTGGGTGTAGATGTGGTCAATCCTGGTTGCATCACAGCCCCTGAACGCATTTTGGCAGAATTTCCCTCCCTCTCGCCGTGCTTCTTTCTTCTGTGTTTTGGAAATGTATTTTTAGAATGGGCTTTAGCTGATTTTCAGTGCTGTGTTGATGCCGCTTGACACACACTTGATTCACTTACAGAGAGATATCAATACTTAGGTTTTCAGATGCTTACGAGTCTGATATATTCTTCTGTGGTGGATAGGAGCTGTTGAGTCCTGTTCACTGAGCAAGGTGTAGGTGGTGTCTATTATATATTTGCTTTTCCGACCGGTATCTGTGCTCATTTCCAAGTCGTGTTTTATGCATCACGCCACCTCACCTTTCTGCTTAAGCAGGCCTAAGTGTGTTTTGGAAAAGCGTGAGTCTGTTCTCTTTTGTCATTCGGGTCGTGGGTAGCGATTTGTACATTCCCTCTCTAAGTGATATCCCAAGTTTCTTTTTCTGTGGGACAGATTTCACTTAGCATCATCGTACCTCAATCCACTGATTATGCTGGAACCAGCCTTATGACATGGATTCCATGGCTGAGGGATATTCCCTCGTACCTAAGTAGCACAAATTCTTGGTCCATTTCTCTCTTCCCCGGCATATGAAGGGTGTCCCGAAGTCGAGGTTGTTGTAAAGAGAGAAGCCCTAAACTTTGGTGTGCCTGCGTCTGGTTGATTTTTAGTTTTCCCAAGATATAGGCCCACGTGTGGAGGTGCCCTATGCTCTGTGTTTCTGTTCTGTACGTGTTTTAGGAACGAGCATACGCTTCTCCAGAGTGCCTGTTGGCATTTTGCGTCCCTCCCGGCAACTGGACAAGGCTCCCTTATCTCCTTGGCCTGTCCTGCCTTTCTGGTTTTTAGACATTTTCCGGATGGCTCTTTTGCCCGGGGGGGGAGTGAGATTTCTTTGTAGTGCCGATTTGCTCTCCCCGGGTGCTTGGTTGGCCAAAAAGGGCGTATGCGTTTTTTCCTGAATATATTCAGGAAAAAACGCATACGCCCTTTTTGGCCAACTGCATCATTGTCCACGTTCTGCCGCTTTTCCTGTGCTGGGAAGGCCATTCCCATCTACCTCCTGAACTCCGTTTCGTGCAATTCTGCCTTGCGTTCAAATCCCCTTCGTGGCCTTACCTCAGTATGTTTTTGGACGAGTGTTATCATTTAGAGCTCGGCAGGTTTGTGAAGTGCAGTGCCCCAGAGCTCCGTTTGGCAGCTCGCTTTGGTGTGAGCTGGCCGCAATAGCGCAAGATTGCTTCAGGCCCTGTAGTGCTTGCGGCGAGGCAGGCCGAGCCTTTGGTGAATTCCTCTTCGTGATGGGAAATTAGAGTGACGTGGGCCTGTCCGAACACCGCCAGCTGGTCTCTCATAGGTTGCCCCTCTTCCAGTTCATCCTGCGGACCACTTGCAGAGACTACGAAAGAGGAGTGTCAAGACGCTGATCCTGCAAGTGGGGGAATTGTTAGTCAAGCGG
Organism: Kogia breviceps; assembly: GCF_026419965.1. Taxonomy (NCBI): domain Eukaryota; kingdom Metazoa; phylum Chordata; class Mammalia; order Artiodactyla; family Physeteridae; genus Kogia; species Kogia breviceps. The sequence continues at coordinate 88,265,223 of NC_081318.1, forward strand.
CTGGAATGGCGGACGCTAGCACCCGGAGGTGAAAAATGAGGTGCGCTTTCGAAAGCTTTCCCGATCACACGGTGTACCATCCCCTGGGATTCGCATGAGTGGTTTGGCTGTAGGAAAGTTGCCTTGAACCTGGAGAGGTGGGACCCATGGAATGGGTAGCACGCAGTATAACTCTAGAGGCTCTGCCTTTGCTCCTCCAACCTCAGCAATCCTCTCAGCCTGAGGAGTATCCAGCCTTATGTCTTATGCCGCTGTGGGTGTAGATGTGGTCAATCCTGGTTGCATCACAGCCCCTGAACGCATTTTGGCAGAATTTCCCTCCCTCTCGCCGTGCTTCTTTCTTCTGTGTTTTGGAAATGTATTTTTAGAATGGGCTTTAGCTGATTTTCAGTGCTGTGTTGATGCCGCTTGACACACACTTGATTCACTTACAGAGAGATATCAATACTTAGGTTTTCAGATGCTTACGAGTCTGATATATTCTTCTGTGATGAATAGGAGCTGTTGAGTCCTGTTCACTGAGCAAGGAGTAGGTGGTGTCTATTATATATTTGCTTTTCCGACCGGTATCTGTGCTCATTTCCAAGTCGTGTTTTATGCATCACGCCACCTCACCTTTCCGCTTAAGCAGGCCTAAGTGTGTTTTCGAAAAGCGTGAGTCTGTTCTCTTTTGTCATTCGGGTCGTGGGTAGCGATGTGTACATTCCCTCTCTAAGTGATATCCCAAGTTTCTTTTTCTGTGGGACAGATTTCACTTAGCATCATCGTACCTCAATCCACTGATTATGCTGGAACCAGCCTTATGACATGGATTCCATGGCTGAGGGATATTCCCTCGTACCTAAGTAGCACAAATTCTTGGTCCATTTCTCTCTTCCCCGGCATATGAAGGGTGTCCCGAAGTCGAGGTTGTTGTAAAGAGAGAAGCCCTAAACTTTGGGGTGCCTGCGTCTGGTTGATTTTTAGTTTTCCCAAGATATAGGCCCACGTGTGGAGGTGCCCTATGCTCTGTGGTTCTGTTCTGTACGTGTTTTAGGAACGAGCATACGCTTCTCCAGAGTGGCTGTTGGCATTTTGCGTCCCTCCCGGCAACTGGACAAGGCTCCCTTATCTCCTTGGCCTGTCCTGCCTTTCTGGTTTTTAGACATTTTCCGCATGGCTCTTTTGCCCGGGGGGGGGAGTGAGATTTCTTTGTAGTGCCGATTTGCTCTCCCCGGGTGCTTGGTTGGCCAAAAAGGGCGTATGCGTTTTTTCCTGAATATATTCAGGAAAAAACGCATACGCCCTTTTTGGCCAACTGCATCATTGTCCACGTTCTGCCGCTTTTCCTGTGCTGGGAAGGCCATTCCCATCTACCTCCTGAACTCCGTTTCGTGCAATTCTGCCTTGCGTTCAAATCCCCTTCGTGGCCTTACCTCAGTATGTTTTTGGACGAGTGTTATCATTTAGAGCTCGGCAGGTTTGTGAAGTGCAGTGCCCCAGAGCTCCGTTTGGCAGGTCGCTTTGGTGTGAGCTGGCCGCAATAGCGCAAGATTGCTTCAGGCCCTGTTGTGCTTGCGGCGAGGCAGGCCGAGCCTTTGGTGAATTCCTCTTCGTGATGGGAAATTAGAGTGACGTGGGCCTGTCCGAACACCGCCAGCTGGTCTCTCATAGGTTGCCCCTCTTCCAGTTCATCCTTCGGACCACTTGCAGAGACTACGAAAGAGGAGTGTCAAGACGCTGATCCTGCAAGTGGGGGAATTGTTAGTCAAGCGGCTGGAATGGCGGACGCTAGCACCCGGAGGTGAAAAATGAGGTGCGCTTTCGAAAGCTTTCCCGATCACACGGTGTACCATCCCCTGGGATTCGCATGAGTGGTTTGGCTGTAGGAAAGTTGCCTTGAACCTGGAGAGGTGGGACCCATGGAATGGGTAGCACGCAGTATAACTCTAGAGGCTCTGCCTTTGCTCCTCCAACCTCAGCAATCCTCTCAGCCTGAGGAGTATCCAGCCTTATGTCTTATGCCGCTGTGGGTGTAGATGTGGTCAATCCTCGTTGCATCACAGCCCCTGAACGCATTTTGGCAGAATTTCCCTCCCTCTCGCCGTGCTTCTTTCTTCTGTGTTTTGGAAATGTATTTTTAGAATGGGCTTTAGCTGATTTTCAGTGCTGTGTTGATGCCGCTTGACACACACTTGATTCACTTACAGAGAGATATCAATACTTAGGTTTTCAGATGCTTACGAGTCTGATATATTCTTCTGTGGTGGATAGGAGCTGTTGAGTCCTGTTCACTGAGCAAGGTGTAGGTGGTGTCTATTATATATTTGCTTTTCCGACCGGTATCTGTGCTCATTTCCAAGTCGTGTTTTATGCATCACGCCACCTCACCTTTCTGCTTAAGCAGGCCTAAGTGTGTTTTGGAAAAGCGTGAGTCTGTTCTCTTTTGTCATTCGGGTCGTGGGTAGCGATTTGTACATTCCCTCTCTAAGTGATATCCCAAGTTTCTTTTTCTGTGGGACAGATTTCACTTAGCATCATCGTACCTGAATCCACTGATTATGCTGGAACCAGCCTTATGACATGGATTCCATGGCTGAGGGATATTCCCTCGTACCTAAGTAGCACAAATTCTTGGTCCATTTCTCTCTTCCCCGGCATATGAAGGGTGTCCCGAAGTTGAGGTTGTTGTAAAGAGAGAAGCCCTAAACTTTGGGGTGCCTGCGTCTGGTTGATTTTTAGTTTTCCCAAGATATAGGCCCACGTGTGGAGGTGCCCTATGCTCTGTGGTTCTGTTCTGTACGTGTTTTAGGAACGAGCATACGCTTCTCCAGAGTGCCTGTTGGCATTTTGCGTCCCTCCCGGCAACTGGACAAGGCTCCCTTATCTCCTTGGCCTGTCCTGCCTTTCTGGTTTTTAGACATTTTCCGGATGGCTCTTTTGCCCGGGGGGGGAGTGAGATTTCTTTGTAGTGCCGATTTGCTCTCCCCGGGTGCTTGGTTGGCCAAAAAGGGCGTATGCGTTTTTTCCTGAATATATTCAGGAAAAAACGCATACGCCCTTTTTGGCCAACTGCATCATTGTCCACGTTCTGCCGCTTTTCCTGTGCTGGGAAGGCCATTCCCATCTACCTCCTGAACTCCGTTTCGTGCAATTCTGCCTTGCGTTCAAATCCCCTTCGTGGCCTTACCTCAGTATGTTTTTGGACGAGTGTTATCATTTAGAGCTCGGCAGGTTTGTGAAGTGCAGTGCCCCAGAGCTCCGTTTGGCAGGTCGCTTTGGTGTGAGCTGGCCGCAATAGCGCAAGATTGCTTCAGGCCCTGTTGTGCTTGCGGCGAGGCAGGCCGAGCCTTTGGTGAATTCCTCTTCGTGATGGGAAATTAGAGTGACGTGGGCCTGTCCGAACACCGCCAGCTGGTCTCTCATAGGTTGCCCCTCTTCCAGTTCATCCTTCGGACCACTTGCAGAGACTACGAAAGAGGAGTGTCAAGACGCTGATCCTGCAAGTGGGGGAATTGTTAGTCAAGCGGCTGGAATGGCGGACGCTAGCACCCGGAGGTGAAAAATGAGGTGCGCTTTCGAAAGCTTTCCCGATCACACGGTGTACCATCCCCTGGGATTCGCATGAGTGGTTTGGCTGTAGGAAAGTTGCCTTGAACCTGGAGAGGTGGGACCCATGGAATGGGTAGCACGCAGTATAACTCTAGAGGCTCTGCCTTTGCTCCTCCAACCTCAGCAATCCTCTCAGCCTGAGGAGTATCCAGCCTTATGTCTTATGCCGCTGTGGGTGTAGATGTGGTCAATCCTGGTTGCATCACAGCCCCTGAACGCATTTTGGCAGAATTTCCCTCCCTCTCGCCGTGCTTCTTTCTTCTGTGTTTTGGAAATGTATTTTTAGAATGGGCTTTAGCTGATTTTCAGTGCTGTGTTGATGCCGCTTGACACACACTTGATTCACTTACAGAGAGATATCAATACTTAGGTTTTCAGATGCTTACGAGTCTGATATATTCTTCTGTGATGAATAGGAGCTGTTGAGTCCTGTTCACTGAGCAAGGAGTAGGTGGTGTCTATTATATATTTGCTTTTCCGACCGGTATCTGTGCTCATTTCCAAGTCGTGTTTTATGCATCACGCCACCTCACCTTTCCGCTTAAGCAGGCCTAAGTGTGTTTTCGAAAAGCGTGAGTCTGTTCTCTTTTGTCATTCGGGTCGTGGGTAGCGATTTGTACATTCCCTCTCTAAGTGATATCCCAAGTTTCTTTTTCTGTGGGACAGATTTCACTTAGCATCATCGTACCTCAATCCACTCATTATGCTGGAACCAGCCTTATGACATGGATTCCATGGCTGAGGGATATTCCCTCGTACCTAAGTAGCACAAATTCTTGGTCCATTTCTCTCTTCCCCGGCATATGAAGGGTGTCCCGAAGTCGAGGTTGTTGTAAAGAGAGAAGCCCTCAACTTTGGGGTGCCTGCGTCTGGTTGATTTTTAGTTTTCCCAAGATATAGGCCCACGTGTGGAGGTGCCCTATGCTCTGTGGTTCTGTTCTGTACGTGTTTTAGGAACGAGCATACGCTTCTCCAGAGTGGCTGTTGTCATTTTGCGTCCCTCCCGGCAACTGGACAAGGCTCCCTTATCTCCTTGGCCTGTCCTGCCTTTCTGGTTTTTAGACATTTTCCGCATGGCTCTTTTGCCCGGGGGGGGGAGTGAGATTTCTTTGTAGTACCGATTTGCTCTCCCCGGGTGCTTGGTTGGCCAAAAAGGGCGTATGCGTTTTTTCCTGAATATATTCAGGAAAAAACGCATACGCCCTTTTTGGCCAACTGCATCATTGTCCACGTTCTGCCGCTTTTCCTGTGCTGGGAAGGCCATTCCCATCTACCTCCTGAACTCCGTTTCGTGCAATTCTGCCTTGCGTTCAAATCCCCTTCGTGGCCTTACCTCAGTATGTTTTTGGACGAGTGTTATCATTTAGAGCTCGGCAGGTTTGTGAAGTGCAGTGCCCCAGAGCTCCGTTTGGCAGGTCGCTTTGGTGTGAGCTGGCCGCAATAGCGCAAGATTGCTTCAGGCCCTGTTGTGCTTGCGGCGAGGCAGGCCGAGCCTTTGGTGAATTCCTCTTCGTGATGGGAAATTAGAGTGACGTGGGCCTGTCCGAACACCGCCAGCTGGTCTCTCATAGGTTGCCCCTCTTCCAGTTCATCCTTCGGACCACTTGCAGAGACTACGAAAGAGGAGTGTCAAGACGCTGATCCTGCAAGTGGGGGAATTGTTAGTCAAGCGGCTGGAATGGCGGACGCTAGCACCCGGAGGTGAAAAATGAGGTGCGCTTTCGAAAGCTTTCCCGATCACACGGTGTACCATCCCCTGGGATTCGCATGAGTGGTTTGGCTGTAGGAAAGTTGCCTTGAACCTGGAGAGGTGGGACCCATGGAATGGGTAGCACGCAGTATAACTCTAGAGGCTCTGCCTTTGCTCCTCCAACCTCAGCAATCCTCTCAGCCTGAGGAGTATCCAGCCTTATGTCTTATGCCGCTGTGGGTGTAGATGTGGTCAATCCTGGTTGCATCACAGCCCCTGAACGCATTTTGGCAGAATTTCCCTCCCTCTCGCCGTGCTTCTTTCTTCTGTGTTTTGGAAATGTATTTTTAGAATGGGCTTTAGCTGATTTTCAGTGCTGTGTTGATGCCGCTTGACACACACTTGATTCAGTTACAGAGAGATATCAATACTTAGGTTTTCAGATGCTTACGAGTCTGATATATTCTTCTGTGATGAATAGGAGCTGTTGAGTCCTGTTCACTGAGCAAGGAGTAGGTGGTGTCTATTATATATTTGCTTTTCCGACCGGTATCTGTGCTCATTTCCAAGTCGTGTTTTATGCATCACGCCACCTCACCTTTCCCCTTAAGCAGGCCTAAGTGTGTTTTGGAAAAGCGTGAGTCTGTTCTCTTTTGTCATTCGGGTCGTGGGTAGCGATTTGTACATTCCCTCTCTAAGTGATATCCCAAGTTTCTTTTTCTGTGGGACAGATTTCACTTAGCATCATCGTACCTCAATCCACTGATTATGCTGGAACCAGCCTTATGACATGGATTCCATGGCTGAGGGATATTCCCTCGTACCTAAGTAGCACAAATTCTTGGTCCATTTCTCTCTTCCCCGGCATATGAAGGGTGTCCCGAAGTCGAGGTTGTTGTAAAGAGAGAAGCCCTCAACTTTGGGGTGCCTGCGTCTGGTTGATTTTTAGTTTTCCCAAGATATAGGCCCACGTGTGGAGGTGCCCTATGCTCTGTGGTTCTGTTCTGTACGTGTTTTAGGAACGAGCATACGCTTCTCCAGAGTGGCTGTTGTCATTTTGCGTCCCTCCCGGCAACTGGACAAGGCTCCCTTATCTCCTTGGCCTGTCCTGCCTTTCTGGTTTTTAGACATTTTCCGGATGGCTCTTTTGCCCGGGGGGGGAGTGAGATTTCTTTGTAGTGCCGATTTGCTCTCCCCGGGTGCTTGGTTGGCCAAAAAGGGCGTATGCGTTTTTTCCTGAATATATTCAGGAAAAAACGCATACGCCCTTTTTGGCCAACTGCATCATTGTCCACGTTCTGCCGCTTTTCCTGTGCTGGGAAGGCCATTCCCATCTACCTCCTGAACTCCGTTTCGTGCAATTCTGCCTTGCGTTCAAATCCCCTTCGTGGCCTTACCTCAGTATGTTTTTGGACGAGTGTTATCATTTAGAGCTCGGCAGGTTTGTGAAGTGCAGTGCCCCAGAGCTCCGTTTGGCAGGTCGCTTTGGTGTGAGCTGGCCGCAATAGCGCAAGATTGCTTCAGGCCCTGTTGTGCTTGCGGCGAGGCAGGCCGAGCCTTTGGTGAATTCCTCTTCGTGATGGGAAATTAGAGTGACGTGGGCCTGTCCGAACACCGCCAGCTGGTCTCTCATAGGTTGCCCCTCTTCCAGTTCATCCTTCGGACCACTTGCAGAGACTACGAAAGAGGAGTGTCAAGACGCTGATCCTGCAAGTGGGGGAATTGTTAGTCAAGCGGCTGGAATGGCGGACGCTAGCACCCGGAGGTGAAAAATGAGGTGCGCTTTCGAAAGCTTTCCCGATCACACGGTGTACCATCCCCTGGGATTCGCATGAGTGGTTTGGCTGTAGGAAAGTTGCCTTGAACCTGGAGAGGTGGGACCCATGGAATGGGTAGCACGCAGTATAACTCTAGAGGCTCTGCCTTTGCTCCTCCAACCTCAGCAATCCTCTCAGCCTGAGGAGTATCCAGCCTTATGTCTTATGCCGCTGTGGGTGTAGATGTGGTCAATCCTGGTTGCATCACAGCCCCTGAACGCATTTTGGCAGAATTTCCCTCCCTCTCGCCGTGCTTCTTTCTTCTGTGTTTTGGAAATGTATTTTTAGAATGGGCTTTAGCTGATTTTCAGTGCTGTGTTGATGCCGCTTGACACACACTTGATTCACTTACAGAGAGATATCAATACTTAGGTTTTCAGATGCTTACGAGTCTGATATATTCTTCTGTGATGAATAGGAGCTGTTGAGTCCTGTTCACTGAGCAAGGAGTAGGTGGTGTCTATTATATATTTGCTTTTCCGACCGGTATCTGTGCTCATTTCCAAGTCGTGTTTTATGCATCACGCCACCTCACCTTTCCGCTTAAGCAGGCCTAAGTGTGTTTTGGAAAAGCGTGAGTCTGTTCTCTTTTGTCATTCGGGTCGTGGGTAGCGATTTGTACATTCCCTCTCTAAGTGATATCCCAAGTTTCTTTTTCTGTGGGACAGATTTCACTTAGCATCATCGTACCTCAATCCACTGATTATGCTGGAACCAGCCTTATGACATGGATTCCATGGCTGAGGGATATTCCCTCGTACCTAAGTAGCACAAATTCTTGGTCCATTTCTCTCTTCCCCGGCATATGAAGGGTGTCCCGAAGTCGAGGTTGTTGTAAAGAGAGAAGCCCTAAACTTTGGGGTGCCTGCGTCTGGTTGATTTTTAGTTTTCCCAAGATATAGGCCCACGTGTGGAGGTGCCCTATGCTCTGTGGTTCTGTTCTGTACGTGTTTTAGGAACGAGCATACGCTTCTCCAGAGTGGCTGTTGGCATTTTGCGTCCCTCCCGGCAACTGGACAAGGCTCCCTTATCTCCTTGGCCTGTCCTGCCTTTCTGGTTTTTAGACATTTTCCGGATGGCTCTTTTGCCCGGGGGGGGAGTGAGATTTCTTTGTAGTGCCGATTTGCTCTCCCCGGGTGCTTGGTTGGCCAAAAAGGGCGTATGCGTTTTTTCCTGAATATATTCAGGAAAAAACGCATACGCCCTTTTTGGCCAACTGCATCATTGTCCACGTTCTGCCGCTTTTCCTGTGCTGGGAAGGCCATTCCCATCTACCTCCTGAACTCCGTTTCGTGCAATTCTGCCTTGCGTTCAAATCCCCTTCGTGGCCTTACCTCAGTATGTTTTTGGACGAGTGTTATCATTTAGAGCTCGGCAGGTTTGTGAAGTGCAGTGCCCCAGAGCTCCGTTTGGCAGCTCGCTTTGGTGTGAGCTGGCCGCAATAGCGCAAGATTGCTTCAGGCCCTGTTGTGCTTGCGGCGAGGCAGGCCGAGCCTTTGGTGAATTCCTCTTCGTGATGGGAAATTAGAGTGACGTGGGCCTGTCCGAACACCGCCAGCTGGTCTCTCATAGGTTGCCCCTCTTCCAGTTCATCCTTCGGACCACTTGCAGAGACTACGAAAGAGGAGTGTCAAGACGCTGATCCTGCAAGTGGGGGAATTGTTAGTCAAGCGGCTGGAATGGCGGACGCTAGCACCCGGAGGTGAAAAATGAGGTGCGCTTTCGAAAGCTTTCCCGATCACACGGTGTACCATCCCCTGGGATTCGCATGAGTGGTTTGGCTGTAGGAAAGTTGCCTTGAACCTGGAGAGGTGGGACCCATGGAATGGGTAGCACGCAGTATAACTCTAGAGGCTCTGCTTTGCTCCTCCAACCTCAGCAATCCTCTCAGCCTGAGGAGTATCCAGCCTTATGTCTTATGCCGCTGTGGGTGTAGATGTGGTCAATCCTGGTTGCATCACAGCCCCTGAACGCATTTTGGCAGAATTTCCCTCCCTCTCGCCGTGCTTCTTTCTTCTGTGTTTTGGAAATGTATTTTTAGAATGGGCTTTAGCTGATTTTCAGTGCTGTGTTGATGCCGCTTGACACACACTTGATTCACTTACAGAGAGATATCAATACTTAGGTTTTCAGATGCTTACGAGTCTGATATATTCTTCTGTGATGAATAGGAGCTGTTGAGTCCTGTTCACTGAGCAAGGAGTAGGTGGTGTCTATTATATATTTGCTTTTCCGACCGGTATCTGTGCTCATTTCCAAGTCGTGTTTTATGCATCACGCCACCTCACCTTTCCGCTTAAGCAGGCCTAAGTGTGTTTTGGAAAAGCGTGAGTCTGTTCTCTTTTGTCATTCGGGTCGTGGGTAGCGATTTGTACATTCCCTCTCTAAGTGATATCCCAAGTTTCTTTTTCTGTGGGACAGATTTCACTTAGCATCATCGTACCTCAATCCACTGATTATGCTGGAACCAGCCTTATGACATGGATTCCATGGCTGAGGGATATTCCCTCGTACCTAAGTAGCACAAATTCTTGGTCCATTTCTCTCTTCCCCGGCATATGAAGGGTGTCCCGAAGTCGAGGTTGTTGTAAAGAGAGAAGCCCTAAACTTTGGGGTGCCTGCGTCTGGTTGATTTTTAGTTTTCCCAAGATATAGGCCCACGTGTGGAGGTGCCCTATGCTCTGTGGTTCTGTTCTGTACGTGTTTTAGGAACGAGCATACGCTTCTCCAGAGTGGCTGTTGGCATTTTGCGTCCCTCCCGGCAACTGGACAAGGCTCCCTTATCTCCTTGGCCTGTCCTGCCTTTCTGGTTTTTAGACATTTTCCGGATGGCTCTTTTGCCCGGGGGGGGAGTGAGATTTCTTTGTAGTGCCGATTTGCTCTCCCCGGGTGCTTGGTTGGCCAAAAAGGGCGTATGCGTTTTTTCCTGAATATATTCAGGAAAAAACGCATACGCCCTTTTTGGCCAACTGCATCATTGTCCACGTTCTGCCGCTTTTCCTGTGCTGGGAAGGCCATTCCCATCTACCTCCTGAACTCCGTTTCGTGCAATTCTGCCTTGCGTTCAAATCCCCTTCGTGGCCTTACCTCAGTATGTTTTTGGACGAGTGTTATCATTTAGAGCTCGGCAGGTTTGTGAAGTGCAGTGCCCCAGAGCTCCGTTTGGCAGGTCGCTTTGGTGTGAGCTGGCCGCAATAGCGCAAGATTGCTTCAGGCCCTGTTGTGCTTGCGGCGAGGCAGGCCGAGCCTTTGGTGAATTCCTCTTCGTGATGGGAAATTAGAGTGACGTGGGCCTGTCCGAACACCGCCAGCTGGTCTCTCATAGGTTGCCCCTCTTCCAGTTCATCCTTCGGACCACTTGCAGAGACTACGAAAGAGGAGTGTCAAGACGCTGATCCTGCAAGTGGGGGAATTGTTAGTCAAGCGGCTGGAATGGCGGACGCTAGCACCCGGAGGTGAAAAATGAGGTGCGCTTTCGAAAGCTTTCCCGATCACACGGTGTACCATCCCCTGGGATTCGCATGAGTGGTTTGGCTGTAGGAAAGTTGCCTTGAACCTGGAGAGGTGGGACCCATGGAATGGGTAGCACGCAGTATAACTCTAGAGGCTCTGCCTTTGCTCCTCCAACCTCAGCAATCCTCTCAGCCTGAGGAGTATCCAGCCTTATGTCTTATGCCGCTGTGGGTGTAGATGTGGTCAATCCTGGTTGCATCACAGCCCCTGAACGCATTTTGGCAGAATTTCCCTCCCTCTCGCCGTGCTTCTTTCTTCTGTGTTTTGGAAATGTATTTTTAGAATGGGCTTTAGCTGATTTTCAGTGCTGTGTTGATGCCGCTTGACACACACTTGATTCACTTACAGAGAGATATCAATACTTAGGTTTTCAGATGCTTACGAGTCTGATATATTCTTCTGTGATGAATAGGAGCTGTTGAGTCCTGTTCACTGAGCAAGGAGTAGGTGGTGTCTATTATATATTTGCTTTTCCGACCGGTATCTGTGCTCATTTCCAAGTCGTGTTTTATGCATCACGCCACCTCACCTTTCCGCTTAAGCAGGCCTAAGTGTGTTTTGGAAAAGCGTGAGTCTGTTCTCTTTTGTCATTCGGGTCGTGGGTAGCGATTTGTACATTCCCTCTCTAAGTGATATCCCAAGTTTCTTTTTCTGTGGGACAGATTTCACTTAGCATCATCGTACCTCAATCCACTGATTATGCTGGAACCAGCCTTATGACATGGATTCCATGGCTGAGGGATATTCCCTCGTACCTAAGTAGCACAAATTCTTGGTCCATTTCTCTCTTCCCCGGCATATGAAGGGTGTCCCGAAGTCGAGGTTGTTGTAAAGAGAGAAGCCCTAAACTTTGGTGTGCCTGCGTCTGGTTGATTTTTAGTTTTCCCAAGATATAGGCCCACGTGTGGAGGTGCCCTATGCTCTGTGTTTCTGTTCTGTACGTGTTTTAGGAACGAGCATACGCTTCTCCAGAGTGGCTGTTGGCATTTTGCGTCCCTCCCGGCAACTGGACAAGGCTCCCTTATCTCCTTGGCCTGTCCTGCCTTTCTGGTTTTTAGACATTTTCCGGATGGCTCTTTTGCCCGGGGGGGGAGTGAGATTTCTTTGTAGTGCCGATTTGCTCTCCCCGGGTGCTTGGTTGGCCAAAAAGGGCGTATGCGTTTTTTCCTGAATATATTCAGGAAAAAACGCATACGCCCTTTTTGGCCAACTGCATCATTGTCCACGTTCTGCCGCTTTTCCTGTGCTGGGAAGGCCATTCCCATCTACCTCCTGAACTCCGTTTCGTGCAATTCTGCCTTGCGTTCAAATCCCCTTCGTGGCCTTACCTCAGTATGTTTTTGGACGAGTGTTATCATTTAGAGCTCGGCAGGTTTGTGAAGTGCAGTGCCCCAGAGCTCCGTTTGGCAGCTCGCTTTGGTGTGAGCTGGCCGCAATAGCGCAAGATTGCTTCAGGCCCTGTAGTGCTTGCGGCGAGGCAGGCCGAGCCTTTGGTGAATTCCTCTTCGTGATGGGAAATTAGAGTGACGTGGGCCTGTCCGAACACCGCCAGCTGGTCTCTCATAGGTTGCCCCTCTTCCAGTTCATCCTTCGGACCACTTGCAGAGACTACGAAAGAGGAGTGTCAAGACGCTGATCCTGCAAGTGGGGGAATTGTTAGTCAAGCGGCTGGAATGGCGGACGCTAGCACCCGGAGGTGAAAAATGAGGTGCGCTTTCGAAAGCTTTCCCGATCACACGGTGTACCATCCCCTGGGATTCGCATGAGTGGTTTGGCTGTAGGAAAGTTGCCTTGAACCTGGAGAGGTGGGACCCATGGAATGGGTAGCACGCAGTATAACTCTAGAGGCTCTGCCTTTGCTCCTCCAACCTCAGCAATCCTCTCAGCCTGAGGAGTATCCAGCCTTATGTCTTATGCCGCTGTGGGTGTAGATGTGGTCAATCCTGGTTGCATCACAGCCCCTGAACGCATTTTGGCAGAATTTCCCTCCCTCTCGCCGTGCTTCTTTCTTCTGTGTTTTGGAAATGTATTTTTAGAATGGGCTTTAGCTGATTTTCAGTGCTGTGTTGATGCCGCTTGACACACACTTGATTCACTTACAGAGAGATATCAATACTTAGGTTTTCAGATGCTTACGAGTCTGATATATTCTTCTGTGATGAATAGGAGCTGTTGAGTCCTGTTCACTGAGCAAGGAGTAGGTGGTGTCTATTATATATTTGCTTTTCCGACCGGTATCTGTGCTCATTTCCAAGTCGTGTTTTATGCATCACGCCACCTCACCTTTCCGCTTAAGCAGGCCTAAGTGTGTTTTGGAAAAGCGTGAGTCTGTTCTCTTTTGTCATTCGGGTCGTGGGTAGCGATTTGTACATTCCCTCTCTAAGTGATATCCCAAGTTTCTTTTTCTGTGGGACAGATTTCACTTAGCATCATCGTACCTCAATCCACTCATTATGCTGGAACCAGCCTTATGACATGGATTCCATGGCTGAGGGATATTCCCTCGTACCTAAGTAGCACAAATTCTTGGTCCATTTCTCTCTTCCCCGGCATATGAAGGGTGTCCCGAAGTCGAGGTTGTTGTAAAGAGAGAAGCCCTAAACTTTGGGGTGCCTGCGTCTGGTTGATTTTTAGTTTTCCCAAGATATAGGCCCACGTGTGGAGGTGCCCTATGCTCTGTGGTTCTGTTCTGTACGTGTTTTAGGAACGAGCATACGCTTCTCCAGAGTGGCTGTTGGCATTTTGCGTCCCTCCCGGCAACTGGACAAGGCTCCCTTATCTCCTTGGCCTGTCCTGCCTTTCTGGTTTTTAGACATTTTCCGGATGGCTCTTTTGCCCGGGGGGGGGAGTGAGATTTCTTTGTAGTGCCGATTTGCTCTCCCCGGGTGCTTGGTTGGCCAAAAAGGGCGTATGCGTTTTTTCCTGAATATATTCAGGAAAAAACGCATACGCCCTTTTTGGCCAACTGCATCATTGTCCACGTTCTGCCGCTTTTCCTGTGCTGGGAAGGCCATTCCCATCTACCTCCTGAACTCCGTTTCGTGCAATTCTGCCTTGCGTTCAAATCCCCTTCGTGGCCTTACCTCAGTATGTTTTTGGACGAGTGTTATCATTTAGAGCTCGGCAGGTTTGTGAAGTGCAGTGCCCCAGAGCTCCGTTTGGCAGCTCGCTTTGGTGTGAGCTGGCCGCAATAGCGCAAGATTGCTTCAGGCCCTGTTGTGCTTGCGGCGAGGCAGGCCGAGCCTTTGGTGAATTCCTCTTCGTGATGGGAAATTAGAGTGACGTGGGCCTGTCCGAACACCGCCAGCTGGTCTCTCATAGGTTGCCCCTCTTCCAGTTCATCCTTCGGACCACTTGCAGAGACTACGAAAGAGGAGTGTCAAGACGCTGATCCTGCAAGTGGGGGAATTGTTAGTCAAGCGGCTGGAATGGCGGACGCTAGCACCCGGAGGTGAAAAATGAGGTGCGCTTTCGAAAGCTTTCCCGATCACACGGTGTACCATCCCCTGGGATTCGCATGAGTGGTTTGGCTGTAGGAAAGTTGCCTTGAACCTGGAGAGGTGGGACCCATGGAATGGGTAGCACGCAGTATAACTCTAGAGGCTCTGCCTTTGCTCCTCCAACCTCAGCAATCCTCTCAGCCTGAGGAGTATCCAGCCTTATGTCTTATGCCGCTGTGGGTGTAGATGTGGTCAATCCTGGTTGCATCACAGCCCCTGAACGCATTTTGGCAGAATTTCCCTCCCTCTCGCCGTGCTTCTTTCTTCTGTGTTTTGGAAATGTATTTTTAGAATGGGCTTTAGCTGATTTTCAGTGCTGTGTTGATGCCGCTTGACACACACTTGATTCACTTACAGAGAGATATCAATACTTAGGTTTTCAGATGCTTACGAGTCTGATATATTCTTCTGTGATGAATAGGAGCTGTTGAGTCCTGTTCACTGAGCAAGGAGTAGGTGGTGTCTATTATATATTTGCTTTTCCGACCGGTATCTGTGCTCATTTCCAAGTCGTGTTTTATGCATCACGCCACCTCACCTTTCCGCTTAAGCAGGCCTAAGTGTGTTTTGGAAAAGCGTGAGTCTGTTCTCTTTTGTCATTCGGGTCGTGGGTAGCGATTTGTACATTCCCTCTCTAAGTGATATCCCAAGTTTCTTTTTCTGTGGGACAGATTTCACTTAGCATCATCGTACCTCAATCCACTCATTATGCTGGAACCAGCCTTATGACATGGATTCCATGGCTGAGGGATATTCCCTCGTACCTAAGTAGCACAAATTCTTGGTCCATTTCTCTCTTCCCCGGCATATGAAGGGTGTCCCGAAGTCGAGGTTGTTGTAAAGAGAGAAGCCCTAAACTTTGGGGTGCCTGCGTCTGGTTGATTTTTAGTTTTCCCAAGATATAGGCCCACGTGTGGAGGTGCCCTATGCTCTGTGGTTCTGTTCTGTACGTGTTTTAGGAACGAGCATACGCTTCTCCAGAGTGGCTGTTGGTATTTTGCGTCCCTCCCGGCAACTGGACAAGGCTCCCTTATCTCCTTGGCCTGTCCTGCCTTTCTGGTTTTTAGACATTTTCCGGATGGCTCTTTTGCCCGGGGGGGGAGTGAGATTTCTTTGTAGTGCCGATTTGCTCTCCCCGGGTGCTTGGTTGGCCAAAAAGGGCGTATGCGTTTTTTCCTGAATATATTCAGGAAAAAACGCATACGCCCTTTTTGGCCAACTGCATCATTGTCCACGTTCTGCCGCTTTTCCTGTGCTGGGAAGGCCATTCCCATCTACCTCCTGAACTCCGTTTCGTGCAATTCTGCCTTGCGTTCAAATCCCCTTCGTGGCCTTACCTCAGTATGTTTTTGGACGAGTGTTATCATTTAGAGCTCGGCAGGTTTGTGAAGTGCAGTGCCCCAGAGCTCCGTTTGGCAGCTCGCTTTGGTGTGAGCTGGCCGCAATAGCGCAAGATTGCTTCAGGCCCTGTTGTGCTTGCGGCGAGGCAGGCCGAGCCTTTGGTGAATTCCTCTTCGTGATGGGAAATTAGAGTGACGTGGGCCTGTCCGAACACCGCCAGCTGGTCTCTCATAGGTTGCCCCTCTTCCAGTTCATCCTTCGGACCACTTGCAGAGACTACGAAAGAGGAGTGTCAAGACGCTGATCCTGCAAGTGGGGGAATTGTTAGTCAAGCGGCTGGAATGGCGGACGCTAGCACCCGGAGGTGAAAAATGAGGTGCGCTTTCGAAAGCTTTCCCGATCACACGGTGTACCATCCCCTGGGATTCGCATGAGTGGTTTGGCTGTAGGAAAGTTGCCTTGAACCTGGAGAGGTGGGACCCATGGAATGGGTAGCACGCAGTATAACTCTAGAGGCTCTGCCTTTGCTCCTCCAACCTCAGCAATCCTCTCAGCCTGAGGAGTATCCAGCCTTATGTCTTATGCCGCTGTGGGTGTAGATGTGGTCAATCCTGGTTGCATCACAGCCCCTGAACGCATTTTGGCAGAATTTCCCTCCCTCTCGCCGTGCTTCTTTCTTCTGTGTTTTGGAAATGTATTTTTAGAATGGGCTTTAGCTGATTTTCAGTGCTGTGTTGATGCCTCTTGACACACACTTGATTCACTTACAGAGAGATATCAATACTTAGGTTTTCAGATGCTTACGAGTCTGATATATTCTTCTGTGATGAATAGGAGCTGTTGAGTCCTGTTCACTGAGCAAGGAGTAGGTGGTGTCTATTATATATTTGCTTTTCCGACCGGTATCTGTGCTCATTTCCAAGTCGTGTTTTATGCATCACGCCACCTCACCTTTCCGCTTAAGCAGGCCTAAGTGTGTTTTGGAAAAGCGTGAGTCTGTTCTCTTTTGTCATTCGGGTCGTGGGTAGCGATTTGTACATTCCCTCTCTAAGTGATATCCCAAGTTTCTTTTTCTGTGGGACAGATTTCACTTAGCATCATCGTACCTCAATCCACTCATTATGCTGGAACCAGCCTTATGACATGGATTCCATGGCTGAGGGATATTCCCTCGTACCTAAGTAGCACAAATTCTTGGTCCATTTCTCTCTTCCCCGGCATATGAAGGGTGTCCCGAAGTCGAGGTTGTTGTAAAGAGAGAAGCCCTAAACTTTGGGGTGCCTGCGTCTGGTTGATTTTTAGTTTTCCCAAGATATAGGCCCACGTGTGGAGGTGCCCTATGCTCTGTGGTTCTGTTCTGTACGTGTTTTAGGAACGAGCATACGCTTCTCCAGAGTGCCTGTTGGCATTTTGCGTCCCTCCCGGCAACTGGACAAGGCTCCCTTATCTCCTTGGCCTGTCCTGCCTTTCTGGTTTTTAGACATTTTCCGCATGGCTCTTTTGCCCGGGGGGGGGAGTGAGATTTCTTTGTAGTGCCGATTTGCTCTCCCCGGGTGCTTGGTTGGCCAAAAAGGGCGTATGCGTTTTTTCCTGAATATATTCAGGAAAAAACGCATACGCCCTTTTTGGCCAACTGCATCATTGTCCACGTTCTGCCGCTTTTCCTGTGCTGGGAAGGCCATTCCCATCTACCTCCTGAACTCCGTTTCGTGCAATTCTGCCTTGCGTTCAAATCCCCTTCGTGGCCTTACCTCAGTATGTTTTTGGACGAGTGTTATCATTTAGAGCTCGGCAGGTTTGTGAAGTGCAGTGCCCCAGAGCTCCGTTTGGCAGCTCGCTTTGGTGTGAGCTGGCCGCAATAGCGCAAGATTGCTTCAGGCCCTGTTGTGCTTGCGGCGAGGCAGGCCGAGCCTTTGGTGAATTCCTCTTCGTGATGGGAAATTAGAGTGACGTGGGCCTGTCCGAACACCGCCAGCTGGTCTCTCATAGGTTGCCCCTCTTCCAGTTCATCCTTCGGACCACTTGCAGAGACTACGAAAGAGGAGTGTCAAGACGCTGATCCTGCAAGTGGGGGAATTGTTAGTCAAGCGGCTGGAATGGCGGACGCTAGCACCCGGAGGTGAAAAATGAGGTGCGCTTTCGAAAGCTTTCCCGATCACACGGTGTACCATCCCCTGGGATTCGCATGAGTGGTTTGGCTGTAGGAAAGTTGCCTTGAACCTGGAGAGGTGGGACCCATGGAATGGGTAGCACGCAGTATAACTCTAGAGGCTCTGCCTTTGCTCCTCCAACCTCAGCAATCCTCTCAGCCTGAGGAGTATCCAGCCTTATGTCTTATGCCGCTGTGGGTGTAGATGTGGTCAATCCTGGTTGCATCACAGCCCCTGAACACATTTTGGCAGAATTTCCCTCCCTCTTGCCGTGCTTCTTTCTTCTGTGTTTTGGAAATGTATTTTTAGAATGGGCTTTAGCTGATTTTCAGTGCTGTGTTGATGCCGCTTGACACACACTTGATTCACTTACAGAGAGATATCAATACTTAGGTGTTCAGATGCTTACGAGTCTGATATATTCTTCTGTGATGAATAGGAGCTGTTGAGTCCTGTTCACTGAGCAAGGAGTAGGTGGTGTCTATTATATATTTGCTTTTCCGACCGGTATCTGTGCTCATTTCCAAGTCGTGTTTTATGCATCACGCCACCTCACCTTTCCGCTTAAGCAGGCCTAAGTGTGTTTTGGAAAAGCGTGAGTCTGTTCTCTTTTGTCATTCGGGTCGTGGGTAGCGATTTGTACATTCCCTCTCTAAGTGATATCCCAAGTTTCTTTTTCTGTGGGACAGATTTCACTTAGCATCATCGTACCTCAATCCACTCATTATGCTGGAACCAGCCTTATGACATGGATTCCATGGCTGAGGGATATTCCCTCGTACCTAAGTAGCACAAATTCTTGGTCCATTTCTCTCTTCCCCGGCATATGAAGGGTGTCCCGAATTCGAGGTTGTTGTAAAGAGAGAATCCCTAAACTTTGGTGTGCCTGCGTCTGGTTGATTTTTAGTTTTCCCAAGATATAGGCCCACGTGTGGAGGTGCCCTATGCTCTGTGGTTCTGTTCTGTACGTGTTTTAGGAACGAGCATACGCTTCTCCAGAGTGGCTGTTGGTATTTTGCGTCCCTCCCGGCAACTGGACAAGGCTCCCTTATCTCCTTGGCCTGTCCTGCCTTTCTGGTTTTTAGACATTTTCCGGATGGCTCTTTTGCCCGGGGGGGGAGTGAGATTTCTTTGTAGTGCCGATTTGCTCTCCCCGGGTGCTTGGTTGGCCAAAAAGGGCGTATGCGTTTCTTCCTGAATATATTCAGGAAAAAACGCATACGCCCTTTTTGGCCAACTGCATCATTGTCCACGTTCTGCCGCTTTTCCTGTGCTGGGAAGGCCATTCCCATCTACCTCCTGAACTCCGTTTCGTGCAATTCTGCCTTGCGTTCAAATCCCCTTCGTGGCCTTACCTCAGTATGTTTTTGGACGAGTGTTATCATTTAGAGCTCGGCAGGTTTGTGAAGTGCAGTGCCCCAGAGCTCCGTTTGGCAGGTCGCTTTGGTGTGAGCTGGCCGCAATAGCGCAAGATTGCTTCAGGCCCTGTTGTGCTTGCGGCGAGGCAGGCCGAGCCTTTGGTGAATTCCTCTTCGTGATGGGAAATTAGAGTGACGTGGGCCTGTCCGAACACCGCCAGCTGGTCTCTCATAGGTTGCCCCTCTTCCAGTTCATCCTTCGGACCACTTGCAGAGACTACGAAAGAGGAGTGTCAAGACGCGGATCCTGCAAGTGGGGGAATTGTTAGTCAAGCGGCTGGAATGGCGGACGCTAGCACCCGGAGGTGAAAAATGAGGTGCGCTTTCGAAAGCTTTCCCGATCACACGGTGTACCATCCCCTGGGATTCGCATGAGTGGTTTGGCTGTAGGAAAGTTGCCTTGAACCTGGAGAGGTGGGACCCATGGAATGGGTAGCACGCAGTATAACTCTAGAGGCTCTGCCTTTGCTCCTCCAACCTCAGCAATCCTCTCAGCCTGAGGAGTATCCAGCCTTATGTCTTATGCCGCTGTGGGTGTAGATGTGGTCAATCCTGGTTGCATCACAGCCCCTGAACGCATTTTGGCAGAATTTCCCTCCCTCTCGCCGTGCTTCTTTCTTCTGTGTTTTGGAAATGTATTTTTAGAATGGGCTTTAGCTGATTTTCAGTGCTGTGTTGATGCCGCTTGACACACACTTGATTCACTTACAGAGAGATATCAATACTTAGGTGTTCAGATGCTTACGAGTCTGATATATTCTTCTGTGATGAATAGGAGCTGTTGAGTCCTGTTCACTGAGCAAGGAGTAGGTGGTGTCTATTATATATTTGCTTTTCCGACCGGTATCTGTGCTCATTTCCAAGTCGTGTTTTATGCATCACGCCACCTCACCTTTCCGCTTAAGCAGGCCTAAGTGTGTTTTCGAAAAGCGTGAGTCTGTTCTCTTTTGTCATTCGGGTCGTGGGTAGCGATTTGTACATTCCCTCTCTAAGTGATATCCCAAGTTTCTTTTTCTGTGGGACAGATTTCACTTAGCATCATCGTACCTCAATCCACTCATTATGCTGGAACCAGCCTTATGACATGGATTCCATGGCTGAGGGATATTCCCTCGTACATAAGTAGCACAAATTCTTGGTCCATTTCTCTCTTCCCCGGCATATGAAGGGTGTCCCGAAGTCGAGGTTGTTGTAAAGAGAGAATCCCTAAACTTTGGTGTGCCTGCGTCTGGTTGATTTTTAGTTTTCCCAAGATATAGGCCCACGTGTGGAGGTGCCCTATGCTCTGTGGTTCTGTTCTGTACGTGTTTTAGGAACGAGCATACGCTTCTCCAGAGTGGCTGTTGGCATTTTGCGTCCCTCCCGGCAACTGGACAAGGCTCCCTTATCTCCTTGGCCTGTCCTGCCTTTCTGGTTTTTAGACATTTTCCGGATGGCTCTTTTGCCCGGGGGGGGGAGTGAGATTTCTTTGTAGTGCCGATTTGCTCTCCCCGGGTGCTTGGTTGGCCAAAAAGGGCGTATGCGTTTTTTCCTGAATATATTCAGGAAAAAACGCATACGCCCTTTTTGGCCAACTGCATCATTGTCCACGTTCTGCCGCTTTTCCTGTGCTGGGAAGGCCATTCCCATCTACCTCCTGAACTCCGTTTCGTGCAATTCTGCCTTGCGTTCAAATCCCCTTCGTGGCCTTACCTCAGTATGTTTTTGGACGAGTGTTATCATTTAGAGCTCGGCAGGTTTGTGAAGTGCAGTGCCCCAGAGCTCCGTTTGGCAGGTCGCTTTGGTGTGAGCTGGCCGCAATAGCGCAAGATTGCTTCAGGCCCTGTTGTGCTTGCGGCGAGGCAGGCCGAGCCTTTGGTGAATTCCTCTTCGTGATGGGAAATTAGAGTGACGTGGGCCTGTCCGAACACCGCCAGCTGGTCTCTCATAGGTTGCCCCTCTTCCAGTTCATCCTTCGGACCACTTGCAGAGACTACGAAAGAGGAGTGTCAAGACGCTGATCCTGCAAGTGGGGGAATTGTTAGTCAAGCGGCTGGAATGGCGGACGCTAGCACCCGGAGGTGAAAAATGAGGTGCGCTTTCGAAAGCTTTCCCGATCACACGGTGTACCATCCCCTGGGATTCGCATGAGTGGTTTGGCTGTAGGAAAGTTGCCTTGAACCTGGAGAGGTGGGACCCATGGAATGGGTAGCACGCAGTATAACTCTAGAGGCTCTGCCTTTGCTCCTCCAACCTCAGCAATCCTCTCAGCCTGAGGAGTATCCAGCCTTATGTCTTATGCCGCTGTGGGTGTAGATGTGGTCAATCCTGGTTGCATCACAGCCCCTGAACGCATTTTGGCAGAATTTCCCTCCCTCTCGCCGTGCTTCTTTCTTCTGTGTTTTGGAAATGTATTTTTAGAATGGGCTTTAGCTGATTTTCAGTGCTGTGTTGATGCCGCTTGACACACACTTGATTCACTTACAGAGAGATATCAATACTTAGGTTTTCAGATGCTTACGAGTCTGATATATTCTTCTGTGATGAATAGGAGCTGTTGAGTCCTGTTCACTGAGCAAGGAGTAGGTGGTGTCTATTATATATTTGCTTTTCCGACCGGTATCTGTGCTCATTTCCAAGTCGTGTTTTATGCATCACGCCACCTCACCTTTCCGCTTAAGCAGGCCTAAGTGTGTTTTGGAAAAGCGTGAGTCTGTTCTCTTTTGTCATTCGGGTCGTGGGTAGCGATTTGTACATTCCCTCTCTAAGTGATATCCCAAGTTTCTTTTTCTGTGGGACAGATTTCACTTAGCATCATCGTACCTCAATCCACTCATTATGCTGGAACCAGCCTTATGACATGGATTCCATGGCTGAGGGATATTCCCTCGTACCTAAGTAGCACAAATTCTTGGTCCATTTCTCTCTTCCCCGGCATATGAAGGGTGTCCCGAAGTCGAGGTTGTTGTAAAGAGAGAAGCCCTCAACTTTGGGGTGCCTGCGTCTGGTTGATTTTTAGTTTTCCCAAGATATAGGCCCACGTGTGGAGGTGCCCTATGCTCTGTGGTTCTGTTCTGTACGTGTTTTAGGAACGAGCATACGCTTCTCCAGAGTGGCTGTTGGCATTTTGCGTCCCTCCCGGCAACTGGACAAGGCTCCCTTATCTCCTTGGCCTGTCCTGCCTTTCTGGTTTTTAGACATTTTCCGGATGGCTCTTTTGCCCGGGGGGGGAGTGAGATTTCTTTGTAGTGCCGATTTGCTCTCCCCGGGTGCTTGGTTGGCCAAAAAGGGCATATGCGTTTTTTCCTGAATATATTCAGGAAAAAACGCATACGCCCTTTTTGGCCAACTGCATCATTGTCCACGTTCTGCCGCTTTTCCTGTGCTGGGAAGGCCATTCCCATCTACCTCCTGAACTCCGTTTCGTGCAATTCTGCCTTGCGTTCCAATCCCCTTCGTGGCCTTACCTCAGTATGTTTTTGGACGAGTGTTATCATTTAGAGCTCGGCAGGTTTGTGAAGTGCAGTGCCCCAGAGCTCCGTTTGGCAGGTCGCTTTGGTGTGAGCTGGCCGCAATAGCGCAAGATTGCTTCAGGCCCTGTTGTGCTTGCGGCGAGGCAGGCCGAGCCTTTGGTGAATTCCTCTTCGTGATGGGAAATTAGAGTGACGTGGGCCTGTCCGAACACCGCCAGCTGGTCTCTCATAGGTTGCCCCTCTTCCAGTTCATCCTTCGGACCACTTGCAGAGACTACGAAAGAGGAGTGTCAAGACGCTGATCCTGCAAGTGGGGGAATTGTTAGTCAAGCGGCTGGAATGGCGGACGCTAGCACCCGGAGGTGAAAAATGAGGTGCGCTTTCGAAAGCTTTCCCGATCACACGGTGTACCATCCCCTGGGATTCGCATGAGTGGTTTGGCTGTAGGAAAGTTGCCTTGAACCTGGAGAGGTGGGACCCATGGAATGGGTAGCACGCAGTATAACTCTAGAGGCTCTGCCTTTGCTCCTCCAACCTCAGCAATCCTCTCAGCCTGAGGAGTATCCAGCCTTATGTCTTATGCCGCTGTGGGTGTAGATGTGGTCAATCCTGGTTGCATCACAGCCCCTGAACGCATTTTGGCAGAATTTCCCTCCCTCTCGCCGTGCTTCTTTCTTCTGTGTTTTGGAAATGTATTTTTAGAATGGGCTTTAGCTGATTTTCAGTGCTGTGTTGATGCCGCTTGACACACACTTGATTCACTTACAGAGAGATATCAATACTTAGGTTTTCAGATGCTTACGAGTCTGATATATTCTTCTGTGATGAATAGGAGCTGTTGAGTCCTGTTCACTGAGCAAGGAGTAGGTGGTGTCTATTATATATTTGCTTTTCCGACCGGTATCTGTGCTCATTTCCAAGTCGTGTTTTATGCATCACGCCACCTCACCTTTCCGCTTAAGCAGGCCTAAGTGTGTTTTGGAAAAGCGTGAGTCTGTTCTCTTTTGTCATTCGGGTCGTGGGTAGCGATTTGTACATTCCCTCTCTAAGTGATATCCCAAGTTTCTTTTTCTGTGGGACAGATTTCACTTAGCATCATCGTACCTCAATCCACTCATTATGCTGGAACCAGCCTTATGACATGGATTCCATGGCTGAGGGATATTCCCTCGTACCTAAGTAGCACAAATTCTTGGTCCATTTCTCTCTTCCCCGGCATATGAAGGGTGTCCCGAAGTCGAGGTTGTTGTAAAGAGAGAAGCCCTCAACTTTGGGGTGCCTGCGTCTGGTTGATTTTTAGTTTTCCCAAGATATAGGCCCACGTGTGGAGGTGCCCTATGCTCTGTGGTTCTGTTCTGTACGTGTTTTAGGAACGAGCATACGCTTCTCCAGAGTGGCTGTTGGCATTTTGCGTCCCTCCCGGCAACTGGACAAGGCTCCCTTATCTCCTTGGCCTGTCCTGCCTTTCTGGTTTTTAGACATTTTCCGGATGGCTCTTTTGCCCGGGGGGGGAGTGAGATTTCTTTGTAGTGCCGATTTGCTCTCCCCGGGTGCTTGGTTGGCCAAAAAGGGCATATGCGTTTTTTCCTGAATATATTCAGGAAAAAACGCATACGCCCTTTTTGGCCAACTGCATCATTGTCCACGTTCTGCCGCTTTTCCTGTGCTGGGAAGGCCATTCCCATCTACCTCCTGAACTCCGTTTCGTGCAATTCTGCCTTGCGTTCCAATCCCCTTCGTGGCCTTACCTCAGTATGTTTTTGGACGAGTGTTATCATTTAGAGCTCGGCAGGTTTGTGAAGTGCAGTGCCCCAGAGCTCCGTTTGGCAGGTCGCTTTGGTGTGAGCTGGCCGCAATAGCGCAAGATTGCTTCAGGCCCTGTTGTGCTTGCGGCGAGGCAGGCCGAGCCTTTGGTGAATTCCTCTTCGTGATGGGAAATTAGAGTGACGTGGGCCTGTCCGAACACCGCCAGCTGGTCTCTCATAGGTTACCCTCTTCCAGTTCATCCTTCGGACCACTTGCAGAGACTACGAAAGAGGAGTGTCAAGACGCGGATCCTGCAAGTGAGGGAATTGTTAGTCAAGCGGCTGGAATGGCGGACGCTAGCACCCGGAGGTGAAAAATGAGGTGCGCTTTCGAAAGCTTTCCCGATCACACGGTGTACCATCCCCTGGGATTCGCATGAGTGGTTTGGCTGTAGGAAAGTTGCCTTGAACCTGGAGAGGTGGGACCCATGGAATGGGTAGCACGCAGTATAACTCTAGAGGCTCTGCCTTTGCTCCTCCAACCTCAGCAATCCTCTCAGCCTGAGGAGTATCCAGCCTTATGTCTTATGCCGCTGTGGGTGTAGATGTGGTCAATCCTGGTTGCATCACAGCCCCTGAACGCATTTTGGCAGAATTTCCCTCCCTCTCGCCGTGCTTCTTTCTTCTGTGTTTTGGAAATGTATTTTTAGAATGGGCTTTAGCTGATTTTCAGTGCTGTGTTGATGCCGCTTGACACACACTTGATTCACTTACAGAGAGATATCAATACTTAGGTTTTCAGATGCTTACGAGTCTGATATATTCTTCTGTGATGAATAGGAGCTGTTGAGTCCTGTTCACTGAGCAAGGAGTAGGTGGTGTCTATTATATATTTGCTTTTCCGACCGGTATCTGTGCTCATTTCCAAGTCGTGTTTTATGCATCACGCCACCTCACCTTTCCGCTTAAGCAGGCCTAAGTGTGTTTTGGAAAAGCGTGAGTCTGTTCTCTTTTGTCATTCGGGTCGTGGGTAGCGATTTGTACATTCCCTCTCTAAGTGATATCCCAAGTTTCTTTTTCTGTGGGACAGATTTCACTTAGCATCATCGTACCTCAATCCACTCATTATGCTGGAACCAGCCTTATGACATGGATTCCATGGCTGAGGGATATTCCCTCGTACCTAAGTAGCACAAATTCTTGGTCCATTTCTCTCTTCCCCGGCATATGAAGGGTGTCCCGAAGTCGAGGTTGTTGTAAAGAGAGAATCCCTAAACTTTGGGGTGCCTGCGTCTGGTTGATTTTTAGTTTTCCGAAGATATAGGCCCACGTGTGGAGGTGCCCTATGCTCTGTGGTTCTGTTCTGTACGTGTTTTAGGAACGAGCATACGCTTCTCCAGAGTGGCTGTTGGCATTTTGCGTCCCTCCCGGCAACTGGACAAGGCTCCCTTATCTCCTTGGCCTGTCCTGCCTTTCTGGTTTTTAGACATTTTCCGGATGGCTCTTTTGCCCGGGGGGGGGAGTGAGATTTCTTTGTAGTGCCGATTTGCTCTCCCCGGGTGCTTGGTTGGCCAAAAAGGGCGTATGCGTTTTTTCCTGAATATATTCAGGAAAAAACGCATACGCCCTTTTTGGCCAACTGCATCATTGTCCACGTTCTGCCGCTTTTCCTGTGCTGGGAAGGCCATTCCCATCTACCTCCTGAACTCCGTTTCGTGCAATTCTGCCTTGCGTTCAAATCCCCTTCGTGGCCTTACCTCAGTATGTTTTTGGACGAGTGTTATCATTTAGAGCTCGGCAGGTTTGTGAAGTGCAGTGCCCCAGAGCTCCGTTTGGCAGGTCGCTTTGGTGTGAGCTGGCCGCAATAGCGCAAGATTGCTTCAGGCCCTGTTGTGCTTGCGGCGAGGCAGGCCGAGCCTTTGGTGAATTCCTCTTCGTGATGGGAAATTAGAGTGACGTGGGCCTGTCCGAACACCGCCAGCTGGTCTCTCATAGGTTGCCCCTCTTCCAGTTCATCCTTCGGACCACTTGCAGAGACTACGAAAGAGGAGTGTCAAGACGCTGATCCTGCAAGTGGGGGAATTGTTAGTCAAGCGGCTGGAATGGCGGACGCTAGCACCCGGAGGTGAAAAATGAGGTGCGCTTTCGAAAGCTTTCCCGATCACACGGTGTACCATCCCCTGGGATTCGCATGAGTGGTTTGGCTGTAGGAAAGTTGCCTTGAACCTGGAGAGGTGGGACCCATGGAATGGGTAGCACGCAGTATAACTCTAGAGGCTCTGCCTTTGCTCCTCCAACCTCAGCAATCCTCTCAGCCTGAGGAGTATCCAGCCTTATGTCTTATGCCGCTGTGGGTGTAGATGTGGTCAATCCTGGTTGCATCACAGCCCCTGAACGCATTTTGGCAGAATTTCCCTCCCTCTCGCCGTGCTTCTTTCTTCTGTGTTTTGGAAATGTATTTTTAGAATGGGCTTTAGCTGATTTTCAGTGCTGTGTTGATGCCGCTTGACACACACTTGATTCACTTACAGAGAGATATCAATACTTAGGTTTTCAGATGCTTACGAGTCTGATATATTCTTCTGTGATGAATAGGAGCTGTTGAGTCCTGTTCACTGAGCAAGGAGTAGGTGGTGTCTATTATATATTTGCTTTTCCGACCGGTATCTGTGCTCATTTCCAAGTCGTGTTTTATGCATCACGCCACCTCACCTTTCCGCTTAAGCAGGCCTAAGTGTGTTTTCGAAAAGCGTGAGTCTGTTCTCTTTTGTCATTCGGGTCGTGGGTAGCGATTTGTACATTCCCTCTCTAAGTGATATCCCAAGTTTCTTTTTCTGTGGGACAGATTTCACTTAGCATCATCGTACCTCAATCCACTCATTATGCTGGAACCAGCCTTATGACATGGATTCCATGGCTGAGGGATATTCCCTCGTACCTAAGTAGCACAAATTCTTGGTCCATTTCTCTCTTCCCCGGCATATGAAGGGTGTCCCGAAGTCGAGGTTGTTGTAAAGAGAGAATGCCTAAACTTTGGTGTGCCTGCGTCTGGTTGATTTTTAGTTTTCCCAAGATATAGGCCCACGTGTGGAGGTGCCCTATGCTCTGTGGTTCTGTTCTGTACGTGTTTTAGGAACGAGCACATGCTTCTCCAGAGTGGCTGTTGGTATTTTGCGTCCCTCCCGGCAACTGGACAAGGCTCCCTTATCTCCTTGGCCTGTCCTGCCTTTCTGGTTTTTAGACATTTTCCGGATGGCTCTTTTGCCCGGGGGGGGAGTGAGATTTCTTTGTAGTGCCGATTTGCTCTCCCCGGGTGCTTGGTTGGCCAAAAAGGGCGTATGCGTTTTTTCCTGAATATATTCAGGAAAAAACGCATACGCCCTTTTTGGCCAACTGCATCATTGTCCACGTTCTGCCGCTTTTCCTGTGCTGGGAAGGCCATTCCCATCTACCTCCTGAACTCCGTTTCGTGCAATTCTGCCTTGCGTTCAAATCCCCTTCGTGGCCTTACCTCAGTATGTTTTTGGACGAGTGTTATCATTTAGAGCTCGGCAGGTTTGTGAAGTGCAGTGCCCCAGAGCTCCGTTTGGCAGGTCGCTTTGGTGTGAGCTGGCCGCAATAGCGCAAGATTGCTTCAGGCCCTGTTGTGCTTGCGGCGAGGCAGGCCGAGCCTTTGGTGAATTCCTCTTCGTGATGGGAAATTAGAGTGACGTGGGCCTGTCCGAACACCGCCAGCTGGTCTCTCATAGGTTGCCCCTCTTCCAGTTCATCCTTCGGACCACTTGCAGAGACTACGAAAGAGGAGTGTCAAGACGCTGATCCTGCAAGTGGGGGAATTGTTAGTCAAGCGGCTGGAATGGCGGACGCTAGCACCCGGAGGTGAAAAATGAGGTGCGCTTTCGAAAGCTTTCCCGATCACACGGTGTACCATCCCCTGGGATTCGCATGAGTGGTTTGGCTGTAGGAAAGTTGCCTTGAACCTGGAGAGGTGGGACCCATGGAATGGGTAGCACGCAGTATAACTCTAGAGGCTCTGCCTTTGCTCCTCCAACCTCAGCAATCCTCTCAGCCTGAGGAGTATCCAGCCTTATGTCTTATGCCGCTGTGGGTGTAGATGTGGTCAGTCCTGGTTGCATCACAGCCCCTGAACGCATTTTGGCAGAATTTCCCTCCCTCTCGCCGTGCTTCTCTCTTCTGTGTTTTGGAAATGTATTTTTAGAATGCGCTTTAGCTGATTTTCAGTGCTGTGTTGATGCCGCTTGACACACACTTGATTCACTTACAGAGAGATATCAATACTTAGGTTTTCAGATGCTTACGAGTCTGATATATTCTTCTGTGATGAATAGGAGCTGTTGAGTCCTGTTCACTGAGCAAGGAGTAGGTGGTGTCTATTATATATTTGCTTTTCCGACCGGTATCTGTGCTCATTTCCAAGTCGTGTTTTATGCATCACGCCACCTCACCTTTCCGCTTAAGCAGGCCTAAGTGTGTTTTGGAAAAGCGTGAGTCTGTTCTCTTTTGTCATTCGGGTCGTGGGTAGCGATTTGTACATTCCCTCTCTAAGTGATATCCCAAGTTTCTTTTTCTGTGGGACAGATTTCACTTAGCATCATCGTACCTCAATCCACTCATTATGCTGGAACCAGCCTTATGACATGGATTCCATGGCTGAGGGATATTCCCTCGTACCTAAGTAGCACAAATTCTTGGTCCATTTCTCTCTTCCCCGGCATATGAAGGGTGTCCCGAAGTCGAGGTTGTTGTAAAGAGAGAATCCCTAAACTTTGGGGTGCCTGCGTCTGGTTGATTTTTAGTTTTCCCAAGATATAGGCCCACGTGTGGAGGTGCCCTATGCTCTGTGGTTCTGTTCTGTACGTGTTTTAGGAACGAGCATACGCTTCTCCAGAGTGGCTGTTGGCATTTTGCGTCCCTCCCGGCAACTGGACAAGGCTCCCTTATCTCCTTGGCCTGTCCTGCCTTTCTGGTTTTTAGACATTTTCCGGATGGCTCTTTTGCCCGGGGGGGGGAGTGAGATTTCTTTGTAGTGCCGATTTGCTCTCCCCGGGTGCTTGGTTGGCCAAAAAGGGCGTATGCGTTTTTTCCTGAATATATTCAGGAAAAAACGCATACGCCCTTTTTGGCCAACTGCATCATTGCCCACGTTCTGCCGCTTTTCCTGTGCTGGGAAGGCCATTCCCATCTACCTCCTGAACTCCGTTTCGTGCAATTCTGCCTTGCGTTCAAATCCCCTTCGTGGCCTTACCTCAGTATGTTTTTGGACGAGTGTTATCATTTAGAGCTCGGCAGGTTTGTGAAGTGCAGTGCCCCAGAGCCCCGTTTGGCAGGTCGCTTTGGTGTGAGCTGGCCGCAATAGCGCAAGATTGCTTCAGGCCCTGTTGTGCTTGCGGCGAGGCAGGCCGAGCCTTTGGTGAATTCCTCTTCGTGATGGGAAATTAGAGTGACGTGGGCCTGTCCGAACACCGCCAGCTGGTCTCTCATAGGTTGCCCCTCTTCCAGTTCATCCTTCGGACCACTTGCAGAGACTACGAAAGAGGAGTGTCAAGACGCTGATCCTGCAAGTGGGGGAATTGTTAGTCAAGCGGCTGGAATGGCGGACGCTAGCACCCGGAGGTGAAAAATGAGGTGCGCTTTCGAAAGCTTTCCCGATCACACGGTGTACCATCCCCTGGGATTCGCATGAGTGGTTTGGCTGTAGGAAAGTTGCCTTGAACCTGGAGAGGTGGGACCCATGGAATGGGTAGCACGCAGTATAACTCTAGAGGCTCTGCCTTTGCTCCTCCAACCTCAGCAATCCTCTCAGCCTGAGGAGTATCCAGCCTTATGTCTTATGCCGCTGTGGGTGTAGATGTGGTCAATCCTGGTTGCATCACAGCCCCTGAACGCATTTTGGCAGAATTTCCCTCCCTCTCGCCGTGCTTCTTTCTTCTGTGTTTTGGAAATGTATTTTTAGAATGGGCTTTAGCTGATTTTCAGTGCTGTGTTGATGCCGCTTGACACACACTTGATTCACTTACAGAGAGATATCAATACTTAGGTTTTCAGATGCTTACGAGTCTGATATATTCTTCTGTGATGAATAGGAGCTGTTGAGTCCTGTTCACTGAGCAAGGAGTAGGTGGTGTCTATTATATATTTGCTTTTCCGACCGGTATCTGTGCTCATTTCCAAGTCGTGTTTTATGCATCACGCCACCTCACCTTTCCCCTTAAGCAGGCCTAAGTGTGTTTTCGAAAAGCGTGAGTCTGTTCTCTTTTGTCATTCGGGTCGTGGGTAGCGATTTGTACATTCCCTCTCTAAGTGATATCCCAAGTTTCTTTTTCTGTGGGACAGATTTCACTTAGCATCATCGTACCTCAATCCACTCATTATGCTGGAACCAGCCTTATGACATGGATTCCATGGCTGAGGGATATTCCCTCGTACCTAAGTAGCACAAATTCTTGGTCCATTTCTCTCTTCCCCGGCATATGAAGGGTGTCCCGAAGTCGAGGTTGTTGTAAAGAGAGAAGCCCTAAACTTTGGTGTGCCTGTGTCTGGTTGATTTTTAGTTTTCCCAAGATATAGGCCCACGTGTGGAGGTGCCCTATGCTCTGTGGTTCTGTTCTGTACGTGTTTTAGGAACGAGCATACGCTTCTCCAGAGTGGCTGTTGGCATTTTGCGTCCCTCCCGGCAACTGGACAAGGCTCCCTTATCTCCTTGGCCTGTCCTGCCTTTCTGGTTTTTAGACATTTTCCGGATGGCTCTTTTGCCCGGGGGTGGGGAGTGAGATTTCTTTGTAGTGCCGATTTGCTCTCCCCGGGTGCTTGGTTGGCCAAAAAGGGCGTATGCGTTTTTTCCTGAATATATTCAGGAAAAAACGCATACGCCCTTTTTGGCCAACTGCATCATTGTCCACGTTCTGCCGCTTTTCCTGTGCTGGGAAGGCCATTCCCATCTACCTCCTGAACTCCGTTTCGTGCAATTCTGCCTTGCGTTCAAATACCCTTCGTGGCCTTACCTCAGTATGTTTTTGGACGAGTGTTATCATTTAGAGCTCGGCAGGTTTGTGAAGTGCAGTGCCCCAGAGCTCGCTTTGGTGTGAGCTGGCCGCAATAGCGCAAGATTGCTTCAGGCCCTGTTGTGCTTGCGGCGAGGCAGGCCGAGCCTTTGGTGAATTCCTCTTCGTGATGGGAAATTAGAGTGACGTGGGCCTGTCCGAACACCGCCAGCTGGTCTCTCATAGGTTGCCCCTCTTCCAGTTCATCCTTCGGACCCCTTGCAGAGACTACGAAAGAGGAGTGTCAAGACGCTGATCCTGCAAGTGGGGGAATTGTTAGTCAAGCGGCTGGAATGGCGGACGCTAGCACCCGGAGGTGAAAAATGAGGTGCGCTTTCGAAAGCTTTCCCGATCACACGGTGTACCATCCCCTGGGATTCGCATGAGTGGTTTGGCTGTAGGAAAGTTGCCTTGAACCTGGAGAGGTGGGACCCATGGAATGGGTAGCACGCAGTATAACTCTAGAGGCTCTGCCTTTGCTCCTCCAACCTCAGCAATCCTCTCAGCCTGAGGAGTATCCAGCCTTATGTCTTATGCCGCTGTGGGTGTAGATGTGGTCAATCCTGGTTGCATCACAGCCCCTGAACGCATTTTGGCAGAATTTCCCTCCCTCTCGCCGTGCTTCTTTCTTCTGTGTTTTGGAAATGTATTTTTAGAATGGGCTTTAGCTGATTTTCAGTGCTGTGTTGATGCCTCTTGACACACACTTGATTCACTTACAGAGAGATATCAATACTTAGGTTTTCAGATGCTTACGAGTCTGATATATTCTTCTGTGATGAATAGGAGCTGTTGAGTCCTGTTCACTGAGCAAGGAGTAGGTGGTGTCTATTATATATTTGCTTTTCCGACCGGTATCTGTGCTCATTTCCAAGTCGTGTTTTATGCATCACGCCACCTCACCTTTCCTCTTAAGCAGGCCTAAGTGTGTTTTGGAAAAGCGTGAGTCTGTTCTCTTTTGTCATTCGGGTCGTGGGTAGCGATTTGTACATTCCCTCTCTAAGTGATATCCCAAGTTTCTTTTTCTGTGGGACAGATTTCACTTAGCATCATCGTACCTCAATCCACTCATTATGCTGGAACCAGCCTTATGACATGGATTCCATGGCTGAGGGATATTCCCTCGTACCTAAGTAGCACAAATTCTTGGTCCATTTCTCTCTTCCCCGGCATATGAAGGGTGTCCCGAAGTCGAGGTTGTTGTAAAGAGAGAAGCCCTAAACTTTGGGGTGCCTGCGTCTGGTTGATTTTTAGTTTTCCCAAGATATAGGCCCACGTGTGGAGGTGCCCTATGCTCTGTGGTTCTGTTCTGTACGTGTTTTAGGAACGAGCATACGCTTCTCCAGAGTGGCTGTTGGCATTTTGCGTCCCTCCCGGCAACTGGACAAGGCTCCCTTATCTCCTTGGCCTGTCCTGCCTTTCTGGTTTTTAGACATTTTCCGGATGGCTCTTTTGCCCGTGGGGGGGGGAGTGAGATTTCCTTGTAGTGCCGATTTGCTCTCCCCGGGTGCTTGGTTGGCCAAAAAGGGCGTATGCGTTTTTTCCTGAATATATTCAGGAAAAAACGCATACGCCCTTTTTGGCCAACTGCATCATTGTCCACGTTCTGCCGCTTTTCCTGTGCTGGGAAGGCCATTCCCATCTACCTCCTGAACTCCGTTTCGTGCAATTCTGCCTTGCGTTCCAATCCCCTTCGTGGCCTTACCTCAGTATGTTTTTGGACGAGTGTTATCATTTAGAGCTCGGCAGGTTTGTGAAGTGCAGTGCCCCAGAGCTCCGTTTGGCAGCTCGCTTTGGTGTGAGCTGGCCGCAATAGCGCAAGATTGCTTCAGGCCCTGTTGTGCTTGCGGCGAGGCAGGCCGAGCCTTTGGTGAATTCCTCTTCGTGATGGGAAATTAGAGTGACGTGGGCCTGTCCGAACACCGCCAGCTGGTCTCTCATAGGTTACCCTCTTCCAGTTCATCCTTCGGACCACTTGCAGAGACTACGAAAGAGGAGTGTCAAGACGCGGATCCTGCAAGTGAGGGAATTGTTAGTCAAGCGGCTGGAATGGCGGACGCTAGCACCCGGAGGTGAAAAATGAGGTGCGCTTTCGAAAGCTTTCCCGATCACACGGTGTACCATCCCCTGGGATTCGCATGAGTGGTTTGGCTGTAGGAAAGTTGCCTTGAACCTGGAGAGGTGGGACCCATGGAATGGGTAGCACGCAGTATAACTCTAGAGGCTCTGCCTTTGCTCCTCCAACCTCAGCAATCCTCTCAGCCTGAGGAGTATCCAGCCTTATGTCTTATGCCGCTGTGGGTGTAGATGTGGTCAATCCTGGTTGCATCACAGCCCCTGAACGCATTTTGGCAGAATTTCCCTCCCTCTCGCCGTGCTTCTTTCTTCTGTGTTTTGGAAATGTATTTTTAGAATGGGCTTTAGCTGATTTTCAGTGCTGTGTTGATGCCGCTTGACACACACTTGATTCACTTACAGAGAGATATCAATACTTAGGTTTTCAGATGCTTACGAGTCTGATATATTCTTCTGTGATGAATAGGAGCTGTTGAGTCCTGTTCACTGAGCAAGGAGTAGGTGGTGTCTATTATATATTTGCTTTTCCGACCGGTATCTGTGCTCATTTCCAAGTCGTGTTTTATGCATCACGCCACCTCACCTTTCCGCTTAAGCAGGCCTAAGTGTGTTTTGGAAAAGCGTGAGTCTGTTCTCTTTTGTCATTCGGGTCGTGGGTAGCGATTTGTACATTCCCTCTCTAAGTGATATCCCAAGTTTCTTTTTCTGTGGGACAGATTTCACTTAGCATCATCGTACCTCAATCCACTCATTATGCTGGAACCAGCCTTATGACATGGATTCCATGGCTGAGGGATATTCCCTCGTACCTAAGTAGCACAAATTCTTGGTCCATTTCTCTCTTCCCCGGCATATGAAGGGTGTCCCGAAGTCGAGGTTGTTGTAAAGAGAGAATCCCTAAACTTTGGGGTGCCTGCGTCTGGTTGATTTTTAGTTTTCCGAAGATATAGGCCCACGTGTGGAGGTGCCCTATGCTCTGTGGTTCTGTTCTGTACGTGTTTTAGGAACGAGCATACGCTTCTCCAGAGTGGCTGTTGGCATTTTGCGTCCCTCCCGGCAACTGGACAAGGCTCCCTTATCTCCTTGGCCTGTCCTGCCTTTCTGGTTTTTAGACATTTTCCGGATGGCTCTTTTGCCCGGGGGGGGGAGTGAGATTTCTTTGTAGTGCCGATTTGCTCTCCCCGGGTGCTTGGTTGGCCAAAAAGGGCGTATGCGTTTTTTCCTGAATATATTCAGGAAAAAACGCATACGCCCTTTTTGGCCAACTGCATCATTGTCCACGTTCTGCCGCTTTTCCTGTGCTGGGAAGGCCATTCCCATCTACCTCCTGAACTCCGTTTCGTGCAATTCTGCCTTGCGTTCAAATCCCCTTCGTGGCCTTACCTCAGTATGTTTTTGGACGAGTGTTATCATTTAGAGCTCGGCAGGTTTGTGAAGTGCAGTGCCCCAGAGCTCCGTTTGGCAGGTCGCTTTGGTGTGAGCTGGCCGCAATAGCGCAAGATTGCTTCAGGCCCTGTTGTGCTTGCGGCGAGGCAGGCCGAGCCTTTGGTGAATTCCTCTTCGTGATGGGAAATTAGAGTGACGTGGGCCTGTCCGAACACCGCCAGCTGGTCTCTCATAGGTTGCCCCTCTTCCAGTTCATCCTTCGGACCACTTGCAGAGACTACGAAAGAGGAGTGTCAAGACGCTGATCCTGCAAGTGGGGGAATTGTTAGTCAAGCGGCTGGAATGGCGGACGCTAGCACCCGGAGGTGAAAAATGAGGTGCGCTTTCGAAAGCTTTCCCGATCACACGGTGTACCATCCCCTGGGATTCGCATGAGTGGTTTGGCTGTAGGAAAGTTGCCTTGAACCTGGAGAGGTGGGACCCATGGAATGGGTAGCACGCAGTATAACTCTAGAGGCTCTGCCTTTGCTCCTCCAACCTCAGCAATCCTCTCAGCCTGAGGAGTATCCAGCCTTATGTCTTATGCCGCTGTGGGTGTAGATGTGGTCAATCCTGGTTGCATCACAGCCCCTGAACGCATTTTGGCAGAATTTCCCTCCCTCTCGCCGTGCTTCTTTCTTCTGTGTTTTGGAAATGTATTTTTAGAATGGGCTTTAGCTGATTTTCAGTGCTGTGTTGATGCCGCTTGACACACACTTGATTCACTTACAGAGAGATATCAATACTTAGGTTTTCAGATGCTTACGAGTCTGATATATTCTTCTGTGATGAATAGGAGCTGTTGAGTCCTGTTCACTGAGCAAGGAGTAGGTGGTGTCTATTATATATTTGCTTTTCCGACCGGTATCTGTGCTCATTTCCAAGTCGTGTTTTATGCATCACGCCACCTCACCTTTCCGCTTAAGCAGGCCTAAGTGTGTTTTCGAAAAGCGTGAGTCTGTTCTCTTTTGTCATTCGGGTCGTGGGTAGCGATTTGTACATTCCCTCTCTAAGTGATATCCCAAGTTTCTTTTTCTGTGGGACAGATTTCACTTAGCATCATCGTACCTCAATCCACTCATTATGCTGGAACCAGCCTTATGACATGGATTCCATGGCTGAGGGATATTCCCTCGTACCTAAGTAGCACAAATTCTTGGTCCATTTCTCTCTTCCCCGGCATATGAAGGGTGTCCCGAAGTCGAGGTTGTTGTAAAGAGAGAATGCCTAAACTTTGGTGTGCCTGCGTCTGGTTGATTTTTAGTTTTCCCAAGATATAGGCCCACGTGTGGAGGTGCCCTATGCTCTGTGGTTCTGTTCTGTACGTGTTTTAGGAACGAGCACATGCTTCTCCAGAGTGGCTGTTGGTATTTTGCGTCCCTCCCGGCAACTGGACAAGGCTCCCTTATCTCCTTGGCCTGTCCTGCCTTTCTGGTTTTTAGACATTTTCCGGATGGCTCTTTTGCCCGGGGGGGGAGTGAGATTTCTTTGTAGTGCCGATTTGCTCTCCCCGGGTGCTTGGTTGGCCAAAAAGGGCGTATGCGTTTTTTCCTGAATATATTCAGGAAAAAACGCATACGCCCTTTTTGGCCAACTGCATCATTGTCCACGTTCTGCCGCTTTTCCTGTGCTGGGAAGGCCATTCCCATCTACCTCCTGAACTCCGTTTCGTGCAATTCTGCCTTGCGTTCAAATCCCCTTCGTGGCCTTACCTCAGTATGTTTTTGGACGAGTGTTATCATTTAGAGCTCGGCAGGTTTGTGAAGTGCAGTGCCCCAGAGCTCCGTTTGGCAGGTCGCTTTGGTGTGAGCTGGCCGCAATAGCGCAAGATTGCTTCAGGCCCTGTTGTGCTTGCGGCGAGGCAGGCCGAGCCTTTGGTGAATTCCTCTTCGTGATGGGAAATTAGAGTGACGTGGGCCTGTCCGAACACCGCCAGCTGGTCTCTCATAGGTTGCCCCTCTTCCAGTTCATCCTTCGGACCACTT
This sequence comes from Kogia breviceps, assembly GCF_026419965.1. Classification (NCBI taxonomy): domain Eukaryota; kingdom Metazoa; phylum Chordata; class Mammalia; order Artiodactyla; family Physeteridae; genus Kogia; species Kogia breviceps. The sequence continues at coordinate 88,301,987 of NC_081318.1, forward strand.
GCAGAGACTACGAAAGAGGAGTGTCAAGACGCTGATCCTGCAAGTGGGGGAATTGTTAGTCAAGCGGCTGGAATGGCGGACGCTAGCACCCGGAGGTGAAAAATGAGGTGCGCTTTCGAAAGCTTTCCCGATCACACGGTGTACCATCCCCTGGGATTCGCATGAGTGGTTTGGCTGTAGGAAAGTTGCCTTGAACCTGGAGAGGTGGGACCCATGGAATGGGTAGCACGCAGTATAACTCTAGAGGCTCTGCCTTTGCTCCTCCAACCTCAGCAATCCTCTCAGCCTGAGGAGTATCCAGCCTTATGTCTTATGCCGCTGTGGGTGTAGATGTGGTCAGTCCTGGTTGCATCACAGCCCCTGAACGCATTTTGGCAGAATTTCCCTCCCTCTCGCCGTGCTTCTCTCTTCTGTGTTTTGGAAATGTATTTTTAGAATGCGCTTTAGCTGATTTTCAGTGCTGTGTTGATGCCGCTTGACACACACTTGATTCACTTACAGAGAGATATCAATACTTAGGTTTTCAGATGCTTACGAGTCTGATATATTCTTCTGTGATGAATAGGAGCTGTTGAGTCCTGTTCACTGAGCAAGGAGTAGGTGGTGTCTATTATATATTTGCTTTTCCGACCGGTATCTGTGCTCATTTCCAAGTCGTGTTTTATGCATCACGCCACCTCACCTTTCCGCTTAAGCAGGCCTAAGTGTGTTTTGGAAAAGCGTGAGTCTGTTCTCTTTTGTCATTCGGGTCGTGGGTAGCGATTTGTACATTCCCTCTCTAAGTGATATCCCAAGTTTCTTTTTCTGTGGGACAGATTTCACTTAGCATCATCGTACCTCAATCCACTCATTATGCTGGAACCAGCCTTATGACATGGATTCCATGGCTGAGGGATATTCCCTCGTACCTAAGTAGCACAAATTCTTGGTCCATTTCTCTCTTCCCCGGCATATGAAGGGTGTCCCGAAGTCGAGGTTGTTGTAAAGAGAGAATCCCTAAACTTTGGGGTGCCTGCGTCTGGTTGATTTTTAGTTTTCCCAAGATATAGGCCCACGTGTGGAGGTGCCCTATGCTCTGTGGTTCTGTTCTGTACGTGTTTTAGGAACGAGCATACGCTTCTCCAGAGTGGCTGTTGGCATTTTGCGTCCCTCCCGGCAACTGGACAAGGCTCCCTTATCTCCTTGGCCTGTCCTGCCTTTCTGGTTTTTAGACATTTTCCGGATGGCTCTTTTGCCCGGGGGGGGGAGTGAGATTTCTTTGTAGTGCCGATTTGCTCTCCCCGGGTGCTTGGTTGGCCAAAAAGGGCGTATGCGTTTTTTCCTGAATATATTCAGGAAAAAACGCATACGCCCTTTTTGGCCAACTGCATCATTGCCCACGTTCTGCCGCTTTTCCTGTGCTGGGAAGGCCATTCCCATCTACCTCCTGAACTCCGTTTCGTGCAATTCTGCCTTGCGTTCAAATCCCCTTCGTGGCCTTACCTCAGTATGTTTTTGGACGAGTGTTATCATTTAGAGCTCGGCAGGTTTGTGAAGTGCAGTGCCCCAGAGCCCCGTTTGGCAGGTCGCTTTGGTGTGAGCTGGCCGCAATAGCGCAAGATTGCTTCAGGCCCTGTTGTGCTTGCGGCGAGGCAGGCCGAGCCTTTGGTGAATTCCTCTTCGTGATGGGAAATTAGAGTGACGTGGGCCTGTCCGAACACCGCCAGCTGGTCTCTCATAGGTTGCCCCTCTTCCAGTTCATCCTTCGGACCACTTGCAGAGACTACGAAAGAGGAGTGTCAAGACGCTGATCCTGCAAGTGGGGGAATTGTTAGTCAAGCGGCTGGAATGGCGGACGCTAGCACCCGGAGGTGAAAAATGAGGTGCGCTTTCGAAAGCTTTCCCGATCACACGGTGTACCATCCCCTGGGATTCGCATGAGTGGTTTGGCTGTAGGAAAGTTGCCTTGAACCTGGAGAGGTGGGACCCATGGAATGGGTAGCACGCAGTATAACTCTAGAGGCTCTGCCTTTGCTCCTCCAACCTCAGCAATCCTCTCAGCCTGAGGAGTATCCAGCCTTATGTCTTATGCCGCTGTGGGTGTAGATGTGGTCAGTCCTGGTTGCATCACAGCCCCTGAACGCATTTTGGCAGAATTTCCCTCCCTCTCGCCGTGCTTCTCTCTTCTGTGTTTTGGAAATGTATTTTTAGAATGCGCTTTAGCTGATTTTCAGTGCTGTGTTGATGCCGCTTGACACACACTTGATTCACTTACAGAGAGATATCAATACTTAGGTTTTCAGATGCTTACGAGTCTGATATATTCTTCTGTGATGAATAGGAGCTGTTGAGTCCTGTTCACTGAGCAAGGAGTAGGTGGTGTCTATTATATATTTGCTTTTCCGACCGGTATCTGTGCTCATTTCCAAGTCGTGTTTTATGCATCACGCCACCTCACCTTTCCGCTTAAGCAGGCCTAAGTGTGTTTTGGAAAAGCGTGAGTCTGTTCTCTTTTGTCATTCGGGTCGTGGGTAGCGATTTGTACATTCCCTCTCTAAGTGATATCCCAAGTTTCTTTTTCTGTGGGACAGATTTCACTTAGCATCATCGTACCTCAATCCACTCATTATGCTGGAACCAGCCTTATGACATGGATTCCATGGCTGAGGGATATTCCCTCGTACCTAAGTAGCACAAATTCTTGGTCCATTTCTCTCTTCCCCGGCATATGAAGGGTGTCCCGAAGTCGAGGTTGTTGTAAAGAGAGAATCCCTAAACTTTGGGGTGCCTGCGTCTGGTTGATTTTTAGTTTTCCCAAGATATAGGCCCACGTGTGGAGGTGCCCTATGCTCTGTGGTTCTGTTCTGTACGTGTTTTAGGAACGAGCATACGCTTCTCCAGAGTGGCTGTTGGCATTTTGCGTCCCTCCCGGCAACTGGACAAGGCTCCCTTATCTCCTTGGCCTGTCCTGCCTTTCTGGTTTTTAGACATTTTCCGGATGGCTCTTTTGCCCGGGGGGGGGAGTGAGATTTCTTTGTAGTGCCGATTTGCTCTCCCCGGGTGCTTGGTTGGCCAAAAAGGGCGTATGCGTTTTTTCCTGAATATATTCAGGAAAAAACGCATACGCCCTTTTTGGCCAACTGCATCATTGCCCACGTTCTGCCGCTTTTCCTGTGCTGGGAAGGCCATTCCCATCTACCTCCTGAACTCCGTTTCGTGCAATTCTGCCTTGCGTTCAAATCCCCTTCGTGGCCTTACCTCAGTATGTTTTTGGACGAGTGTTATCATTTAGAGCTCGGCAGGTTTGTGAAGTGCAGTGCCCCAGAGCCCCGTTTGGCAGGTCGCTTTGGTGTGAGCTGGCCGCAATAGCGCAAGATTGCTTCAGGCCCTGTTGTGCTTGCGGCGAGGCAGGCCGAGCCTTTGGTGAATTCCTCTTCGTGATGGGAAATTAGAGTGACGTGGGCCTGTCCGAACACCGCCAGCTGGTCTCTCATAGGTTGCCCCTCTTCCAGTTCATCCTTCGGACCACTTGCAGAGACTACGAAAGAGGAGTGTCAAGACGCTGATCCTGCAAGTGGGGGAATTGTTAGTCAAGCGGCTGGAATGGCGGACGCTAGCACCCGGAGGTGAAAAATGAGGTGCGCTTTCGAAAGCTTTCCCGATCACACGGTGTACCATCCCCTGGGATTCGCATGAGTGGTTTGGCTGTAGGAAAGTTGCCTTGAACCTGGAGAGGTGGGACCCATGGAATGGGTAGCACGCAGTATAACTCTAGAGGCTCTGCCTTTGCTCCTCCAACCTCAGCAATCCTCTCAGCCTGAGGAGTATCCAGCCTTATGTCTTATGCCGCTGTGGGTGTAGATGTGGTCAATCCTGGTTGCATCACAGCCCCTGAACGCATTTTGGCAGAATTTCCCTCCCTCTCGCCGTGCTTCTTTCTTCTGTGTTTTGGAAATGTATTTTTAGAATGGGCTTTAGCTGATTTTCAGTGCTGTGTTGATGCCGCTTGACACACACTTGATTCACTTACAGAGAGATATCAATACTTAGGTTTTCAGATGCTTACGAGTCTGATATATTCTTCTGTGATGAATAGGAGCTGTTGAGTCCTGTTCACTGAGCAAGGAGTAGGTGGTGTCTATTATATATTTGCTTTTCCGACCGGTATCTGTGCTCATTTCCAAGTCGTGTTTTATGCATCACGCCACCTCACCTTTCCCCTTAAGCAGGCCTAAGTGTGTTTTCGAAAAGCGTGAGTCTGTTCTCTTTTGTCATTCGGGTCGTGGGTAGCGATTTGTACATTCCCTCTCTAAGTGATATCCCAAGTTTCTTTTTCTGTGGGACAGATTTCACTTAGCATCATCGTACCTCAATCCACTCATTATGCTGGAACCAGCCTTATGACATGGATTCCATGGCTGAGGGATATTCCCTCGTACCTAAGTAGCACAAATTCTTGGTCCATTTCTCTCTTCCCCGGCATATGAAGGGTGTCCCGAAGTCGAGGTTGTTGTAAAGAGAGAAGCCCTAAACTTTGGTGTGCCTGTGTCTGGTTGATTTTTAGTTTTCCCAAGATATAGGCCCACGTGTGGAGGTGCCCTATGCTCTGTGGTTCTGTTCTGTACGTGTTTTAGGAACGAGCATACGCTTCTCCAGAGTGGCTGTTGGCATTTTGCGTCCCTCCCGGCAACTGGACAAGGCTCCCTTATCTCCTTGGCCTGTCCTGCCTTTCTGGTTTTTAGACATTTTCCGGATGGCTCTTTTGCCCGGGGGTGGGGAGTGAGATTTCTTTGTAGTGCCGATTTGCTCTCCCCGGGTGCTTGGTTGGCCAAAAAGGGCGTATGCGTTTTTTCCTGAATATATTCAGGAAAAAACGCATACGCCCTTTTTGGCCAACTGCATCATTGTCCACGTTCTGCCGCTTTTCCTGTGCTGGGAAGGCCATTCCCATCTACCTCCTGAACTCCGTTTCGTGCAATTCTGCCTTGCGTTCAAATACCCTTCGTGGCCTTACCTCAGTATGTTTTTGGACGAGTGTTATCATTTAGAGCTCGGCAGGTTTGTGAAGTGCAGTGCCCCAGAGCTCGCTTTGGTGTGAGCTGGCCGCAATAGCGCAAGATTGCTTCAGGCCCTGTTGTGCTTGCGGCGAGGCAGGCCGAGCCTTTGGTGAATTCCTCTTCGTGATGGGAAATTAGAGTGACGTGGGCCTGTCCGAACACCGCCAGCTGGTCTCTCATAGGTTGCCCCTCTTCCAGTTCATCCTTCGGACCCCTTGCAGAGACTACGAAAGAGGAGTGTCAAGACGCTGATCCTGCAAGTGGGGGAATTGTTAGTCAAGCGGCTGGAATGGCGGACGCTAGCACCCGGAGGTGAAAAATGAGGTGCGCTTTCGAAAGCTTTCCCGATCACACGGTGTACCATCCCCTGGGATTCGCATGAGTGGTTTGGCTGTAGGAAAGTTGCCTTGAACCTGGAGAGGTGGGACCCATGGAATGGGTAGCACGCAGTATAACTCTAGAGGCTCTGCCTTTGCTCCTCCAACCTCAGCAATCCTCTCAGCCTGAGGAGTATCCAGCCTTATGTCTTATGCCGCTGTGGGTGTAGATGTGGTCAATCCTGGTTGCATCACAGCCCCTGAACGCATTTTGGCAGAATTTCCCTCCCTCTCGCCGTGCTTCTTTCTTCTGTGTTTTGGAAATGTATTTTTAGAATGGGCTTTAGCTGATTTTCAGTGCTGTGTTGATGCCTCTTGACACACACTTGATTCACTTACAGAGAGATATCAATACTTAGGTTTTCAGATGCTTACGAGTCTGATATATTCTTCTGTGATGAATAGGAGCTGTTGAGTCCTGTTCACTGAGCAAGGAGTAGGTGGTGTCTATTATATATTTGCTTTTCCGACCGGTATCTGTGCTCATTTCCAAGTCGTGTTTTATGCATCACGCCACCTCACCTTTCCTCTTAAGCAGGCCTAAGTGTGTTTTGGAAAAGCGTGAGTCTGTTCTCTTTTGTCATTCGGGTCGTGGGTAGCGATTTGTACATTCCCTCTCTAAGTGATATCCCAAGTTTCTTTTTCTGTGGGACAGATTTCACTTAGCATCATCGTACCTCAATCCACTCATTATGCTGGAACCAGCCTTATGACATGGATTCCATGGCTGAGGGATATTCCCTCGTACCTAAGTAGCACAAATTCTTGGTCCATTTCTCTCTTCCCCGGCATATGAAGGGTGTCCCGAAGTCGAGGTTGTTGTAAAGAGAGAAGCCCTAAACTTTGGGGTGCCTGCGTCTGGTTGATTTTTAGTTTTCCCAAGATATAGGCCCACGTGTGGAGGTGCCCTATGCTCTGTGGTTCTGTTCTGTACGTGTTTTAGGAACGAGCATACGCTTCTCCAGAGTGGCTGTTGGCATTTTGCGTCCCTCCCGGCAACTGGACAAGGCTCCCTTATCTCCTTGGCCTGTCCTGCCTTTCTGGTTTTTAGACATTTTCCGGATGGCTCTTTTGCCCGTGGGGGGGGGAGTGAGATTTCCTTGTAGTGCCGATTTGCTCTCCCCGGGTGCTTGGTTGGCCAAAAAGGGCGTATGCGTTTTTTCCTGAATATATTCAGGAAAAAACGCATACGCCCTTTTTGGCCAACTGCATCATTGTCCACGTTCTGCCGCTTTTCCTGTGCTGGGAAGGCCATTCCCATCTACCTCCTGAACTCCGTTTCGTGCAATTCTGCCTTGCATTCAAATCCCCTTCGTGGCCTTACCTCAGTATGTTTTTGGACGAGTGTTATCATTTAGAGCTCGGCAGGTTTGTGAAGTGCAGTGCCCCAGAGCTCCGTTTGGCAGCTCGCTTTGGTGTGAGCTGGCCGCAATAGCGCAAGATTGCTTCAGGCCCTGTTGTGCTTGCGGCGAGGCAGGCCGAGCCTTTGGTGAATTCCTCTTCGTGATGGGAAATTAGAGTGACGTGGGCCTGTCCGAACACCGCCAGCTGGTCTCTCATAGGTTGCCCCTCTTCCAGTTCATCCTTCGGACCACTTGCTGAGACTACGAAAGAGGAGTGTCAAGACGCTGATCCTGCAAGTGGGGGAATTGTTAGTCAAGCGGCTGGAATGGCGGACGCTAGCACCCGGAGGTGAAAAATGAGGTGCGCTTTCGAAAGCTTTCCCGATCACACGGTGTACCATCCCCTGGGATTCGCATGAGTGGTTTGGCTGTAGGAAAGTTGCCTTGAACCTGGAGAGGTGGGACCCATGGAATGGGTAGCACGCAGTATAACTCTAGAGGCTCTGCCTTTGCTCCTCCAACCTCAGCAATCCTCTCAGCCTGAGGAGTATCCAGCCTTATGTCTTATGCCGCTGTGGGTGTAGATGTGGTCAATCCTGGTTGCATCACAGCCCCTGAACGCATTTTGGCAGAATTTCCCTCCCTCTCGCCGTGCTTCTTTCTTCTGTGTTTTGGAAATGTATTTTTAGAATGGGCTTTAGCTGATTTTCAGTGCTGTGTTGATGCCGCTTGACACACACTTGATTCACTTACAGAGAGATATCAATACTTAGGTTTTCAGATGCTTACGAGTCTGATATGTTCTTCTGTGATGAATAGGAGCTGTTGAGTCCTGTTCACTGAGCAAGGAGTAGGTGGTGTCTATTATATATTTGCTTTTCCGACCGGTATCTGTGCTCATTTCCAAGTCGTGTTTTATGCATCACGCCACCTCACCTTTCCGCTTAAGCAGGCCTAAGTGTGTTTTGGAAAAGCGTGAGTCTGTTCTCTTTTGTCATTCGGGTCGTGGGTAGCGATTTGTACATTCCCTCTCTAAGTGATATCCCAAGTTTCTTTTTCTGTGGGACAGATTTCACTTAGCATCATCGTACCTCAATCCACTCATTATGCTGGAACCAGCCTTATGACATGGATTCCATGGCTGAGGGATATTCCCTCGTACCTAAGTAGCACAAATTCTTGGTCCATTTCTCTCTTCCCCGGCATATGAAGGGTGTCCCGAAGTCGAGGTTGTTGTAAAGAGAGAAGCCCTAAACTTTGGGGTGCCTGCGTCTGGTTGATTTTTAGTTTTCCCAAGATATAGGCCCACGTGTGGAGGTGCCCTATGCTCTGTGGTTCTGTTCTGTACGTGTTTTACGAACGAGCATACGCTTCTCCAGAGTGGCTGTTGGTATTTTGCGTCCCTCCCGGCAACTGGACAAGGCTCCCTTATCTCCTTGGCCTGTCCTGCCTTTCTGGTTTTTAGACATTTTCCGGATGGCTCTTTTGCCCGGGGGGGGAGTGAGATTTCTTTGTAGTGCCGATTTGCTCTCCCCGGGTGCTTGGTTGGCCAAAAAGGGCGTATGCGTTTTTTCCTGAATATATTCAGGAAAAAACGCATACGCCCTTTTTGGCCAACTGCATCATTGTCCACGTTCTGCCGCTTTTCCTGTGCTGGGAAGGCCATTCCCACCTACCTCCTGAACTCCGTTTCGTGCAATTCTGCCTTGCGTTCAAATCCCCTTCGTGGCCTTACCTCAGTATGTTTTTGGACGAGTGTTATCATTTAGAGCTCGGCAGGTTTGTGAAGTGCAGTGCCCCAGAGCTCCGTTTGGCAGGTCGCTTTGGTGTGAGCTGGCCGCAATAGCGCAAGATTGCTTCAGGCCCTGTTGTGCTTGCGGCGAGGCAGGCCGAGCCTTTGGTGAATTCCTCTTCGTGATGGGAAATTAGAGTGACGTGGGCCTGTCCGAACACCGCCAGCTGGTCTCTCATAGGTTGCCCCTCTTCCAGTTCATCCTTCGGACCACTTGCAGAGACTACGAAAGAGGAGTGTCAAGACGCTGATCCTGCAAGTGGGGGAATTGTTAGTCAAGCGGCTGGAATGGCGGACGCTAGCACCCGGAGGTGAAAAATGAGGTGCGCTTTCGAAAGCTTTCCCGATCACACGGTGTACCATCCCCTGGGATTCGCATGAGTGGTTTGGCTGTAGGAAAGTTGCCTTGAACCTGGAGAGGTGGGACCCATGGAATGGGTAGCACGCAGTATAACTCTAGAGGCTCTGCCTTTGCTCCTCCAACCTCAGCAATCCTCTCAGCCTGAGGAGTATCCAGCCTTATGTCTTATGCCGCTGTGGGTGTAGATGTGGTCAATCCTGGTTGCATCACAGCCCCTGAACGCATTTTGGCAGAATTTCCCTCCCTCTCGCCGTGCTTCTTTCTTCTGTGTTTTGGAAATGTATTTTTAGAATGGGCTTTAGCTGATTTTCAGTGCTGTGTTGATGCCGCTTGACACACACTTGATTCACTTACAGAGAGAAATCAATACTTAGGTTTTCAGATGCTTACGAGTCTGATATATTCTTCTGTGATGAATAGGAGCTGTTGAGTCCTGTTCACTGAGCAAGGAGTAGGTGGTGTCTATTATATATTTGCTTTTCCGACCGGTATCTGTGCTCATTTCCAAGTCGTGTTTTATGCATCACGCCACCTCACCTTTCCGCTTAAGCAGGCCTAAGTGTGTTTTCGAAAAGCGTGAGTCTGTTCTCTTTTGTCATTCGGGTCGTGGGTAGCGATTTGTACATTCCCTCTCTAAGTGATATCCCAAGTTTCTTTTTCTGTGGGACAGATTTCACTTAGCATCATCGTACCTCAATCCACTCATTATGCTGGAACCAGCCTTATGACATGGATTCCATGGCTGAGGGATATTCCATCGTACCTAAGTAGCACAAATTCTTCGTCCATTTCTCTCTTCCCCGGCATATGAAGGGTGTCCCGAAGTCGAGGTTGTTGTAAAGAGAGAAGCCCTAAACTTTGGGGTGCCTGCGTCTGGTTGATTTTTAGTTTTCCCAAGATATAGGCCCACGTGTGGAGGTGCCCTATGCTCTGTGGTTCTGTTCTGTACGTGTTTTAGGAACGAGCATACGCTTCTCCAGAGTGGCTGTTGGTATTTTGCGTCCCTCCCGGCAACTGGACAAGGCTCCCTTATCTCCTTGGCCTGTCCTGCCTTTCTGGTTTTTAGACATTTTCCGGATGGCTCTTTTGCCCGGGGGGGGAGTGAGATTTCTTTGTAGTGCCGATTTGCTCTCCCCGGGTGCTTGGTTGGCCAAAAAGGGCGTATGCGTTTTTTCCTGAATATATTCAGGAAAAAACGCATGCGCCCTTTTTGGCCAACTGCATCATTGTCCACGTTCTGCCGCTTTTCCTGTGCTGGGAAGGCCATTCCCATCTACCTCCTGAACTCCGTTTCGTGCAATTCTGCCTTGCGTTCAAATCCCCTTCGTGGCCTTACCTCAGTATGTTTTTGGACGAGTGTTATCATTTAGAGCTCGGCAGGTTTGTGAAGTGCAGTGCCCCAGAGCTCCGTTTGGCAGCTCGCTTTGGTGTGAGCTGGCCGCAATAGCGCAAGATTGCTTCAGGCCCTGTTGTGCTTGCGGCGAGGCAGGCCGAGCCTTTGGTGAATTCCTCTTCGTGATGGGAAATTAGAGTGACGTGGGCCTGTCCGAACACCGCCAGCTGGTCTCTCATAGGTTGCCCCTCTTCCAGTTCATCCTTCGGACCACTTGCAGAGACTACGAAAGAGGAGTGTCAAGACGCTGATCCTGCAAGTGGGGGAATTGTTAGTCAAGCGGCTGGAATGGCGGACGCTAGCACCCGGAGGTGAAAAATGAGGTGCGCTTTCGAAAGCTTTCCCGATCACACGGTGTACCATCCCCTGGGATTCGCATGAGTGGTTTGGCTGTAGGAAAGTTGCCTTGAACCTGGAGAGGTGGGACCCATGGAATGGGTAGCACGCAGTATAACTCTAGAGGCTCTGCCTTTGCTCCTCCAACCTCAGCAATCCTCTCAGCCTGAGGAGTATCCAGCCTTATGTCTTATGCCGCTGTGGGTGTAGATGTGGTCAATCCTGGTTGCATCACAGCCCCTGAACGCATTTTGGCAGAATTTCCCTCCCTCTCGCCGTGCTTCTTTCTTCTGTGTTTTGGAAATGTATTTTTAGAATGGGCTTTAGCTGATTTTCAGTGCTGTGTTGATGCCGCTTGACACACACTTGATTCACTTACAGAGAGATATCAATACTTAGGTTTTCAGATGCTTACGAGTCTGATATATTCTTCTGTGATGAATAGGAGCTGTTGAGTCCTATTCACTGAGCAAGGAGTAGGTGGTGTCTATTATATATTTGCTTTTCCGACCGGTATCTGTGCTCATTTCCAAGTCGTGTTTTATGCATCACGCCACCTCACCTTTCCGCTTAAGCAGGCCTAAGTGTGTTTTGGAAAAGCGTGAGTCTGTTCTCTTTTGTCATTCGGGTCGTGGGTAGCGATTTGTACATTCCCTCTCTAAGTGATATCCCAAGTTTCTTTTTCTGTGGGACAGATTTCACTTAGCATCATCGTACCTCAATCCACTCATTATGCTGGAACCAGCCTTATGACATGGATTCCATGGCTGAGGGATATTCCATCGTACCTAAGTAGCACAAATTCTTCGTCCATTTCTCTCTTCCCCGGCATATGAAGGGTGTCCCGAAGTCGAGGTTGTTGTAAAGAGAGAAGCCCTAAACTTTGGGGTGCCTGCGTCTGGTTGATTTTTAGTTTTCCCAAGATATAGGCCCACGTGTGGAGGTGCCCTATGCTCTGTGGTTCTGTTCTGTACGTGTTTTAGGAACGAGCATACGCTTCTCCAGAGTGGCTGTTGGTATTTTGCGTCCCTCCCGGCAACTGGACAAGGCTCCCTTATCTCCTTGGCCTGTCCTGCCTTTCTGGTTTTTAGACATTTTCCGGATGGCTCTTTTGCCCGGGGGGGGAGTGAGATTTCTTTGTAGTGCCGATTTGCTCTCCCCGGGTGCTTGGTTGGCCAAAAAGGGCGTATGCGTTTTTTACTGAATATATTCAGGAAAAAACGCATGCGCCCTTTTTGGCCAACTGCATCATTGTCCACGTTCTGCCGCTTTTCCTGTGCTGGGAAGGCCATTCCCATCTACCTCCTGAACTCCGTTTCGTGCAATTCTGCCTTGCGTTCAAATCCCCTTCGTGGCCTTACCTCAGTATGTTTTTGGACGAGTGTTATCATTTAGAGCTCGGCAGGTTTGTGAAGTGCAGTGCCCCAGAGCTCCGTTTGGCAGCTCGCTTTGGTGTGAGCTGGCCGCAATAGCGCAAGATTGCTTCAGGCCCTGTTGTGCTTGCGGCGAGGCAGGCCGAGCCTTTGGTGAATTCCTCTTCGTGATGGGAAATTAGAGTGACGTGGGCCTGTCCGAACACCGCCAGCTGGTCTCTCATAGGTTGCCCCTCTTCCAGTTCATCCTTCGGACCACTTGCAGAGACTACGAAAGAGGAGTGTCAAGACGCTGATCCTGCAAGTGGGGGAATTGTTAGTCAAGCGGCTGGAATGGCGGACGCTAGCACCCGGAGGTGAAAAATGAGGTGCGCTTTCGAAAGCTTTCCCGATCACACGGTGTACCATCCCCTGGGATTCGCATGAGTGGTTTGGCTGTAGGAAAGTTGCCTTGAACCTGGAGAGGTGGGACCCATGGAATGGGTAGCACGCAGTATAACTCTAGAGGCTCTGCCTTTGCTCCTCCAACCTCAGCAATCCTCTCAGCCTGAGGAGTATCCAGCCTTATGTCTTATGCCGCTGTGGGTGTAGATGTGGTCAATCCTGGTTGCATCACAGCCCCTGAACGCATTTTGGCAGAATTTCCCTCCCTCTCGCCGTGCTTCTTTCTTCTGTGTTTTGGAAATGTATTTTTAGAATGGGCTTTAGCTGATTTTCAGTGCTGTGTTGATGCCGCTTGACACACACTTGATTCACTTACAGAGAGAAATCAATACTTAGGTTTTCAGATGCTTACGAGTCTGATATATTCTTCTGTGATGAATAGGAGCTGTTGAGTCCTGTTCACTGAGCAAGGAGTAGGTGGTGTCTATTATATATTTGCTTTTCCGACCGGTATCTGTGCTCATTTCCAAGTCGTGTTTTATGCATCACGCCACCTCACCTTTCCGCTTAAGCAGGCCTAAGTGTGTTTTCGAAAAGCGTGAGTCTGTTCTCTTTTGTCATTCGGGTCGTGGGTAGCGATTTGTACATTCCCTCTCTAAGTGATATCCCAAGTTTCTTTTTCTGTGGGACAGATTTCACTTAGCATCATCGTACCTCAATCCACTCATTATGCTGGAACCAGCCTTATGACATGGATTCCATGGCTGAGGGATATTCCCTCGTACCTAAGTAGCACAAATTCTTGGTCCATTTCTCTCTTCCCCGGCATATGAAGGGTGTCCCGAAGTCGAGGTTGTTGTAAAGAGAGAATCCCTAAACTTTGGGGTGCCTGCGTCTGGTTGATTTTTAGTTTTCCCAAGATATAGGCCCACGTGTGGAGGTGCCCTATGCTCTGTGGTTCTGTTCTGTACGTGTTTTAGGAACGAGCATACGCTTCTCCAGAGTGGCTGTTGGTATTTTGCGTCCCTCCCGGCAACTGGACAAGGCTCCCTTATCTCCTTGGCCTGTCCTGCCTTTCTGGTTTTTAGACATTTTCCGGATGGCTCTTTTGCCCGGTGGGGGAGTGAGATTTCTTTGTAGTGCCGATTTGCTCTCCCCGGGTGCTTGGTTGGCCAAAAAGGGCGTATGCGTTTTTTCCTGAATATATTCAGGAAAAAACTCATACGCCCTTTTTGGCCAACTGCATCATTGTCCACGTTCTGCCGCTTTTCCTGTGCTGGGAAGGCCATTCCCATCTACCTCCTGAACTCCGTTTCGTGCAATTCTGCCTTGCGTTCCAATCCCCTTCGTGGCCTTACCTCAGTATGTTTTTGGACGAGTGTTATCATTCAGAGCTCGGCAGGTTTGTGAAGTGCAGTGCCCCAGAGCTCCGTTTGGCAGCTCGCTTTGGTGTGAGCTGGCCGCAATAGCGCAAGATTGCTTCAGGCCCTGTTGTGCTTGCGGCGAGGCAGGCCGAGCCTTTGGTGAATTCCTCTTCGTGATGGGAAATTAGAGTGACGTGGGCCTGTCCGAACACCGCCAGCTGGTCTCTCATAGGTTGCCCCTCTTCCAGTTCATCCTTCGGACCACTTGCAGAGACTACGAAAGAGGAGTGTCAAGACGCTGATCCTGCAAGTGGGGGAATTGTTAGTCAAGCGGCTGGAATGGCGGACGCTAGCACCCGGAGGTGAAAAATGAGGTGCGCTTTCGAAAGCTTTCCCGATCACACGGTGTACCATCCCCTGGGATTCGCATGAGTGGTTTGGCTGTAGGAAAGTTGCCTTGAACCTGGAGAGGTGGGACCCATGGAATGGGTAGCACGCAGTATAACTCTAGAGGCTCTGCCTTTGCTCCTCCAACCTCAGCAATCCTCTCAGCCTGAGGAGTATCCAGCCTTATGTCTTATGCCGCTGTGGGTGTAGATGTGGTCAATCCTGGTTGCATCACAGCCCCTGAACGCATTTTGGCAGAATTTCCCTCCCTCTCGCCGTGCTTCTTTCTTCTGTGTTTTGGAAATGTATTTTTAGAATGGGCTTTAGCTGATTTTCAGTGCTGTGTTGATGCTGCTTGACACACACTTGATTCACTTACAGAGAGATATCAATACTTAGGTTTTCAGATGCTTACGAGTCTGATATATTCTTCTGTGATGAATAGGAGCTGTTGAGTCCTGTTCACTGAGCAAGGAGTAGGTGGTGTCTATTATATATTTGCTTTTCCGACCGGTATCTGTGCTCATTTCCAAGTTGTTTTTATGCATCACGCCACCTCACCTTGCTGCTTAAGCAGGCCTAAGTGTGTTTTCGAAAAGCGTGAGTCTGTTCTCTTTTGTCATTCGGGTCGTGGGTAGCGATTTGTACATTCCCTCTCTAAGTGATATCCCAAGTTTCTTTTTCTGTGGGACAGATTTCACTTAGCATCATCGTACCTCAATCCACTGATTATGCTGGAACCAGCCTTATGACATGGATTCCATGGCTGAGGGATATTCCCTCGTACCTAAGTAGCACAAATTCTTGGTCCATTTCTCTCTTCCCCGGCATATGAAGGGTGTCCCGAAGTCGAGGTTGTTGTAAAGAGAGAAGCCCTAAACTTTGGTGTGCCTGCGTCTGGTTGATTTTTAGTTTTCATAAGATATAGGCCCACGTGTGGAGGTGCCCTATGCTCTGTGGTTCTGTTCTGTACGTGTTTTAGGAACGAGCATACGCTTCTCCAGAGTGGCTGTTGGCATTTTGCGTCCCTCCCGGCAACTGGACAAGGCTCCCTTATCTCCTTGGCCTGTCCTGCCTTTCTGGTTTTTAGACATTTTCCGGATGGCTCTTTTGCCCGGGGGTGGGGAGTGAGATTTCTTTGTAGTGCCGATTTGCTCTCCCCGGGTGCTTGGTTGGCCAAAAAGGGCGTATGCGTTTTTTCCTGAATATATTCAGGAAAAAACGCATACGCCCTTTTTGGCCAACTGCATCATTGTCCACGTTCTGCCGCTTTTCCTGTGCTGGGAAGGCCATTCCCATCTACCTCCTGAACTCCGTTTCGTGCAATTCTGCCTTGCGTTCAAATACCCTTCGTGGCCTTACCTCAGTATGTTTTTGGACGAGTGTTATCATTTAGAGCTCGGCAGGTTTGTGAAGTGCAGTGCCCCAGAGCTCGCTTTGGTGTGAGCTGGCCGCAATAGCGCAAGATTGCTTCAGGCCCTGTTGTGCTTGCGGCGAGGCAGGCCGAGCCTTTGGTGAATTCCTCTTCGTGAT
This sequence comes from Kogia breviceps, assembly GCF_026419965.1. Lineage (NCBI taxonomy): Eukaryota > Metazoa > Chordata > Mammalia > Artiodactyla > Physeteridae > Kogia > Kogia breviceps. The sequence continues at coordinate 88,317,666 of NC_081318.1, forward strand.
GGGAAATTAGAGTGACGTGGGCCTGTCCGAACACCGCCAGCTGGTCTCTCATAGGTTGCCCCTCTTCCAGTTCATCCTTCGGACCCCTTGCAGAGACTACGAAAGAGGAGTGTCAAGACGCTGATCCTGCAAGTGGGGGAATTGTTAGTCAAGCGGCTGGAATGGCGGACGCTAGCACCCGGAGGTGAAAAATGAGGTGCGCTTTCGAAAGCTTTCCCGATCACACGGTGTACCATCCCCTGGGATTCGCATGAGTGGTTTGGCTGTAGGAAAGTTGCCTTGAACCTGGAGAGGTGGGACCCATGGAATGGGTAGCACGCAGTATAACTCTAGAGGCTCTGCCTTTGCTCCTCCAACCTCAGCAATCCTCTCAGCCTGAGGAGTATCCAGCCTTATGTCTTATGCCGCTGTGGGTGTAGATGTGGTCAATCCTGGTTGCATCACAGCCCCTGAACGCATTTTGGCAGAATTTCCCTCCCTCTCGCCGTGCTTCTTTCTTCTGTGTTTTGGAAATGTATTTTTAGAATGGGCTTTAGCTGATTTTCAGTGCTGTGTTGATGCCTCTTGACACACACTTGATTCACTTACAGAGAGATATCAATACTTAGGTTTTCAGATGCTTACGAGTCTGATATATTCTTCTGTGATGAATAGGAGCTGTTGAGTCCTGTTCACTGAGCAAGGAGTAGGTGGTGTCTATTATATATTTGCTTTTCCGACCGGTATCTGTGCTCATTTCCAAGTCGTGTTTTATGCATCACGCCACCTCACCTTTCCTCTTAAGCAGGCCTAAGTGTGTTTTGGAAAAGCGTGAGTCTGTTCTCTTTTGTCATTCGGGTCGTGGGTAGCGATTTGTACATTCCCTCTCTAAGTGATATCCCAAGTTTCTTTTTCTGTGGGACAGATTTCACTTAGCATCATCGTACCTCAATCCACTCATTATGCTGGAACCAGCCTTATGACATGGATTCCATGGCTGAGGGATATTCCCTCGTACCTAAGTAGCACAAATTCTTGGTCCATTTCTCTCTTCCCCGGCATATGAAGGGTGTCCCGAAGTCGAGGTTGTTGTAAAGAGAGAAGCCCTAAACTTTGGGGTGCCTGCGTCTGGTTGATTTTTAGTTTTCCCAAGATATAGGCCCACGTGTGGAGGTGCCCTATGCTCTGTGGTTCTGTTCTGTACGTGTTTTAGGAACGAGCATACGCTTCTCCAGAGTGGCTGTTGGCATTTTGCGTCCCTCCCGGCAACTGGACAAGGCTCCCTTATCTCCTTGGCCTGTCCTGCCTTTCTGGTTTTTAGACATTTTCCGGATGGCTCTTTTGCCCGTGGGGGGGGGAGTGAGATTTCCTTGTAGTGCCGATTTGCTCTCCCCGGGTGCTTGGTTGGCCAAAAAGGGCGTATGCGTTTTTTCCTGAATATATTCAGGAAAAAACGCATACGCCCTTTTTGGCCAACTGCATCATTGTCCACGTTCTGCCGCTTTTCCTGTGCTGGGAAGGCCATTCCCATCTACCTCCTGAACTCCGTTTCGTGCAATTCTGCCTTGCATTCAAATCCCCTTCGTGGCCTTACCTCAGTATGTTTTTGGACGAGTGTTATCATTTAGAGCTCGGCAGGTTTGTGAAGTGCAGTGCCCCAGAGCTCCGTTTGGCAGCTCGCTTTGGTGTGAGCTGGCCGCAATAGCGCAAGATTGCTTCAGGCCCTGTTGTGCTTGCGGCGAGGCAGGCCGAGCCTTTGGTGAATTCCTCTTCGTGATGGGAAATTAGAGTGACGTGGGCCTGTCCGAACACCGCCAGCTGGTCTCTCATAGGTTGCCCCTCTTCCAGTTCATCCTTCGGACCACTTGCTGAGACTACGAAAGAGGAGTGTCAAGACGCTGATCCTGCAAGTGGGGGAATTGTTAGTCAAGCGGCTGGAATGGCGGACGCTAGCACCCGGAGGTGAAAAATGAGGTGCGCTTTCGAAAGCTTTCCCGATCACACGGTGTACCATCCCCTGGGATTCGCATGAGTGGTTTGGCTGTAGGAAAGTTGCCTTGAACCTGGAGAGGTGGGACCCATGGAATGGGTAGCACGCAGTATAACTCTAGAGGCTCTGCCTTTGCTCCTCCAACCTCAGCAATCCTCTCAGCCTGAGGAGTATCCAGCCTTATGTCTTATGCCGCTGTGGGTGTAGATGTGGTCAATCCTGGTTGCATCACAGCCCCTGAACGCATTTTGGCAGAATTTCCCTCCCTCTCGCCGTGCTTCTTTCTTCTGTGTTTTGGAAATGTATTTTTAGAATGGGCTTTAGCTGATTTTCAGTGCTGTGTTGATGCCGCTTGACACACACTTGATTCACTTACAGAGAGATATCAATACTTAGGTTTTCAGATGCTTACGAGTCTGATATGTTCTTCTGTGATGAATAGGAGCTGTTGAGTCCTGTTCACTGAGCAAGGAGTAGGTGGTGTCTATTATATATTTGCTTTTCCGACCGGTATCTGTGCTCATTTCCAAGTCGTGTTTTATGCATCACGCCACCTCACCTTTCCGCTTAAGCAGGCCTAAGTGTGTTTTGGAAAAGCGTGAGTCTGTTCTCTTTTGTCATTCGGGTCGTGGGTAGCGATTTGTACATTCCCTCTCTAAGTGATATCCCAAGTTTCTTTTTCTGTGGGACAGATTTCACTTAGCATCATCGTACCTCAATCCACTCATTATGCTGGAACCAGCCTTATGACATGGATTCCATGGCTGAGGGATATTCCCTCGTACCTAAGTAGCACAAATTCTTGGTCCATTTCTCTCTTCCCCGGCATATGAAGGGTGTCCCGAAGTCGAGGTTGTTGTAAAGAGAGAAGCCCTAAACTTTGGGGTGCCTGCGTCTGGTTGATTTTTAGTTTTCCCAAGATATAGGCCCACGTGTGGAGGTGCCCTATGCTCTGTGGTTCTGTTCTGTACGTGTTTTACGAACGAGCATACGCTTCTCCAGAGTGGCTGTTGGTATTTTGCGTCCCTCCCGGCAACTGGACAAGGCTCCCTTATCTCCTTGGCCTGTCCTGCCTTTCTGGTTTTTAGACATTTTCCGGATGGCTCTTTTGCCCGGGGGGGGAGTGAGATTTCTTTGTAGTGCCGATTTGCTCTCCCCGGGTGCTTGGTTGGCCAAAAAGGTCGTATGCGTTTTTTCCTGAATATATTCAGGAAAAAACGCATACGCCCTTTTTGGCCAACTGCATCATTGTCCACGTTCTGCCGCTTTTCCTGTGCTGGGAAGGCCATTCCCACCTACCTCCTGAACTCCGTTTCGTGCAATTCTGCCTTGCGTTCAAATCCCCTTCGTGGCCTTACCTCAGTATGTTTTTGGACGAGTGTTATCATTTAGAGCTCGGCAGGTTTGTGAAGTGCAGTGCCCCAGAGCTCCGTTTGGCAGGTCGCTTTGGTGTGAGCTGGCCGCAATAGCGCAAGATTGCTTCAGGCCCTGTTGTGCTTGCGGCGAGGCAGGCCGAGCCTTTGGTGAATTCCTCTTCGTGATGGGAAATTAGAGTGACGTGGGCCTGTCCGAACACCGCCAGCTGGTCTCTCATAGGTTGCCCCTCTTCCAGTTCATCCTTCGGACCACTTGCAGAGACTACGAAAGAGGAGTGTCAAGACGCTGATCCTGCAAGTGGGGGAATTGTTAGTCAAGCGGCTGGAATGGCGGACGCTAGCACCCGGAGGTGAAAAATGAGGTGCGCTTTCGAAAGCTTTCCCGATCACACGGTGTACCATCCCCTGGGATTCGCATGAGTGGTTTGGCTGTAGGAAAGTTGCCTTGAACCTGGAGAGGTGGGACCCATGGAATGGGTAGCACGCAGTATAACTCTAGAGGCTCTGCCTTTGCTCCTCCAACCTCAGCAATCCTCTCAGCCTGAGGAGTATCCAGCCTTATGTCTTATGCCGCTGTGGGTGTAGATGTGGTCAATCCTGGTTGCATCACAGCCCCTGAACGCATTTTGGCAGAATTTCCCTCCCTCTCGCCGTGCTTCTTTCTTCTGTGTTTTGGAAATGTATTTTTAGAATGGGCTTTAGCTGATTTTCAGTGCTGTGTTGATGCCGCTTGACACACACTTGATTCACTTACAGAGAGAAATCAATACTTAGGTTTTCAGATGCTTACGAGTCTGATATATTCTTCTGTGATGAATAGGAGCTGTTGAGTCCTGTTCACTGAGCAAGGAGTAGGTGGTGTCTATTATATATTTGCTTTTCCGACCGGTATCTGTGCTCATTTCCAAGTCGTGTTTTATGCATCACGCCACCTCACCTTTCCGCTTAAGCAGGCCTAAGTGTGTTTTCGAAAAGCGTGAGTCTGTTCTCTTTTGTCATTCGGGTCGTGGGTAGCGATTTGTACATTCCCTCTCTAAGTGATATCCCAAGTTTCTTTTTCTGTGGGACAGATTTCACTTAGCATCATCGTACCTCAATCCACTCATTATGCTGGAACCAGCCTTATGACATGGATTCCATGGCTGAGGGATATTCCATCGTACCTAAGTAGCACAAATTCTTCGTCCATTTCTCTCTTCCCCGGCATATGAAGGGTGTCCCGAAGTCGAGGTTGTTGTAAAGAGAGAAGCCCTAAACTTTGGGGTGCCTGCGTCTGGTTGATTTTTAGTTTTCCCAAGATATAGGCCCACGTGTGGAGGTGCCCTATGCTCTGTGGTTCTGTTCTGTACGTGTTTTAGGAACGAGCATACGCTTCTCCAGAGTGGCTGTTGGTATTTTGCGTCCCTCCCGGCAACTGGACAAGGCTCCCTTATCTCCTTGGCCTGTCCTGCCTTTCTGGTTTTTAGACATTTTCCGGATGGCTCTTTTGCCCGGGGGGGGAGTGAGATTTCTTTGTAGTGCCGATTTGCTCTCCCCGGGTGCTTGGTTGGCCAAAAAGGGCGTATGCGTTTTTTCCTGAATATATTCAGGAAAAAACGCATGCGCCCTTTTTGGCCAACTGCATCATTGTCCACGTTCTGCCGCTTTTCCTGTGCTGGGAAGGCCATTCCCATCTACCTCCTGAACTCCGTTTCGTGCAATTCTGCCTTGCGTTCAAATCCCCTTCGTGGCCTTACCTCAGTATGTTTTTGGACGAGTGTTATCATTTAGAGCTCGGCAGGTTTGTGAAGTGCAGTGCCCCAGAGCTCCGTTTGGCAGCTCGCTTTGGTGTGAGCTGGCCGCAATAGCGCAAGATTGCTTCAGGCCCTGTTGTGCTTGCGGCGAGGCAGGCCGAGCCTTTGGTGAATTCCTCTTCGTGATGGGAAATTAGAGTGACGTGGGCCTGTCCGAACACCGCCAGCTGGTCTCTCATAGGTTGCCCCTCTTCCAGTTCATCCTTCGGACCACTTGCAGAGACTACGAAAGAGGAGTGTCAAGACGCTGATCCTGCAAGTGGGGGAATTGTTAGTCAAGCGGCTGGAATGGCGGACGCTAGCACCCGGAGGTGAAAAATGAGGTGCGCTTTCGAAAGCTTTCCCGATCACACGGTGTACCATCCCCTGGGATTCGCATGAGTGGTTTGGCTGTAGGAAAGTTGCCTTGAACCTGGAGAGGTGGGACCCATGGAATGGGTAGCACGCAGTATAACTCTAGAGGCTCTGCCTTTGCTCCTCCAACCTCAGCAATCCTCTCAGCCTGAGGAGTATCCAGCCTTATGTCTTATGCCGCTGTGGGTGTAGATGTGGTCAATCCTGGTTGCATCACAGCCCCTGAACGCATTTTGGCAGAATTTCCCTCCCTCTCGCCGTGCTTCTTTCTTCTGTGTTTTGGAAATGTATTTTTAGAATGGGCTTTAGCTGATTTTCAGTGCTGTGTTGATGCCGCTTGACACACACTTGATTCACTTACAGAGAGATATCAATACTTAGGTTTTCAGATGCTTACGAGTCTGATATATTCTTCTGTGATGAATAGGAGCTGTTGAGTCCTATTCACTGAGCAAGGAGTAGGTGGTGTCTATTATATATTTGCTTTTCCGACCGGTATCTGTGCTCATTTCCAAGTCGTGTTTTATGCATCACGCCACCTCACCTTTCCGCTTAAGCAGGCCTAAGTGTGTTTTGGAAAAGCGTGAGTCTGTTCTCTTTTGTCATTCGGGTCGTGGGTAGCGATTTGTACATTCCCTCTCTAAGTGATATCCCAAGTTTCTTTTTCTGTGGGACAGATTTCACTTAGCATCATCGTACCTCAATCCACTCATTATGCTGGAACCAGCCTTATGACATGGATTCCATGGCTGAGGGATATTCCATCGTACCTAAGTAGCACAAATTCTTCGTCCATTTCTCTCTTCCCCGGCATATGAAGGGTGTCCCGAAGTCGAGGTTGTTGTAAAGAGAGAAGCCCTAAACTTTGGGGTGCCTGCGTCTGGTTGATTTTTAGTTTTCCCAAGATATAGGCCCACGTGTGGAGGTGCCCTATGCTCTGTGGTTCTGTTCTGTACGTGTTTTAGGAACGAGCATACGCTTCTCCAGAGTGGCTGTTGGTATTTTGCGTCCCTCCCGGCAACTGGACAAGGCTCCCTTATCTCCTTGGCCTGTCCTGCCTTTCTGGTTTTTAGACATTTTCCGGATGGCTCTTTTGCCCGGGGGGGGAGTGAGATTTCTTTGTAGTGCCGATTTGCTCTCCCCGGGTGCTTGGTTGGCCAAAAAGGGCGTATGCGTTTTTTACTGAATATATTCAGGAAAAAACGCATGCGCCCTTTTTGGCCAACTGCATCATTGTCCACGTTCTGCCGCTTTTCCTGTGCTGGGAAGGCCATTCCCATCTACCTCCTGAACTCCGTTTCGTGCAATTCTGCCTTGCGTTCAAATCCCCTTCGTGGCCTTACCTCAGTATGTTTTTGGACGAGTGTTATCATTTAGAGCTCGGCAGGTTTGTGAAGTGCAGTGCCCCAGAGCTCCGTTTGGCAGCTCGCTTTGGTGTGAGCTGGCCGCAATAGCGCAAGATTGCTTCAGGCCCTGTTGTGCTTGCGGCGAGGCAGGCCGAGCCTTTGGTGAATTCCTCTTCGTGATGGGAAATTAGAGTGACGTGGGCCTGTCCGAACACCGCCAGCTGGTCTCTCATAGGTTGCCCCTCTTCCAGTTCATCCTTCGGACCACTTGCAGAGACTACGAAAGAGGAGTGTCAAGACGCTGATCCTGCAAGTGGGGGAATTGTTAGTCAAGCGGCTGGAATGGCGGACGCTAGCACCCGGAGGTGAAAAATGAGGTGCGCTTTCGAAAGCTTTCCCGATCACACGGTGTACCATCCCCTGGGATTCGCATGAGTGGTTTGGCTGTAGGAAAGTTGCCTTGAACCTGGAGAGGTGGGACCCATGGAATGGGTAGCACGCAGTATAACTCTAGAGGCTCTGCCTTTGCTCCTCCAACCTCAGCAATCCTCTCAGCCTGAGGAGTATCCAGCCTTATGTCTTATGCCGCTGTGGGTGTAGATGTGGTCAATCCTGGTTGCATCACAGCCCCTGAACGCATTTTGGCAGAATTTCCCTCCCTCTCGCCGTGCTTCTTTCTTCTGTGTTTTGGAAATGTATTTTTAGAATGGGCTTTAGCTGATTTTCAGTGCTGTGTTGATGCCGCTTGACACACACTTGATTCACTTACAGAGAGAAATCAATACTTAGGTTTTCAGATGCTTACGAGTCTGATATATTCTTCTGTGATGAATAGGAGCTGTTGAGTCCTGTTCACTGAGCAAGGAGTAGGTGGTGTCTATTATATATTTGCTTTTCCGACCGGTATCTGTGCTCATTTCCAAGTCGTGTTTTATGCATCACGCCACCTCACCTTTCCGCTTAAGCAGGCCTAAGTGTGTTTTCGAAAAGCGTGAGTCTGTTCTCTTTTGTCATTCGGGTCGTGGGTAGCGATTTGTACATTCCCTCTCTAAGTGATATCCCAAGTTTCTTTTTCTGTGGGACAGATTTCACTTAGTATCATCGTACCTCAATCCACTCATTATGCTGGAACCAGCCTTATGACATGGATTCCATGGCTGAGGGATATTCCCTCGTACCTAAGTAGCACAAATTCTTGGTCCATTTCTCTCTTCCCCGGCATATGAAGGGTGTCCCGAAGTCGAGGTTGTTGTAAAGAGAGAATCCCTAAACTTTGGGGTGCCTGCGTCTGGTTGATTTTTAGTTTTCCCAAGATATAGGCCCACGTGTGGAGGTGCCCTATGCTCTGTGGTTCTGTTCTGTACGTGTTTTAGGAACGAGCATACGCTTCTCCAGAGTGGCTGTTGGTATTTTGCGTCCCTCCCGGCAACTGGACAAGGCTCCCTTATCTCCTTGGCCTGTCCTGCCTTTCTGGTTTTTAGACATTTTCCGGATGGCTCTTTTGCCCGGTGGGGGAGTGAGATTTCTTTGTAGTGCCGATTTGCTCTCCCCGGGTGCTTGGTTGGCCAAAAAGGGCGTATGCGTTTTTTCCTGAATATATTCAGGAAAAAACTCATACGCCCTTTTTGGCCAACTGCATCATTGTCCACGTTCTGCCGCTTTTCCTGTGCTGGGAAGGCCATTCCCATCTACCTCCTGAACTCCGTTTCGTGCAATTCTGCCTTGCGTTCAAATCCCCTTCGTGGCCTTACCTCAGTATGTTTTTGGACGAGTGTTATCATTTAGAGCTCGGCAGGTTTGTGAAGTGCAGTGCCCCAGAGCTCCGTTTGGCAGCTCGCTTTGGTGTGAGCTGGCCGCAATAGCGCAAGATTGCTTCAGGCCCTGTTGTGCTTGCGGCGAGGCAGGCCGAGCCTTTGGTGAATTCCTCTTCGTGATGGGAAATTAGAGTGACGTGGGCCTGTCCGAACACCGCCAGCTGGTCTCTCATAGGTTGCCCCTCTTCCAGTTCATCCTTCGGACCACTTGCAGAGACTACGAAAGAGGAGTGTCAAGACGCTGATCCTGCAAGTGGGGGAATTGTTAGTCAAGCGGCTGGAATGGCGGACGCTAGCACCCGGAGGTGAAAAATGAGGTGCGCTTTCGAAAGCTTTCCCGATCACACGGTGTACCATCCCCTGGGATTCGCATGAGTGGTTTGGCTGTAGGAAAGTTGCCTTGAACCTGGAGAGGTGGGACCCATGGAATGGGTAGCACGCAGTATAACTCTAGAGGCTCTGCCTTTGCTCCTCCAACCTCAGCAATCCTCTCAGCCTGAGGAGTATCCAGCCTTATGTCTTATGCCGCTGTGGGTGTAGATGTGGTCAATCCTGGTTGCATCACAGCCCCTGAACGCATTTTGGCAGAATTTCCCTCCCTCTCGCCGTGCTTCTTTCTTCTGTGTTTTGGAAATGTATTTTTAGAATGGGCTTTAGCTGATTTTCAGTGCTGTGTTGATGCCGCTTGACACACACTTGATTCACTTACAGAGAGATATCAATACTTAGGTTTTCAGATGCTTACGAGTCTGATATATTCTTCTGTGATGAATAGGAGCTGTTGAGTCCTATTCACTGAGCAAGGAGTAGGTGGTGTCTATTATATATTTGCTTTTCCGACCGGTATCTGTGCTCATTTCCAAGTCGTGTTTTATGCATCACGCCACCTCACCTTTCCGCTTAAGCAGGCCTAAGTGTGTTTTGGAAAAGCGTGAGTCTGTTCTCTTTTGTCATTCGGGTCGTGGGTAGCGATTTGTACATTCCCTCTCTAAGTGATATCCCAAGTTTCTTTTTCTGTGGGACAGATTTCACTTAGCATCATCGTACCTCAATCCACTCATTATGCTGGAACCAGCCTTATGACATGGATTCCATGGCTGAGGGATATTCCATCGTACCTAAGTAGCACAAATTCTTCGTCCATTTCTCTCTTCCCCGGCATATGAAGGGTGTCCCGAAGTCGAGGTTGTTGTAAAGAGAGAAGCCCTAAACTTTGGGGTGCCTGCGTCTGGTTGATTTTTAGTTTTCCCAAGATATAGGCCCACGTGTGGAGGTGCCCTATGCTCTGTGGTTCTGTTCTGTACGTGTTTTAGGAACGAGCATACGCTTCTCCAGAGTGGCTGTTGGTATTTTGCGTCCCTCCCGGCAACTGGACAAGGCTCCCTTATCTCCTTGGCCTGTCCTGCCTTTCTGGTTTTTAGACATTTTCCGGATGGCTCTTTTGCCCGGGGGGGGAGTGAGATTTCTTTGTAGTGCCGATTTGCTCTCCCCGGGTGCTTGGTTGGCCAAAAAGGGCGTATGCGTTTTTTACTGAATATATTCAGGAAAAAACGCATGCGCCCTTTTTGGCCAACTGCATCATTGTCCACGTTCTGCCGCTTTTCCTGTGCTGGGAAGGCCATTCCCATCTACCTCCTGAACTCCGTTTCGTGCAATTCTGCCTTGCGTTCAAATCCCCTTCGTGGCCTTACCTCAGTATGTTTTTGGACGAGTGTTATCATTTAGAGCTCGGCAGGTTTGTGAAGTGCAGTGCCCCAGAGCTCCGTTTGGCAGCTCGCTTTGGTGTGAGCTGGCCGCAATAGCGCAAGATTGCTTCAGGCCCTGTTGTGCTTGCGGCGAGGCAGGCCGAGCCTTTGGTGAATTCCTCTTCGTGATGGGAAATTAGAGTGACGTGGGCCTGTCCGAACACCGCCAGCTGGTCTCTCATAGGTTGCCCCTCTTCCAGTTCATCCTTCGGACCACTTGCAGAGACTACGAAAGAGGAGTGTCAAGACGCTGATCCTGCAAGTGGGGGAATTGTTAGTCAAGCGGCTGGAATGGCGGACGCTAGCACCCGGAGGTGAAAAATGAGGTGCGCTTTCGAAAGCTTTCCCGATCACACGGTGTACCATCCCCTGGGATTCGCATGAGTGGTTTGGCTGTAGGAAAGTTGCCTTGAACCTGGAGAGGTGGGACCCATGGAATGGGTAGCACGCAGTATAACTCTAGAGGCTCTGCCTTTGCTCCTCCAACCTCAGCAATCCTCTCAGCCTGAGGAGTATCCAGCCTTATGTCTTATGCCGCTGTGGGTGTAGATGTGGTCAATCCTGGTTGCATCACAGCCCCTGAACGCATTTTGGCAGAATTTCCCTCCCTCTCGCCGTGCTTCTTTCTTCTGTGTTTTGGAAATGTATTTTTAGAATGGGCTTTAGCTGATTTTCAGTGCTGTGTTGATGCCGCTTGACACACACTTGATTCACTTACAGAGAGAAATCAATACTTAGGTTTTCAGATGCTTACGAGTCTGATATATTCTTCTGTGATGAATAGGAGCTGTTGAGTCCTGTTCACTGAGCAAGGAGTAGGTGGTGTCTATTATATATTTGCTTTTCCGACCGGTATCTGTGCTCATTTCCAAGTCGTGTTTTATGCATCACGCCACCTCACCTTTCCGCTTAAGCAGGCCTAAGTGTGTTTTCGAAAAGCGTGAGTCTGTTCTCTTTTGTCATTCGGGTCGTGGGTAGCGATTTGTACATTCCCTCTCTAAGTGATATCCCAAGTTTCTTTTTCTGTGGGACAGATTTCACTTAGCATCATCGTACCTCAATCCACTCATTATGCTGGAACCAGCCTTATGACATGGATTCCATGGCTGAGGGATATTCCCTCGTACCTAAGTAGCACAAATTCTTGGTCCATTTCTCTCTTCCCCGGCATATGAAGGGTGTCCCGAAGTCGAGGTTGTTGTAAAGAGAGAATCCCTAAACTTTGGGGTGCCTGCGTCTGGTTGATTTTTAGTTTTCCCAAGATATAGGCCCACGTGTGGAGGTGCCCTATGCTCTGTGGTTCTGTTCTGTACGTGTTTTAGGAACGAGCATACGCTTCTCCAGAGTGGCTGTTGGTATTTTGCGTCCCTCCCGGCAACTGGACAAGGCTCCCTTATCTCCTTGGCCTGTCCTGCCTTTCTGGTTTTTAGACATTTTCCGGATGGCTCTTTTGCCCGGTGGGGGAGTGAGATTTCTTTGTAGTGCCGATTTGCTCTCCCCGGGTGCTTGGTTGGCCAAAAAGGGCGTATGCGTTTTTTCCTGAATATATTCAGGAAAAAACTCATACGCCCTTTTTGGCCAACTGCATCATTGTCCACGTTCTGCCGCTTTTCCTGTGCTGGGAAGGCCATTCCCATCTACCTCCTGAACTCCGTTTCGTGCAATTCTGCCTTGCGTTCCAATCCCCTTCGTGGCCTTACCTCAGTATGTTTTTGGACGAGTGTTATCATTCAGAGCTCGGCAGGTTTGTGAAGTGCAGTGCCCCAGAGCTCCGTTTGGCAGCTCGCTTTGGTGTGAGCTGGCCGCAATAGCGCAAGATTGCTTCAGGCCCTGTTGTGCTTGCGGCGAGGCAGGCCGAGCCTTTGGTGAATTCCTCTTCGTGATGGGAAATTAGAGTGACGTGGGCCTGTCCGAACACCGCCAGCTGGTCTCTCATAGGTTGCCCCTCTTCCAGTTCATCCTTCGGACCACTTGCAGAGACTACGAAAGAGGAGTGTCAAGACGCTGATCCTGCAAGTGGGGGAATTGTTAGTCAAGCGGCTGGAATGGCGGACGCTAGCACCCGGAGGTGAAAAATGAGGTGCGCTTTCGAAAGCTTTCCCGATCACACGGTGTACCATCCCCTGGGATTCGCATGAGTGGTTTGGCTGTAGGAAAGTTGCCTTGAACCTGGAGAGGTGGGACCCATGGAATGGGTAGCACGCAGTATAACTCTAGAGGCTCTGCCTTTGCTCCTCCAACCTCAGCAATCCTCTCAGCCTGAGGAGTATCCAGCCTTATGTCTTATGCCGCTGTGGGTGTAGATGTGGTCAATCCTGGTTGCATCACAGCCCCTGAACGCATTTTGGCAGAATTTCCCTCCCTCTCGCCGTGCTTCTTTCTTCTGTGTTTTGGAAATGTATTTTTAGAATGGGCTTTAGCTGATTTTCAGTGCTGTGTTGATGCTGCTTGACACACACTTGATTCACTTACAGAGAGATATCAATACTTAGGTTTTCAGATGCTTACGAGTCTGATATATTCTTCTGTGATGAATAGGAGCTGTTGAGTCCTGTTCACTGAGCAAGGAGTAGGTGGTGTCTATTATATATTTGCTTTTCCGACCGGTATCTGTGCTCATTTCCAAGTCGTGTTTTATGCATCACGCCACCTCACCTTTCCGCTTAAGCAGGCCTAAGTGTGTTTTCGAAAAGCGTGAGTCTGTTCTCTTTTGTCATTCGGGTCGTGGGTAGCGATTTGTACATTCCCTCTCTAAGTGATATCCCAAGTTTCTTTTTCTGTGGGACAGATTTCACTTAGCATCATCGTACCTCAATCCACTCATTATGCTGGAACCAGCCTTATGACATGGATTCCATGGCTGAGGGATATTCCCTCGTACCTAAGTAGCACAAATTCTTGGTCCATTTCTCTCTTCCCCGGCATATGGAGGGTGTCCCGAAGTCGAGGTTGTTGTAAAGAGAGAATCCCTAAACTTTGGTGTGCCTGCGTCTGGTTGATTTTTAGTTTTCCCAAGATATAGGCCCACGTGTGGAGGTGCCCTATGCTCTGTGTTTCTGTTCTGTACGTGTTTTAGGAACGAGCATACGCTTCTCCAGAGTGGCTGTTGGCATTTTGCGTCCCTCCCGGCAACTGGACAAGGCTCCCTTATCTCCTTGGCCTGTCCTGCCTTTCTGGTTTTTAGACATTTTCCGGATGGCTCTTTTGCCCGGGGGGGGAGTGAGATTTCTTTGTAGTGCCGATTTGCTCTCCCCGGGTGCTTGGTTGGCCAAAAAGGGCGTATGCGTTTTTTCCTGAATATATTCAGGAAAAAACGCATACGCCCTTTTTGGCCAACTGCATCATTGTCCACGTTCTGCCGCTTTTCCTGTGCTGGGAAGGCCATTCCCATCTACCTCCTGAACTCCGTTTCGTGCAATTCTGCCTTGCGTTCAAATCCCCTTCGTGGCCTTACCTCAGTATGTTTTTGGACGAGTGTTATCATTTAGAGCTCGGCAGGTTTGTGAAGTGCAGTGCCCCAGAGCTCCGTTTGGCAGCTCGCTTTGGTGTGAGCTGGCCGCAATAGCGCAAGATTGCTTCAGGCCCTGTTGTGCTTGCGGCGAGGCAGGCCGAGCCTTTGGTGAATTCCTCTTCGTGATGGGAAATTAGAGTGACGTGGGCCTGTCCGAACACCGCCAGCTGGTCTCTCATAGGTTGCCCCTCTTCCAGTTCATCCTTCGGACCACTTGCAGAGACTACGAAAGAGGAGTGTCAAGACGCTGATCCTGCAAGTGGGGGAATTGTTAGTCAAGCGGCTGGAATGGCGGACGCTAGCACCCGGAGGTGAAAAATGAGGTGCGCTTTCGAAAGCTTTCCCGATCACACGGTGTACCATCCCCTGGGATTCGCATGAGTGGTTTGGCTGTAGGAAAGTTGCCTTGAACCTGGAGAGGTGGGACCCATGGAATGGGTAGCACGCAGTATAACTCTAGAGGCTCTGCCTTTGCTCCTCCAACCTCAGCAATCCTCTCAGCCTGAGGAGTATCCAGCCTTATGTCTTATGCCGCTGTGGGTGTAGATGTGGTCAATCCTGGTTGCATCACAGCCCCTGAACGCATTTTGGCAGAATTTCCCTCCCTCTCGCCGTGCTTCTTTCTTCTGTGTTTTGGAAATGTATTTTTAGAATGGGCTTTAGCTGATTTTCAGTGCTGTGTTGATGCCGCTTGACACACACTTGATTCACTTACAGAGAGATATCAATACTTAGGTTTTCAGATGCTTACGAGTCTGATATATTCTTCTGTGATGAATAGGAGCTGTTGAGTCCTGTTCACTGAGCAAGGAGTAGGTGGTGTCTATTATATATTTGCTTTTCCGACCGGTATCTGTGCTCATTTCCAAGTCGTGTTTTATGCATCACGCCACCTCACCTTTCCGCTTAAGCAGGCCTAAGTGTGTTTTGGAAAAGCGTGAGTCTGTTCTCTTTTGTCATTCGGGTCGTGGGTAGCGATTTGTACATTCCCTCTCTAAGTGATATCCCAAGTTTCTTTTTCTGTGGGACAGATTTCACTTAGCATCATCGTACCTCAATCCACTCATTATGCTGGAACCAGCCTTATGACATGGATTCCATGGCTGAGGGATATTCCCTCGTACCTAAGTAGCACAAATTCTTGGTCCATTTCTCTCTTCCCCGGCATATGAAGGGTGTCCCGAAGTCGAGGTTGTTGTAAAGAGAGAATCCCTAAACTTTGGTGTGCCTGCGTCTGGTTGATTTTTAGTTTTCCCAAGATATAGGCCCACGTGTGGAGGTGCCCTATGCTCTGTGGTTCTGTTCTGTACGTGTTTTAGGAACGAGCATACGCTTCTCCAGAGTGGCTGTTGGTATTTTGCGTCCCTCCCGGCAACTGGACAAGGCTCCCTTATCTCCTTGGCCTGTCCTGCCTTTCTGGTTTTTAGACATTTTCCGGATGGCTCTTTTGCCCGGGGGGGGAGTGAGATTTCTTTGTAGTGCCGATTTGCTCTCCCCGGGTGCTTGGTTGGCCAAAAAGGGCGTATGCGTTTCTTCCTGAATATATTCAGGAAAAAACGCATACGCCCTTTTTGGCCAACTGCATCATTGTCCACGTTCTGCCGCTTTTCCTGTGCTGGGAAGGCCATTCCCATCTACCTCCTGAACTCCGTTTCGTGCAATTCTGCCTTGCGTTCAAATCCCCTTCGTGGCCTTACCTCAGTATGTTTTTGGACGAGTGTTATCATTTAGAGCTCGGCAGGTTTGTGAAGTGCAGTGCCCCAGAGCTCCGTTTGGCAGGTCGCTTTGGTGTGAGCTGGCCGCAATAGCGCAAGATTGCTTCAGGCCCTGTTGTGCTTGCGGCGAGGCAGGCCGAGCCTTTGGTGAATTCCTCTTCGTGATGGGAAATTAGAGTGACGTGGGCCTGTCCGAACACCGCCAGCTGGTCTCTCATAGGTTGCCCCTCTTCCAGTTCATCCTTCGGACCACTTGCAGAGACTACGAAAGAGGAGTGTCAAGACGCGGATCCTGCAAGTGGGGGAATTGTTAGTCAAGCGGCTGGAATGGCGGACGCTAGCACCCGGAGGTGAAAAATGAGGTGCGCTTTCGAAAGCTTTCCCGATCACACGGTGTACCATCCCCTGGGATTCGCATGAGTGGTTTGGCTGTAGGAAAGTTGCCTTGAACCTGGAGAGGTGGGACCCATGGAATGGGTAGCACGCAGTATAACTCTAGAGGCTCTGCCTTTGCTCCTCCAACCTCAGCAATCCTCTCAGCCTGAGGAGTATCCAGCCTTATGTCTTATGCCGCTGTGGGTGTAGATGTGGTCAATCCTGGTTGCATCACAGCCCCTGAACGCATTTTGGCAGAATTTCCCTCCCTCTCGCCGTGCTTCTTTCTTCTGTGTTTTGGAAATGTATTTTTAGAATGGGCTTTAGCTGATTTTCAGTGCTGTGTTGATGCCGCTTGACACACACTTGATTCACTTACAGAGAGATATCAATACTTAGGTGTTCAGATGCTTACGAGTCTGATATATTCTTCTGTGATGAATAGGAGCTGTTGAGTCCTGTTCACTGAGCAAGGAGTAGGTGGTGTCTATTATATATTTGCTTTTCCGACCGGTATCTGTGCTCATTTCCAAGTCGTGTTTTATGCATCACGCCACCTCACCTTTCCGCTTAAGCAGGCCTAAGTGTGTTTTCGAAAAGCGTGAGTCTGTTCTCTTTTGTCATTCGGGTCGTGGGTAGCGATTTGTACATTCCCTCTCTAAGTGATATCCCAAGTTTCTTTTTCTGTGGGACAGATTTCACTTAGCATCATCGTACCTCAATCCACTCATTATGCTGGAACCAGCCTTATGACATGGATTCCATGGCTGAGGGATATTCCCTCGTACATAAGTAGCACAAATTCTTGGTCCATTTCTCTCTTCCCCGGCATATGAAGGGTGTCCCGAAGTCGAGGTTGTTGTAAAGAGAGAATCCCTAAACTTTGGTGTGCCTGCGTCTGGTTGATTTTTAGTTTTCCCAAGATATAGGCCCACGTGTGGAGGTGCCCTATGCTCTGTGGTTCTGTTCTGTACGTGTTTTAGGAACGAGCATACGCTTCTCCAGAGTGGCTGTTGGCATTTTGCGTCCCTCCCGGCAACTGGACAAGGCTCCCTTATCTCCTTGGCCTGTCCTGCCTTTCTGGTTTTTAGACATTTTCCGGATGGCTCTTTTGCCCGGGGGGGGGAGTGAGATTTCTTTGTAGTGCCGATTTGCTCTCCCCGGGTGCTTGGTTGGCCACAAAGGGCGTATGCGTTTTTTCCTGAATATATTCAGGAAAAAACGCATACGCCCTTTTTGGCCAACTGCATCATTGTCCACGTTCTGCCGCTTTTCCTGTGCTGGGAAGGCCATTCCCATCTACCTCCTGAACTCCGTTTCGTGCAATTCTGCCTTGCGTTCAAATCCCCTTCGTGGCCTTACCTCAGTATGTTTTTGGACGAGTGTTATCATTTAGAGCTCGGCAGGTTTGTGAAGTGCAGTGCCCCAGAGCTCCGTTTGGCAGGTCGCTTTGGTGTGAGCTGGCCGCAATAGCGCAAGATTGCTTCAGGCCCTGTTGTGCTTGCGGCGAGGCAGGCCGAGCCTTTGGTGAATTCCTCTTCGTGATGGGAAATTAGAGTGACGTGGGCCTGTCCGAACACCGCCAGCTGGTCTCTCATAGGTTGCCCCTCTTCCAGTTCATCCTTCGGACCACTTGCAGAGACTACGAAAGAGGAGTGTCAAGACGCTGATCCTGCAAGTGGGGGAATTGTTAGTCAAGCGGCTGGAATGGCGGACGCTAGCACCCGGAGGTGAAAAATGAGGTGCGCTTTCGAAAGCTTTCCCGATCACACGGTGTACCATCCCCTGGGATTCGCATGAGTGGTTTGGCTGTAGGAAAGTTGCCTTGAACCTGGAGAGGTGGGACCCATGGAATGGGTAGCACGCAGTATAACTCTAGAGGCTCTGCCTTTGCTCCTCCAACCTCAGCAATCCTCTCAGCCTGAGGAGTATCCAGCCTTATGTCTTATGCCGCTGTGGGTGTAGATGTGGTCAATCCTGGTTGCATCACAGCCCCTGAACGCATTTTGGCAGAATTTCCCTCCCTCTCGCCGTGCTTCTTTCTTCTGTGTTTTGGAAATGTATTTTTAGAATGGGCTTTAGCTGATTTTCAGTGCTGTGTTGATGCCGCTTGACACACACTTGATTCACTTACAGAGAGATATCAATACTTAGGTTTTCAGATGCTTACGAGTCTGATATATTCTTCTGTGATGAATAGGAGCTGTTGAGTCCTGTTCACTGAGCAAGGAGTAGGTGGTGTCTATTATATATTTGCTTTTCCGACCGGTATCTGTGCTCATTTCCAAGTCGTGTTTTATGCATCACGCCACCTCACCTTTCCGCTTAAGCAGGCCTAAGTGTGTTTTGGAAAAGCGTGAGTCTGTTCTCTTTTGTCATTCGGGTCGTGGGTAGCGATTTGTACATTCCCTCTCTAAGTGATATCCCAAGTTTCTTTTTCTGTGGGACAGATTTCACTTAGCATCATCGTACCTCAATCCACTCATTATGCTGGAACCAGCCTTATGACATGGATTCCATGGCTGAGGGATATTCCCTCGTACCTAAGTAGCACAAATTCTTGGTCCATTTCTCTCTTCCCCGGCATATGAAGGGTGTCCCGAAGTCGAGGTTGTTGTAAAGAGAGAAGCCCTCAACTTTGGGGTGCCTGCGTCTGGTTGATTTTTAGTTTTCCCAAGATATAGGCCCACGTGTGGAGGTGCCCTATGCTCTGTGGTTCTGTTCTGTACGTGTTTTAGGAACGAGCATACGCTTCTCCAGAGTGGCTGTTGGCATTTTGCGTCCCTCCCGGCAACTGGACAAGGCTCCCTTATCTCCTTGGCCTGTCCTGCCTTTCTGGTTTTTAGACATTTTCCGGATGGCTCTTTTGCCCGGGGGGGGAGTGAGATTTCTTTGTAGTGCCGATTTGCTCTCCCCGGGTGCTTGGTTGGCCAAAAAGGGCATATGCGTTTTTTCCTGAATATATTCAGGAAAAAACGCATACGCCCTTTTTGGCCAACTGCATCATTGTCCACGTTCTGCCGCTTTTCCTGTGCTGGGAAGGCCATTCCCATCTACCTCCTGAACTCCGTTTCGTGCAATTCTGCCTTGCGTTCCAATCCCCTTCGTGGCCTTACCTCAGTATGTTTTTGGACGAGTGTTATCATTTAGAGCTCGGCAGGTTTGTGAAGTGCAGTGCCCCAGAGCTCCGTTTGGCAGCTCGCTTTGGTGTGAGCTGGCCGCAATAGCGCAAGATTGCTTCAGGCCCTGTTGTGCTTGCGGCGAGGCAGGCCGAGCCTTTGGTGAATTCCTCTTCGTGATGGGAAATTAGAGTGACGTGGGCCTGTCCGAACACCGCCAGCTGGTCTCTCATAGGTTACCCTCTTCCAGTTCATCCTTCGGACCACTTGCAGAGACTACGAAAGAGGAGTGTCAAGACGCGGATCCTGCAAGTGAGGGAATTGTTAGTCAAGCGGCTGGAATGGCGGACGCTAGCACCCGGAGGTGAAAAATGAGGTGCGCTTTCGAAAGCTTTCCCGATCACACGGTGTACCATCCCCTGGGATTCGCATGAGTGGTTTGGCTGTAGGAAAGTTGCCTTGAACCTGGAGAGGTGGGACCCATGGAATGGGTAGCACGCAGTATAACTCTAGAGGCTCTGCCTTTGCTCCTCCAACCTCAGCAATCCTCTCAGCCTGAGGAGTATCCAGCCTTATGTCTTATGCCGCTGTGGGTGTAGATGTGGTCAATCCTGGTTGCATCACAGCCCCTGAACGCATTTTGGCAGAATTTCCCTCCCTCTCGCCGTGCTTCTTTCTTCTGTGTTTTGGAAATGTATTTTTAGAATCGGCTTTAGCTGATTTTCAGTGCTGTGTTGATGCCGCTTGACACACACTTGATTCACTTACAGAGAGATATCAATACTTAGGTTTTCAGATGCTTACGAGTCTGATATATTCTTCTGTGATGAATAGGAGCTGTTGAGTCCTGTTCACTGAGCAAGGAGTAGGTGGTGTCTATTATATATTTGCTTTTCCGACCGGTATCTGTGCTCATTTCCAAGTCGTGTTTTATGCATCACGCCACCTCACCTTTCCGCTTAAGCAGGCCTAAGTGTGTTTTGGAAAAGCGTGAGTCTGTTCTCTTTTGTCATTCGGGTCGTGGGTAGCGATTTGTACATTCCCTCTCTAAGTGATATCCCAAGTTTCTTTTTCTGTGGGACAGATTTCACTTAGCATCATCGTACCTCAATCCACTCATTATGCTGGAACCAGCCTTATGACATGGATTCCATGGCTGAGGGATATTCCCTCGTACCTAAGTAGCACAAATTCTTGGTCCATTTCTCTCTTCCCCGGCATATGAAGGGTGTCCCGAAGTCGAGGTTGTTGTAAAGAGAGAATCCCTAAACTTTGGGGTGCCTGCGTCTGGTTGATTTTTAGTTTTCCCAAGATATAGGCCCACGTGTGGAGGTGCCCTATGCTCTGTGGTTCTGTTCTGTACGTGTTTTAGGAACGAGCATACGCTTCTCCAGAGTGGCTGTTGGCATTTTGCGTCCCTCCCGGCAACTGGACAAGGCTCCCTTATCTCCTTGGCCTGTCCTGCCTTTCTGGTTTTTAGACATTTTCCGGATGGCTCTTTTGCCCGGGGGGGGGAGTGAGATTTCTTTGTAGTGCCGATTTGCTCTCCCCGGGTGCTTGGTTGGCCAAAAAGGGCGTATGCGTTTTTTCCTGAATATATTCAGGAAAAAACGCATACGCCCTTTTTGGCCAACTGCATCATTGTCCACGTTCTGCCGCTTTTCCTGTGCTGGGAAGGCCATTCCCATCTACCTCCTGAACTCCGTTTCGTGCAATTCTGCCTTGCGTTCAAATCCCCTTCGTGGCCTTACCTCAGTATGTTTTTGGACGAGTGTTATCATTTAGAGCTCGGCAGGTTTGTGAAGTGCAGTGCCCCAGAGCTCCGTTTGGCAGGTCGCTTTGGTGTGAGCTGGCCGCAATAGCGCAAGATTGCTTCAGGCCCTGTTGTGCTTGCGGCGAGGCAGGCCGAGCCTTTGGTGAATTCCTCTTCGTGATGGGAAATTAGAGTGACGTGGGCCTGTCCGAACACCGCCAGCTGGTCTCTCATAGGTTGCCCCTCTTCCAGTTCATCCTTCGGACCACTTGCAGAGACTACGAAAGAGGAGTGTCAAGACGCTGATCCTGCAAGTGGGGGAATTGTTAGTCAAGCGGCTGGAATGGCGGACGCTAGCACCCGGAGGTGAAAAATGAGGTGCGCTTTCGAAAGCTTTCCCGATCACACGGTGTACCATCCCCTGGGATTCGCATGAGTGGTTTGGCTGTAGGAAAGTTGCCTTGAACCTGGAGAGGTGGGACCCATGGAATGGGTAGCACGCAGTATAACTCTAGAGGCTCTGCCTTTGCTCCTCCAACCTCAGCAATCCTCTCAGCCTGAGGAGTATCCAGCCTTATGTCTTATGCCGCTGTGGGTGTAGATGTGGTCAATCCTGGTTGCATCACAGCCCCTGAACGCATTTTGGCAGAATTTCCCTCCCTCTCGCCGTGCTTCTTTCTTCTGTGTTTTGGAAATGTATTTTTAGAATGGGCTTTAGCTGATTTTCAGTGCTGTGTTGATGCCTCTTGACACACACTTGATTCACTTACAGAGAGATATCAATACTTAGGTTTTCAGATGCTTACGAGTCTGATATATTCTTCTGTGATGAATAGGAGCTGTTGAGTCCTGTTCACTGAGCAAGGAGTAGGTGGTGTCTATTATATATTTGCTTTTCCGACCGGTATCTGTGCTCATTTCCAAGTTGTTTTTTATGCATCACGCCACCTCACCTTTCCGCTTAAGCAGGCCTAAGTGTGTTTTGGAAAAGCGTGAGTCTGTTCTCTTTTGTCATTCGGGTCGTGGGTATCGATTTGTACATTCCCTCTCTAAGTGATATCCCAAGTTTCTTTTTCTGTGGGACAGATTTCACTTAGCATCATCGTACCTCAATCCACTCATTATGCTGGAACCAGCCTTATGACATGGATTCCATGGCTGAGGGATATTCCCTCGTACCTAAGTAGCACAACTTCTTGGTCCATTTCTCTCTTCCCCGGCATATGAAGGGTGTCCCGAAGTCGAGGTTGTTGTAAAGAGAGAAGCCCTAAACTTTGGGGTGCCTGCGTCTGGTTGATTTTTAGTTTTCCCAAGATATAGGCCCACGTGTGGAGGTGCCCTATGCTCTGTGGTTCTGTTCTGTACGTGTTTTAGGAACGAGCATACGCTTCTCCAGAGTGGCTGTTGGCATTTTGCGTCCCTCCCGGCAACTGGACAAGGCTCCCTTATCTCCTTGGCCTGTCCTGCCTTTCTGGTTTTTAGACATTTTCCGGATGGCTCTTTTGCCCGGGGGGGGAGTGAGATTTCTTTGTAGTGCCGATTTGCTCTCCCCGGGTGCTTGGTTGGCCAAAAAGGGCGTATGCGTTTTTTCCTGAAAAACGCATACGCCCTTTTTGGCCAACTGCATCATTGTCCACGTTCTGCCGCTTTTCCTGTGCTGGGAAGGCCATTCCCATCTACCTCCTGAACTCCGTTTTGTGCAATTCTGCCTTGCGTTCAAATCCCCTTCGTGGCCTTACCTCAGTATGTTTTTGGACGAGTGTTATCATTTAGAGCTCTGCAGGTTTGTGAAGTGCAGTGCCCCAGAGCTCCGTTTGGCAGGTCGCTTTGGTGTGAGCTGGCCGCAATAGCGCAAGATTGCTTCAGGCCCTGTTGTGCTTGCGGCGAGGCAGGCCGAGCCTTTGGTGAATTCCTCTTCGTGATGGGAAATTAGAGTGACGTGGGCCTGTCCGAACACCGCCAGCTGGTCTCTCATAGGTTGCCCCTCTTCCAGTTCATCCTTCGGACCACTTGCAGAGACTACGAAAGAGGAGTGTCAAGACGCTGATCCTGCAAGTGGGGGAATTGTTAGTCAAGCGGCTGGAATGGCGGACGCTAGCACCCGGAGGTGAAAAATGAGGTGCGCTTTCGAAAGCTTTCCCGATCACACGGTGTACCATCCCCTGGGATTCGCATGAGTGGTTTGGCTGTAGGAAAGTTGCCTTGAACCTGGAGAGGTGGGACCCATGGAATGGGTAGCACGCAGTATAACTCTAGAGGCTCTGCCTTTGCTCCTCCAACCTCAGCAATCCTCTCAGCCTGAGGAGTATCCAGCCTTATGTCTTATGCCGCTGTGGGTGTAGATGTGGTCAATCCTGGTTGCATCACAGCCCCTGAACGCATTTTGGCAGAATTTCCCTCCCTCTCGCCGTGCTTCTTTCTTCTGTGTTTTGGAAATGTATTTTTAGAATGGGCTTTAGCTGATTTTCAGTGCTGTGTTGATGCCGCTTGACACACACTTGATTCACTTACAGAGAGATATCAATACTTAGGTTTTCAGATGCTTACGAGTCTGATATATTCTTCTGTGATGAATAGGAGCTGTTGAGTCCTGTTCACTGAGCAAGGAGTAGGTGGTGTCTATTATATATTTGCTTTTCCGACCGGTATCTGTGCTCATTTCCAAGTCGTGTTTTATGCATCACGCCACCTCACCTTTCCGCTTAAGCAGGCCTAAGTGTGTTTTGGAAAAGCGTGAGTCTGTTCTCTTTTGTCATTCGGGTCGTGGGTAGCGATTTGTACATTCCCTCTCTAAGTGATATCCCAAGTTTCTTTTTCTGTGGGACAGATTTCACTTAGCATCATCGTACCTCAATCCACTCATTATGCTGGAACCAGCCTTATGACATGGATTCCATGGCTGAGGGATATTCCCTCGTACCTAAGTAGCACAAATTCTTGGTCCATTTCTCTCTTCCCCGGCATATGAAGGGTGTCCCGAAGTCGAGGTTGTTGTAAAGAGAGAATGCCTAAACTTTGGTGTGCCTGCGTCTGGTTGATTTTTAGTTTTCCCAAGATATAGGCCCACGTGTGGAGGTGCCCTATGCTCTGTGGTTCTGTTCTGTACGTGTTTTAGGAACGAGCACATGCTTCTCCAGAGTGGCTGTTGGTATTTTGCGTCCCTCCCGGCAACTGGACAAGGCTCCCTTATCTCCTTGGCCTGTCCTGCCTTTCTGGTTTTTAGACATTTTCCGGATGGCTCTTTTGCCCGGGGGGGGAGTGAGATTTCTTTGTAGTGCCGATTTGCTCTCCCCGGGTGCTTGGTTGGCCAAAAAGGGCGTATGCGTTTTTTCCTGAATATATTCAGGAAAAAACGCATACGCCCTTTTTGGCCAACTGCATCATTGTCCACGTTCTGCCGCTTTTCCTGTGCTGGGAAGGCCATTCCCATCTACCTCCTGAACTCCGTTTCGTGCAATTCTGCCTTGCGTTCAAATCCCCTTCGTGGCCTTACCTCAGTATGTTTTTGGACGAGTGTTATCATTTAGAGCTCGGCAGGTTTGTGAAGTGCAGTGCCCCAGAGCTCCGTTTGGCAGGTCGCTTTGGTGTGAGCTGGCCGCAATAGCGCAAGATTGCTTCAGGCCCTGTTGTGCTTGCGGCGAGGCAGGCCGAGCCTTTGGTGAATTCCTCTTCCTGATGGGAAATTAGAGTGACGTGGGCCTGTCCGAACACCGCCAGCTGGTCTCTCATAGGTTGCCCCTCTTCCAGATCATCCTTCGGACCACTTGCAGAGACTACGAAAGAGGAGTGTCAAGACGCTGATCCTGCAAGTGGGGGAATTGTTAGTCAAGCGGCTGGAATGGCGGACGCTAGCACCCGGAGGTGAAAAATGAGGTGCGCTTTCGAAAGCTTTCCCGATCACACGGTGTACCATCCCCTGGGATTCGCATGAGTGGTTTGGCTGTAGGAAAGTTGCCTTGAACCTGGAGAGGTGGGACCCATGGAATGGGTAGCACGCAGTATAACTCTAGAGGCTCTGCCTTTGCTCCTCCAACCTCAGCAATCCTCTCAGCCTGAGGAGTATCCAGCCTTATGTCTTATGCCGCTGTGGGTGTAGATGTGGTCAATCCTGGTTGCATCACAGCCCCTGAACGCATTTTGGCAGAATTTCCCTCCCTCTCGCCGTGCTTCTTTCTTCTGTGTTTTGGAAATGTATTTTTAGAATGGGCTTTAGCTGATTTTCAGTGCTGTGTTGATGCCGCTTGACACACACTTGATTCACTTACAGAGAGATATCAATACTTAGGTTTTCAGATGCTTACGAGTCTGATATATTCTTCTGTGATGAATAGGAGCTGTTGAGTCCTGTTCACTGAGCAAGGAGTAGGTGGTGTCTATTATATATTTGCTTTTCCGACCGGTATCTGTGCTCATTTCCAAGTCGTGTTTTATGCATCACGCCACCTCACCTTTCCCCTTAAGCAGGCCTAAGTGTGTTTTCGAAAAGCGTGAGTCTGTTCTCTTTTGTCATTCGGGTCGTGGGTAGCGATTTGTACATTCCCTCTCTAAGTGATATCCCAAGTTTCTTTTTCTGTGGGACAGATTTCACTTAGCATCATCGTACCTCAATCCACTCATTATGCTGGAACCAGCCTTATGACATGGATTCCATGGCTGAGGGATATTCCCTCGTACCTAAGTAGCACAAATTCTTGGTCCATTTCTCTCTTCCCCGGCATATGAAGGGTGTCCCGAAGTCGAGGTTGTTGTAAAGAGAGAAGCCCTAAACTTTGGTGTGCCTGTGTCTGGTTGATTTTTAGTTTTCCCAAGATATAGGCCCACGTGTGGAGGTGCCCTATGCTCTGTGGTTCTGTTCTGTACGTGTTTTAGGAACGAGCATACGCTTCTCCAGAGTGGCTGTTGGCATTTTGCGTCCCTCCCGGCAACTGGACAAGGCTCCCTTATCTCCTTGGCCTGTCCTGCCTTTCTGGTTTTTAGACATTTTCCGGATGGCTCTTTTGCCCGGGGGTGGGGAGTGAGATTTCTTTGTAGTGCCGATTTGCTCTCCCCGGGTGCTTGGTTGGCCAAAAAGGGCGTATGCGTTTTTTCCTGAATATATTCAGGAAAAAACGCATACGCCCTTTTTGGCCAACTGCATCATTGCCCACGTTCTGCCGCTTTTCCTGTGCTGGGAAGGCCATTCCCATCTACCTCCTGAACTCCGTTTCGTGCAATTCTGCCTTGCGTTCAAATACCCTTCGTGGCCTTACCTCAGTATGTTTTTGGACGAGTGTTATCATTTAGAGCTCGGCAGGTTTGTGAAGTGCAGTGCCCCAGAGCTCGCTTTGGTGTGAGCTGGCCGCAATAGCGCAAGATTGCTTCAGGCCCTGTTGTGCTTGCGGCGAGGCAGGCCGAGCCTTTGGTGAATTCCTCTTCGTGATGGGAAATTAGAGTGACGTGGGCCTGTCCGAACACCGCCAGCTGGTCTCTCATAGGTTGCCCCTCTTCCAGTTCATCCTTCGGACCCCTTGCAGAGACTACGAAAGAGGAGTGTCAAGACGCTGATCCTGCAAGTGGGGGAATTGTTAGTCAAGCGGCTGGAATGGCGGACGCTAGCACCCGGAGGTGAAAAATGAGGTGCGCTTTCGAAAGCTTTCCCGATCACACGGTGTACCATCCCCTGGGATTCGCATGAGTGGTTTGGCTGTAGGAAAGTTGCCTTGAACCTGGAGAGGTGGGACCCATGGAATGGGTAGCACGCAGTATAACTCTAGAGGCTCTGCCTTTGCTCCTCCAACCTCAGCAATCCTCTCAGCCTGAGGAGTATCCAGCCTTATGTCTTATGCCGCTGTGGGTGTAGATGTGGTCAATCCTGGTTGCATCACAGCCCCTGAACGCATTTTGGCAGAATTTCCCTCCCTCTCGCCGTGCTTCTTTCTTCTGTGTTTTGGAAATGTATTTTTAGAATGGGCTTTAGCTGATTTTCAGTGCTGTGTTGATGCCTCTTGACACACACTTGATTCACTTACAGAGAGATATCAATACTTAGGTTTTCAGATGCTTACGAGTCTGATATATTCTTCTGTGATGAATAGGAGCTGTTGAGTCCTGTTCACTGAGCAAGGAGTAGGTGGTGTCTATTATATATTTGCTTTTCCGACCGGTATCTGTGCTCATTTCCAAGTCGTGTTTTATGCATCACGCCACCTCACCTTTCCTCTTAAGCAGGCCTAAGTGTGTTTTGGAAAAGCGTGAGTCTGTTCTCTTTTGTCATTCGGGTCGTGGGTAGCGATTTGTACATTCCCTCTCTAAGTGATATCCCAAGTTTCTTTTTCTGTGGGACAGATTTCACTTAGCATCATCGTACCTCAATCCACTCATTATGCTGGAACCAGCCTTATGACATGGATTCCATGGCTGAGGGATATTCCCTCGTACCTAAGTAGCACAAATTCTTGGTCCATTTCTCTCTTCCCCGGCATATGAAGGGTGTCCCGAAGTCGAGGTTGTTGTAAAGAGAGAAGCCCTAAACTTTGGGGTGCCTGCGTCTGGTTGATTTTTAGTTTTCCCAAGATATAGGCCCACGTGTGGAGGTGCCCTATGCTCTGTGGTTCTGTTCTGTACGTGTTTTAGGAACGAGCATACGCTTCTCCAGAGTGGCTGTTGGCATTTTGCGTCCCTCCCGGCAACTGGACAAGGCTCCCTTATCTCCTTGGCCTGTCCTGCCTTTCTGGTTTTTAGACATTTTCCGGATGGCTCTTTTGCCCGTGGGGGGGGGAGTGAGATTTCCTTGTAGTGCCGATTTGCTCTCCCCGGGTGCTTGGTTGGCCAAAAAGGGCGTATGCGTTTTTTCCTGAATATATTCAGGAAAAAACGCATACGCCCTTTTTGGCCAACTGCATCATTGTCCACGTTCTGCCGCTTTTCCTGTGCTGGGAAGGCCATTCCCACCTACCTCCTGAACTCCGTTTCGTGCAATTCTGCCTTGCGTTCAAATCCCCTTCGTGGCCTTACCTCAGTATGTTTTTGGACGAGTGTTATCATTTAGAGCTCGGCAGGTTTGTGAAGTGCAGTGCCCCAGAGCTCCGTTTGGCAGGTCGCTTTGGTGTGAGCTGGCCGCAATAGCGCAAGATTGCTTCAGGCCCTGTTGTGCTTGCGGCGAGGCAGGCCGAGCCTTTGGTGAATTCCTCTTCGTGATGGGAAATTAGAGTGACGTGGGCCTGTCCGAACACCGCCAGCTGGTCTCTCATAGGTTGCCCCTCTTCCAGTTCATCCTTCGGACCACTTGCAGAGACTACGAAAGAGGAGTGTCAAGACGCTGATCCTGCAAGTGGGGGAATTGTTAGTCAAGCGGCTGGAATGGCGGACGCTAGCACCCGGAGGTGAAAAATGAGGTGCGCTTTCGAAAGCTTTCCCGATCACACGGTGTACCATCCCCTGGGATTCGCATGAGTGGTTTGGCTGTAGGAAAGTTGCCTTGAACCTGGAGAGGTGGGACCCATGGAATGGGTAGCACGCAGTATAACTCTAGAGGCTCTGCCTTTGCTCCTCCAACCTCAGCAATCCTCTCAGCCTGAGGAGTATCCAGCCTTATGTCTTATGCCGCTGTGGGTGTAGATGTGGTCAATCCTGGTTGCATCACAGCCCCTGAACGCATTTTGGCAGAATTTCCCTCCCTCTCGCCGTGCTTCTTTCTTCTGTGTTTTGGAAATGTATTTTTAGAATGGGCTTTAGCTGATTTTCAGTGCTGTGTTGATGCCGCTTGACACACACTTGATTCACTTACAGAGAGAAATCAATACTTAGGTTTTCAGATGCTT
This sequence comes from Kogia breviceps, assembly GCF_026419965.1. Classification (NCBI taxonomy): domain Eukaryota; kingdom Metazoa; phylum Chordata; class Mammalia; order Artiodactyla; family Physeteridae; genus Kogia; species Kogia breviceps. The sequence continues at coordinate 88,346,335 of NC_081318.1, forward strand.
ACGAGTCTGATATATTCTTCTGTGATGAATAGGAGCTGTTGAGTCCTGTTCACTGAGCAAGGAGTAGGTGGTGTCTATTATATATTTGCTTTTCCGACCGGTATCTGTGCTCATTTCCAAGTCGTGTTTTATGCATCACGCCACCTCACCTTTCCGCTTAAGCAGGCCTAAGTGTGTTTTCGAAAAGCGTGAGTCTGTTCTCTTTTGTCATTCGGGTCGTGGGTAGCGATTTGTACATTCCCTCTCTAAGTGATATCCCAAGTTTCTTTTTCTGTGGGACAGATTTCACTTAGCATCATCGTACCTCAATCCACTCATTATGCTGGAACCAGCCTTATGACATGGATTCCATGGCTGAGGGATATTCCATCGTACCTAAGTAGCACAAATTCTTCGTCCATTTCTCTCTTCCCCGGCATATGAAGGGTGTCCCGAAGTCGAGGTTGTTGTAAAGAGAGAAGCCCTAAACTTTGGGGTGCCTGCGTCTGGTTGATTTTTAGTTTTCCCAAGATATAGGCCCACGTGTGGAGGTGCCCTATGCTCTGTGGTTCTGTTCTGTACGTGTTTTAGGAACGAGCATACGCTTCTCCAGAGTGGCTGTTGGTATTTTGCGTCCCTCCCGGCAACTGGACAAGGCTCCCTTATCTCCTTGGCCTGTCCTGCCTTTCTGGTTTTTAGACATTTTCCGGATGGCTCTTTTGCCCGGGGGGGGAGTGAGATTTCTTTGTAGTGCCGATTTGCTCTCCCCGGGTGCTTGGTTGGCCAAAAAGGGCGTATGCGTTTTTTCCTGAATATATTCAGGAAAAAACGCATGCGCCCTTTTTGGCCAACTGCATCATTGTCCACGTTCTGCCGCTTTTCCTGTGCTGGGAAGGCCATTCCCATCTACCTCCTGAACTCCGTTTCGTGCAATTCTGCCTTGCGTTCAAATCCCCTTCGTGGCCTTACCTCAGTATGTTTTTGGACGAGTGTTATCATTTAGAGCTCGGCAGGTTTGTGAAGTGCAGTGCCCCAGAGCTCCGTTTGGCAGCTCGCTTTGGTGTGAGCTGGCCGCAATAGCGCAAGATTGCTTCAGGCCCTGTTGTGCTTGCGGCGAGGCAGGCCGAGCCTTTGGTGAATTCCTCTTCGTGATGGGAAATTAGAGTGACGTGGGCCTGTCCGAACACCGCCAGCTGGTCTCTCATAGGTTGCCCCTCTTCCAGTTCATCCTTCGGACCACTTGCAGAGACTACGAAAGAGGAGTGTCAAGACGCTGATCCTGCAAGTGGGGGAATTGTTAGTCAAGCGGCTGGAATGGCGGACGCTAGCACCCGGAGGTGAAAAATGAGGTGCGCTTTCGAAAGCTTTCCCGATCACACGGTGTACCATCCCCTGGGATTCGCATGAGTGGTTTGGCTGTAGGAAAGTTGCCTTGAACCTGGAGAGGTGGGACCCATGGAATGGGTAGCACGCAGTATAACTCTAGAGGCTCTGCCTTTGCTCCTCCAACCTCAGCAATCCTCTCAGCCTGAGGAGTATCCAGCCTTATGTCTTATGCCGCTGTGGGTGTAGATGTGGTCAATCCTGGTTGCATCACAGCCCCTGAACGCATTTTGGCAGAATTTCCCTCCCTCTCGCCGTGCTTCTTTCTTCTGTGTTTTGGAAATGTATTTTTAGAATGGGCTTTAGCTGATTTTCAGTGCTGTGTTGATGCCGCTTGACACACACTTGATTCACTTACAGAGAGATATCAATACTTAGGTTTTCAGATGCTTACGAGTCTGATATATTCTTCTGTGATGAATAGGAGCTGTTGAGTCCTATTCACTGAGCAAGGAGTAGGTGGTGTCTATTATATATTTGCTTTTCCGACCGGTATCTGTGCTCATTTCCAAGTCGTGTTTTATGCATCACGCCACCTCACCTTTCCGCTTAAGCAGGCCTAAGTGTGTTTTGGAAAAGCGTGAGTCTGTTCTCTTTTGTCATTCGGGTCGTGGGTAGCGATTTGTACATTCCCTCTCTAAGTGATATCCCAAGTTTCTTTTTCTGTGGGACAGATTTCACTTAGCATCATCGTACCTCAATCCACTCATTATGCTGGAACCAGCCTTATGACATGGATTCCATGGCTGAGGGATATTCCATCGTACCTAAGTAGCACAAATTCTTCGTCCATTTCTCTCTTCCCCGGCATATGAAGGGTGTCCCGAAGTCGAGGTTGTTGTAAAGAGAGAAGCCCTAAACTTTGGGGTGCCTGCGTCTGGTTGATTTTTAGTTTTCCCAAGATATAGGCCCACGTGTGGAGGTGCCCTATGCTCTGTGGTTCTGTTCTGTACGTGTTTTAGGAACGAGCATACGCTTCTCCAGAGTGGCTGTTGGTATTTTGCGTCCCTCCCGGCAACTGGACAAGGCTCCCTTATCTCCTTGGCCTGTCCTGCCTTTCTGGTTTTTAGACATTTTCCGGATGGCTCTTTTGCCCGGGGGGGGAGTGAGATTTCTTTGTAGTGCCGATTTGCTCTCCCCGGGTGCTTGGTTGGCCAAAAAGGGCGTATGCGTTTTTTCCTGAATATATTCAGGAAAAAACGCATGCGCCCTTTTTGGCCAACTGCATCATTGTCCACGTTCTGCCGCTTTTCCTGTGCTGGGAAGGCCATTCCCATCTACCTCCTGAACTCCGTTTCGTGCAATTCTGCCTTGCGTTCAAATCCCCTTCGTGGCCTTACCTCAGTATGTTTTTGGACGAGTGTTATCATTTAGAGCTCGGCAGGTTTGTGAAGTGCAGTGCCCCAGAGCTCCGTTTGGCAGCTCGCTTTGGTGTGAGCTGGCCGCAATAGCGCAAGATTGCTTCAGGCCCTGTTGTGCTTGCGGCGAGGCAGGCCGAGCCTTTGGTGAATTCCTCTTCGTGATGGGAAATTAGAGTGACGTGGGCCTGTCCGAACACCGCCAGCTGGTCTCTCATAGGTTGCCCCTCTTCCAGTTCATCCTTCGGACCACTTGCAGAGACTACGAAAGAGGAGTGTCAAGACGCTGATCCTGCAAGTGGGGGAATTGTTAGTCAAGCGGCTGGAATGGCGGACGCTAGCACCCGGAGGTGAAAAATGAGGTGCGCTTTCGAAAGCTTTCCCGATCACACGGTGTACCATCCCCTGGGATTCGCATGAGTGGTTTGGCTGTAGGAAAGTTGCCTTGAACCTGGAGAGGTGGGACCCATGGAATGGGTAGCACGCAGTATAACTCTAGAGGCTCTGCCTTTGCTCCTCCAACCTCAGCAATCCTCTCAGCCTGAGGAGTATCCAGCCTTATGTCTTATGCCGCTGTGGGTGTAGATGTGGTCAATCCTGGTTGCATCACAGCCCCTGAACGCATTTTGGCAGAATTTCCCTCCCTCTCGCCGTGCTTCTTTCTTCTGTGTTTTGGAAATGTATTTTTAGAATGGGCTTTAGCTGATTTTCAGTGCTGTGTTGATGCCGCTTGACACACACTTGATTCACTTACAGAGAGAAATCAATACTTAGGTTTTCAGATGCTTACGAGTCTGATATATTCTTCTGTGATGAATAGGAGCTGTTGAGTCCTGTTCACTGAGCAAGGAGTAGGTGGTGTCTATTATATATTTGCTTTTCCGACCGGTATCTGTGCTCATTTCCAAGTCGTGTTTTATGCATCACGCCACCTCACCTTTCCGCTTAAGCAGGCCTAAGTGTGTTTTCGAAAAGCGTGAGTCTGTTCTCTTTTGTCATTCGGGTCGTGGGTAGCGATTTGTACATTCCCTCTCTAAGTGATATCCCAAGTTTCTTTTTCTGTGGGACAGATTTCACTTAGCATCATCGTACCTCAATCCACTCATTATGCTGGAACCAGCCTTATGACATGGATTCCATGGCTGAGGGATATTCCCTCGTACCTAAGTAGCACAAATTCTTGGTCCATTTCTCTCTTCCCCGGCATATGAAGGGTGTCCCGAAGTCGAGGTTGTTGTAAAGAGAGAATCCCTAAACTTTGGTGTGCCTGCGTCTGGTTGATTTTTAGTTTTCCCAAGATATAGGCCCACGTGTGGAGGTGCCCTATGCTCTGTGGTTCTGTTCTGTACGTGTTTTAGGAACGAGCATACGCTTCTCCAGAGTGGCTGTTGGTATTTTGCGTCCCTCCCGGCAACTGGACAAGGCTCCCTTATCTCCTTGGCCTGTCCTGCCTTTCTGGTTTTTAGACATTTTCCGGATGGCTCTTTTGCCCGGTGGGGGAGTGAGATTTCTTTGTAGTGCCGATTTGCTCTCCCCGGGTGCTTGGTTGGCCAAAAAGGGCGTATGCGTTTTTTCCTGAATATATTCAGGAAAAAACGCATACGCCCTTTTTGGCCAACTGCATCATTGTCCACGTTCTGCCGCTTTTCCTGTGCTGGGAAGGCCATTCCCATCTACCTCCTGAACTCCGTTTCGTGCAATTCTGCCTTGCGTTCCAATCCCCTTCGTGGCCTTACCTCAGTATGTTTTTGGACGAGTGTTATCATTCAGAGCTCGGCAGGTTTGTGAAGTGCAGTGCCCCAGAGCTCCGTTTGGCAGCTCGCTTTGGTGTGAGCTGGCCGCAATAGCGCAAGATTGCTTCAGGCCCTGTTGTGCTTGCGGCGAGGCAGGCCGAGCCTTTGGTGAATTCCTCTTCGTGATGGGAAATTAGAGTGACGTGGGCCTGTCCGAACACCGCCAGCTGGTCTCTCATAGGTTGCCCCTCTTCCAGTTCATCCTTCGGACCACTTGCAGAGACTACGAAAGAGGAGTGTCAAGACGCTGATCCTGCAAGTGGGGGAATTGTTAGTCAAGCGGCTGGAATGGCGGACGCTAGCACCCGGAGGTGAAAAATGAGGTGCGCTTTCGAAAGCTTTCCCGATCACACGGTGTACCATCCCCTGGGATTCGCATGAGTGGTTTGGCTGTAGGAAAGTTGCCTTGAACCTGGAGAGGTGGGACCCATGGAATGGGTAGCACGCAGTATAACTCTAGAGGCTCTGCCTTTGCTCCTCCAACCTCAGCAATCCTCTCAGCCTGAGGAGTATCCAGCCTTATGTCTTATGCCGCTGTGGGTGTAGATGTGGTCAATCCTGGTTGCATCACAGCCCCTGAACGCATTTTGGCAGAATTTCCCTCCCTCTCGCCGTGCTTCTTTCTTCTGTGTTTTGGAAATGTATTTTTAGAATGGGCTTTAGCTGATTTTCAGTGCTGTGTTGATGCTGCTTGACACACACTTGATTCACTTACAGAGAGATATCAATACTTAGGTTTTCAGATGCTTACGAGTCTGATATATTCTTCTGTGATGAATAGGAGCTGTTGAGTCCTGTTCACTGAGCAAGGAGTAGGTGGTGTCTATTATATATTTGCTTTTCCGACCGGTATCTGTGCTCATTTCCAAGTCGTGTTTTATGCATCACGCCACCTCACCTTTCCGCTTAAGCAGGCCTAAGTGTGTTTTCGAAAAGCGTGAGTCTGTTCTCTTTTGTCATTCGGGTCGTGGGTAGCGATTTGTACATTCCCTCTCTAAGTGATATCCCAAGTTTCTTTTTCTGTGGGACAGATTTCACTTAGCATCATCGTACCTCAATCCACTCATTATGCTGGAACCAGCCTTATGACATGGATTCCATGGCTGAGGGATATTCCCTCGTACCTAAGTAGCACAAATTCTTGGTCCATTTCTCTCTTCCCCGGCATATGGAGGGTGTCCCGAAGTCGAGGTTGTTGTAAAGAGAGAATCCCTAAACTTTGGTGTGCCTGCGTCTGGTTGATTTTTAGTTTTCCCAAGATATAGGCCCACGTGTGGAGGTGCCCTATGCTCTGTGTTTCTGTTCTGTACGTGTTTTAGGAACGAGCATACGCTTCTCCAGAGTGGCTGTTGGCATTTTGCGTCCCTCCCGGCAACTGGACAAGGCTCCCTTATCTCCTTGGCCTGTCCTGCCTTTCTGGTGTTTAGACATTTTCCGGATGGCTCTTTTGCCCGGGGGGGGAGTGAGATTTCTTTGTAGTGCCGATTTGCTCTCCCCGGGTGCTTGGTTGGCCAAAAAGGGCGTATGCGTTTTTTCCTGAATATATTCAGGAAAAAACGCATACGCCCTTTTTGGCCAACTGCATCATTGTCCACGTTCTGCCGCTTTTCCTGTGCTGGGAAGGCCATTCCCATCTACCTCCTGAACTCCGTTTCGTGCAATTCTGCCTTGCGTTCAAATCCCCTTCGTGGCCTTACCTCAGTATGTTTTTGGACGAGTGTTATCATTTAGAGCTCGGCAGGTTTGTGAAGTGCAGTGCCCCAGAGCTCCGTTTGGCAGCTCGCTTTGGTGTGAGCTGGCCGCAATAGCGCAAGATTGCTTCAGGCCCTGTTGTGCTTGCGGCGAGGCAGGCCGAGCCTTTGGTGAATTCCTCTTCGTGATGGGAAATTAGAGTGACGTGGGCCTGTCCGAAAACCGCCAGCTGGTCTCTCATAGGTTGCCCCTCTTCCAGTTCATCCTTCGGACCACTTGCAGAGACTACGAAAGAGGAGTGTCAAGACGCTGATCCTGCAAGTGGGGGAATTGTTAGTCAAGCGGCTGGAATGGCGGACGCTAGCACCCGGAGGTGAAAAATGAGGTGCGCTTTCGAAAGCTTTCCCGATCACACGGTGTACCATCCCCTGGGATTCGCATGAGTGGTTTGGCTGTAGGAAAGTTGCCTTGAACCTGGAGAGGTGGGACCCATGGAATGGGTAGCACGCAGTATAACTCTAGAGGCTCTGCCTTTGCTCCTCCAACCTCAGCAATCCTCTCAGCCTGAGGAGTATCCAGCCTTATGTCTTATGCCGCTGTGGGTGTAGATGTGGTCAATCCTGGTTGCATCACAGCCCCTGAACGCATTTTGGCAGAATTTCCCTCCCTCTCGCCGTGCTTCTTTCTTCTGTGTTTTGGAAATGTATTTTTAGAATGGGCTTTAGCTGATTTTCAGTGCTGTGTTGATGCCGCTTGACACACACTTGATTCACTTACAGAGAGAAATCAATACTTAGGTTTTCAGATGCTTACGAGTCTGATATATTCTTCTGTGATGAATAGGAGCTGTTGAGTCCTGTTCACTGAGCAAGGAGTAGGTGGTGTCTATTATATATTTGCTTTTCCGACCGGTATCTGTGCTCATTTCCAAGTCGTGTTTTATGCATCACGCCACCTCACCTTTCCGCTTAAGCAGGCCTAAGTGTGTTTTCGAAAAGCGTGAGTCTGTTCTCTTTTGTCATTCGGGTCGTGGGTAGCGATTTGTACATTCCCTCTCTAAGTGATATCCCAAGTTTCTTTTTCTGTGGGACAGATTTCACTTAGCATCATCGTACCTCAATCCACTCATTATGCTGGAACCAGCCTTATGACATGGATTCCATGGCTGAGGGATATTCCCTCGTACCTAAGTAGCACAAATTCTTGGTCCATTTCTCTCTTCCCCGGCATATGAAGGGTGTCCCGAAGTCGAGGTTGTTGTAAAGAGAGAATCCCTAAACTTTGGGGTGCCTGCGTCTGGTTGATTTTTAGTTTTCCCAAGATATAGGCCCACGTGTGGAGGTGCCCTATGCTCTGTGGTTCTGTTCTGTACGTGTTTTAGGAACGAGCATACGCTTCTCCAGAGTGGCTGTTGGTATTTTGCGTCCCTCCCGGCAACTGGACAAGGCTCCCTTATCTCCTTGGCCTGTCCTGCCTTTCTGGTTTTTAGACATTTTCCGGATGGCTCTTTTGCCCGGTGGGGGAGTGAGATTTCTTTGTAGTGCCGATTTGCTCTCCCCGGGTGCTTGGTTGGCCAAAAAGGGCGTATGCGTTTTTTCCTGAATATATTCAGGAAAAAACGCATACGCCCTTTTTGGCCAACTGCATCATTGTCCACGTTCTGCCGCTTTTCCTGTGCTGGGAAGGCCATTCCCATCTACCTCCTGAACTCCGTTTCGTGCAATTCTGCCTTGCGTTCCAATCCCCTTCGTGGCCTTACCTCAGTATGTTTTTGGACGAGTGTTATCATTCAGAGCTCGGCAGGTTTGTGAAGTGCAGTGCCCCAGAGCTCCGTTTGGCAGCTCGCTTTGGTGTGAGCTGGCCGCAATAGCGCAAGATTGCTTCAGGCCCTGTTGTGCTTGCGGCGAGGCAGGCCGAGCCTTTGGTGAATTCCTCTTCGTGATGGGAAATTAGAGTGACGTGGGCCTGTCCGAACACCGCCAGCTGGTCTCTCATAGGTTGCCCCTCTTCCAGTTCATCCTTCGGACCACTTGCAGAGACTACGAAAGAGGAGTGTCAAGACGCTGATCCTGCAAGTGGGGGAATTGTTAGTCAAGCGGCTGGAATGGCGGACGCTAGCACCCGGAGGTGAAAAATGAGGTGCGCTTTCGAAAGCTTTCCCGATCACACGGTGTACCATCCCCTGGGATTCGCATGAGTGGTTTGGCTGTAGGAAAGTTGCCTTGAACCTGGAGAGGTGGGACCCATGGAATGGGTAGCACGCAGTATAACTCTAGAGGCTCTGCCTTTGCTCCTCCAACCTCAGCAATCCTCTCAGCCTGAGGAGTATCCAGCCTTATGTCTTATGCCGCTGTGGGTGTAGATGTGGTCAATCCTGGTTGCATCACAGCCCCTGAACGCATTTTGGCAGAATTTCCCTCCCTCTCGCCGTGCTTCTTTCTTCTGTGTTTTGGAAATGTATTTTTAGAATGGGCTTTAGCTGATTTTCAGTGCTGTGTTGATGCTGCTTGACACACACTTGATTCACTTACAGAGAGATATCAATACTTAGGTTTTCAGATGCTTACGAGTCTGATATATTCTTCTGTGATGAATAGGAGCTGTTGAGTCCTGTTCACTGAGCAAGGAGTAGGTGGTGTCTATTATATATTTGCTTTTCCGACCGGTATCTGTGCTCATTTCCAAGTCGTGTTTTATGCATCACGCCACCTCACCTTTCCGCTTAAGCAGGCCTAAGTGTGTTTTCGAAAAGCGTGAGTCTGTTCTCTTTTGTCATTCGGGTCGTGGGTAGCGATTTGTACATTCCCTCTCTAAGTGATATCCCAAGTTTCTTTTTCTGTGGGACAGATTTCACTTAGCATCATCGTACCTCAATCCACTCATTATGCTGGAACCAGCCTTATGACATGGATTCCATGGCTGAGGGATATTCCCTCGTACCTAAGTAGCACAAATTCTTGGTCCATTTCTCTCTTCCCCGGCATATGGAGGGTGTCCCGAAGTCGAGGTTGTTGTAAAGAGAGAATCCCTAAACTTTGGTGTGCCTGCGTCTGGTTGATTTTTAGTTTTCCCAAGATATAGGCCCACGTGTGGAGGTGCCCTATGCTCTGTGTTTCTGTTCTGTACGTGTTTTAGGAACGAGCATACGCTTCTCCAGAGTGGCTGTTGGCATTTTGCGTCCCTCCCGGCAACTGGACAAGGCTCCCTTATCTCCTTGGCCTGTCCTGCCTTTCTGGTTTTTAGACATTTTCCGGATGGCTCTTTTGCCCGGGGGGGGAGTGAGATTTCTTTGTAGTGCCGATTTGCTCTCCCCGGGTGCTTGGTTGGCCAAAAAGGGCGTATGCGTTTTTTCCTGAATATATTCAGGAAAAAACGCATACGCCCTTTTTGGCCAACTGCATCATTGTCCACGTTCTGCCGCTTTTCCTGTGCTGGGAAGGCCATTCCCATCTACCTCCTGAACTCCGTTTCGTGCAATTCTGCCTTGCGTTCAAATCCCCTTCGTGGCCTTACCTCAGTATGTTTTTGGACGAGTGTTATCATTTAGAGCTCGGCAGGTTTGTGAAGTGCAGTGCCCCAGAGCTCCGTTTGGCAGCTCGCTTTGGTGTGAGCTGGCCGCAATAGCGCAAGATTGCTTCAGGCCCTGTTGTGCTTGCGGCGAGGCAGGCCGAGCCTTTGGTGAATTCCTCTTCGTGATGGGAAATTAGAGTGACGTGGGCCTGTCCGAACACCGCCAGCTGGTCTCTCATAGGTTGCCCCTCTTCCAGTTCATCCTTCGGACCACTTGCAGAGACTACGAAAGAGGAGTGTCAAGACGCTGATCCTGCAAGTGGGGGAATTGTTAGTCAAGCGGCTGGAATGGCGGACGCTAGCACCCGGAGGTGAAAAATGAGGTGCGCTTTCGAAAGCTTTCCCGATCACACGGTGTACCATCCCCTGGGATTCGCATGAGTGGTTTGGCTGTAGGAAAGTTGCCTTGAACCTGGAGAGGTGGGACCCATGGAATGGGTAGCACGCAGTATAACTCTAGAGGCTCTGCCTTTGCTCCTCCAACCTCAGCAATCCTCTCAGCCTGAGGAGTATCCAGCCTTATGTCTTATGCCGCTGTGGGTGTAGATGTGGTCAATCCTGGTTGCATCACAGCCCCTGAACGCATTTTGGCAGAATTTCCCTCCCTCTCGCCGTGCTTCTTTCTTCTGTGTTTTGGAAATGTATTTTTAGAATGGGCTTTAGCTGATTTTCAGTGCTGTGTTGATGCCGCTTGACACACACTTGATTCACTTACAGAGAGATATCAATACTTAGGTTTTCAGATGCTTACGAGTCTGATATATTCTTCTGTGATGAATAGGAGCTGTTGAGTCCTGTTCACTGAGCAAGGAGTAGGTGGTGTCTATTATATATTTGCTTTTCCGACCGGTATCTGTGCTCATTTCCAAGTCGTGTTTTATGCATCACGCCACCTCACCTTTCCGCTTAAGCAGGCCTAAGTGTGTTTTGGAAAAGCGTGAGTCTGTTCTCTTTTGTCATTCGGGTCGTGGGTAGCGATTTGTACATTCCCTCTCTAAGTGATATCCCAAGTTTCTTTTTCTGTGGGACAGATTTCACTTAGCATCATCGTACCTCAATCCACTCATTATGCTGGAACCAGCCTTATGACATGGATTCCATGGCTGAGGGATATTCCCTCGTACCTAAGTAGCACAAATTCTTGGTCCATTTCTCTCTTCCCCGGCATATGGAGGGTGTCCCGAAGTCGAGGTTGTTGTAAAGAGAGAATCCCTAAACTTTGGTGTGCCTGCGTCTGGTTGATTTTTAGTTTTCCCAAGATATAGGCCCACGTGTGGAGGTGCCCTATGCTCTGTGTTTCTGTTCTGTACGTGTTTTAGGAACGAGCATACGCTTCTCCAGAGTGGCTGTTGGCATTTTGCGTCCCTCCCGGCAACTGGACAAGGCTCCCTTATCTCCTTGGCCTGTCCTGCCTTTCTGGTGTTTAGACATTTTCCGGATGGCTCTTTTGCCCGGGGGGGGAGTGAGATTTCTTTGTAGTGCCGATTTGCTCTCCCCGGGTGCTTGGTTGGCCAAAAAGGGCGTATGCGTTTTTTCCTGAATATATTCAGGAAAAAACGCATACGCCCTTTTTGGCCAACTGCATCATTGTCCACGTTCTGCCGCTTTTCCTGTGCTGGGAAGGCCATTCCCATCTACCTCCTGAACTCCGTTTCGTGCAATTCTGCCTTGCGTTCAAATCCCCTTCGTGGCCTTACCTCAGTATGTTTTTGGACGAGTGTTATCATTTAGAGCTCGGCAGGTTTGTGAAGTGCAGTGCCCCAGAGCTCCGTTTGGCAGCTCGCTTTGGTGTGAGCTGGCCGCAATAGCGCAAGATTGCTTCAGGCCCTGTTGTGCTTGCGGCGAGGCAGGCCGAGCCTTTGGTGAATTCCTCTTCGTGATGGGAAATTAGAGTGACGTGGGCCTGTCCGAAAACCGCCAGCTGGTCTCTCATAGGTTGCCCCTCTTCCAGTTCATCCTTCGGACCACTTGCAGAGACTACGAAAGAGGAGTGTCAAGACGCTGATCCTGCAAGTGGGGGAATTGTTAGTCAAGCGGCTGGAATGGCGGACGCTAGCACCCGGAGGTGAAAAATGAGGTGCGCTTTCGAAAGCTTTCCCGATCACACGGTGTACCATCCCCTGGGATTCGCATGAGTGGTTTGGCTGTAGGAAAGTTGCCTTGAACCTGGAGAGGTGGGACCCATGGAATGGGTAGCACGCAGTATAACTCTAGAGGCTCTGCCTTTGCTCCTCCAACCTCAGCAATCCTCTCAGCCTGAGGAGTATCCAGCCTTATGTCTTATGCCGCTGTGGGTGTAGATGTGGTCAATCCTGGTTGCATCACAGCCCCTGAACGCATTTTGGCAGAATTTCCCTCCCTCTCGCCGTGCTTCTTTCTTCTGTGTTTTGGAAATGTATTTTTAGAATGGGCTTTAGCTGATTTTCAGTGCTGTGTTGATGCCGCTTGACACACACTTGATTCACTTACAGAGAGATATCAATACTTAGGTTTTCAGATGCTTACGAGTCTGATATATTCTTCTGTGATGAATAGGAGCTGTTGAGTCCTGTTCACTGAGCAAGGAGTAGGTGGTGTCTATTATATATTTGCTTTTCCGACCGGTATCTGTGCTCATTTCCAAGTCGTGTTTTATGCATCACGCCACCTCACCTTTCCGCTTAAGCAGGCCTAAGTGTGTTTTCGAAAAGCGTGAGTCTGTTCTCTTTTGTCATTCGGGTCGTGGGTAGCGATTTGTACATTCCCTCTCTAAGTGATATCCCAAGTTTCTTTTTCTGTGGGACAGATTTCACTTAGCATCATCGTACCTCAATCCACTCATTATGCTGGAACCAGCCTTATGACATGGATTCCATGGCTGAGGGATATTCCCTCGTACCTAAGTAGCACAAATTCTTGGTCCATTTCTCTCTTCCCCGGCATATGGAGGGTGTCCCGAAGTCGAGGTTGTTGTAAAGAGAGAATCCCTAAACTTTGGTGTGCCTGCGTCTGGTTGATTTTTAGTTTTCCCAAGATATAGGCCCACGTGTGGAGGTGCCCTATGCTCTGTGTTTCTGTTCTGTACGTGTTTTAGGAACGAGCATACGCTTCTCCAGAGTGGCTGTTGGCATTTTGCGTCCCTCCCGGCAACTGGACAAGGCTCCCTTATCTCCTTGGCCTGTCCTGCCTTTCTGGTGTTTAGACATTTTCCGGATGGCTCTTTTGCCCGGGGGGGGAGTGAGATTTCTTTGTAGTGCCGATTTGCTCTCCCCGGGTGCTTGGTTGGCCAAAAAGGGCGTATGCGTTTTTTCCTGAATATATTCAGGAAAAAACGCATACGCCCTTTTTGGCCAACTGCATCATTGTCCACGTTCTGCCGCTTTTCCTGTGCTGGGAAGGCCATTCCCATCTACCTCCTGAACTCCGTTTCGTGCAATTCTGCCTTGCGTTCAAATCCCCTTCGTGGCCTTACCTCAGTATGTTTTTGGACGAGTGTTATCATTTAGAGCTCGGCAGGTTTGTGAAGTGCAGTGCCCCAGAGCTCCGTTTGGCAGCTCGCTTTGGTGTGAGCTGGCCGCAATAGCGCAAGATTGCTTCAGGCCCTGTTGTGCTTGCGGCGAGGCAGGCCGAGCCTTTGGTGAATTCCTCTTCGTGATGGGAAATTAGAGTGACGTGGGCCTGTCCGAAAACCGCCAGCTGGTCTCTCATAGGTTGCCCCTCTTCCAGTTCATCCTTCGGACCACTTGCAGAGACTACGAAAGAGGAGTGTCAAGACGCTGATCCTGCAAGTGGGGGAATTGTTAGTCAAGCGGCTGGAATGGCGGACGCTAGCACCCGGAGGTGAAAAATGAGGTGCGCTTTCGAAAGCTTTCCCGATCACACGGTGTACCATCCCCTGGGATTCGCATGAGTGGTTTGGCTGTAGGAAAGTTGCCTTGAACCTGGAGAGGTGGGACCCATGGAATGGGTAGCACGCAGTATAACTCTAGAGGCTCTGCCTTTGCTCCTCCAACCTCAGCAATCCTCTCAGCCTGAGGAGTATCCAGCCTTATGTCTTATGCCGCTGTGGGTGTAGATGTGGTCAATCCTGGTTGCATCACAGCCCCTGAACGCATTTTGGCAGAATTTCCCTCCCTCTCGCCGTGCTTCTTTCTTCTGTGTTTTGGAAATGTATTTTTAGAATGGGCTTTAGCTGATTTTCAGTGCTGTGTTGATGCCGCTTGACACACACTTGATTCACTTACAGAGAGATATCAATACTTAGGTTTTCAGATGCTTACGAGTCTGATATATTCTTCTGTGATGAATAGGAGCTGTTGAGTCCTGTTCACTGAGCAAGGAGTAGGTGGTGTCTATTATATATTTGCTTTTCCGACCGGTATCTGTGCTCATTTCCAAGTCGTGTTTTATGCATCACGCCACCTCACCTTTCCGCTTAAGCAGGCCTAAGTGTGTTTTCGAAAAGCGTGAGTCTGTTCTCTTTTGTCATTCGGGTCGTGGGTAGCGATTTGTACATTCCCTCTCTAAGTGATATCCCAAGTTTCTTTTTCTGTGGGACAGATTTCACTTAGCATCATCGTACCTCAATCCACTCATTATGCTGGAACCAGCCTTATGACATGGATTCCATGGCTGAGGGATATTCCCTCGTACCTAAGTAGCACAAATTCTTGGTCCATTTCTCTCTTCCCCGGCATATGGAGGGTGTCCCGAAGTCGAGGTTGTTGTAAAGAGAGAATCCCTAAACTTTGGTGTGCCTGCGTCTGGTTGATTTTTAGTTTTCCCAAGATATAGGCCCACGTGTGGAGGTGCCCTATGCTCTGTGTTTCTGTTCTGTACGTGTTTTAGGAACGAGCATACGCTTCTCCAGAGTGGCTGTTGGCATTTTGCGTCCCTCCCGGCAACTGGACAAGGCTCCCTTATCTCCTTGGCCTGTCCTGCCTTTCTGGTGTTTAGACATTTTCCGGATGGCTCTTTTGCCCGGGGGGGGAGTGAGATTTCTTTGTAGTGCCGATTTGCTCTCCCCGGGTGCTTGGTTGGCCAAAAAGGGCGTATGCCTTTTTTCCTGAATATATTCAGGAAAAAACGCATACGCCCTTTTTGGCCAACTGCATCATTGTCCACGTTCTGCCGCTTTTCCTGTGCTGGGAAGGCCATTCCCATCTACCTCCTGAACTCCGTTTCGTGCAATTCTGCCTTGCGTTCAAATCCCCTTCGTGGCCTTACCTCAGTATGTTTTTGGACGAGTGTTATCATTTAGAGCTCGGCAGGTTTGTGAAGTGCAGTGCCCCAGAGCTCCGTTTGGCAGCTCGCTTTGGTGTGAGCTGGCCGCAATAGCGCAAGATTGCTTCAGGCCCTGTTGTGCTTGCGGCGAGGCAGGCCGAGCCTTTGGTGAATTCCTCTTCGTGATGGGAAATTAGAGTGACGTGGGCCTGTCCGAACACCGCCAGCTGGTCTCTCATAGGTTGCCCCTCTTCCAGTTCATCCTTCGGACCACTTGCAGAGACTACGAAAGAGGAGTGTCAAGACGCTGATCCTGCAAGTGGGGGAATTGTTAGTCAAGCGGCTGGAATGGCGGACGCTAGCACCCGGAGGTGAAAAATGAGGTGCGCTTTCGAAAGCTTTCCCGATCACACGGTGTACCATCCCCTGGGATTCGCATGAGTGGTTTGGCTGTAGGAAAGTTGCCTTGAACCTGGAGAGGTGGGACCCATGGAATGGGTAGCACGCAGTATAACTCTAGAGGCTCTGCCTTTGCTCCTCCAACCTCAGCAATCCTCTCAGCCTGAGGAGTATCCAGCCTTATGTCTTATGCCGCTGTGGGTGTAGATGTGGTCAATCCTGGTTGCATCACAGCCCCTGAACGCATTTTGGCAGAATTTCCCTCCCTCTCGCCGTGCTTCTTTCTTCTGTGTTTTGGAAATGTATTTTTAGAATGGGCTTTAGCTGATTTTCAGTGCTGTGTTGATGCCGCTTGACACACACTTGATTCACTTACAGAGAGATATCAATACTTAGGTTTTCAGATGCTTACGAGTCTGATATATTCTTCTGTGATGAATAGGAGCTGTTGAGTCCTGTTCACTGAGCAAGGAGTAGGTGGTGTCTATTATATATTTGCTTTTCCGACCGGTATCTGTGCTCATTTCCAAGTCGTGTTTTATGCATCACGCCACCTCACCTTTCCGCTTAAGCAGGCCTAAGTGTGTTTTGGAAAAGCGTGAGTCTGTTCTCTTTTGTCATTCGGGTCGTGGGTAGCGATTTGTACATTCCCTCTCTAAGTGATATCCCAAGTTTCTTTTTCTGTGGGACAGATTTCACTTAGCATCATCGTACCTCAATCCACTCATTATGCTGGAACCAGCCTTATGACATGGATTCCATGGCTGAGGGATATTCCCTCGTACCTAAGTAGCACAAATTCTTGGTCCATTTCTCTCTTCCCCGGCATATGGAGGGTGTCCCGAAGTCGAGGTTGTTGTAAAGAGAGAATCCCTAAACTTTGGTGTGCCTGCGTCTGGTTGATTTTTAGTTTTCCCAAGATATAGGCCCACGTGTGGAGGTGCCCTATGCTCTGTGTTTCTGTTCTGTACGTGTTTTAGGAACGAGCATACGCTTCTCCAGAGTGGCTGTTGGCATTTTGCGTCCCTCCCGGCAACTGGACAAGGCTCCCTTATCTCCTTGGCCTGTCCTGCCTTTCTGGTGTTTAGACATTTTCCGGATGGCTCTTTTGCCCGGGGGGGGAGTGAGATTTCTTTGTAGTGCCGATTTGCTCTCCCCGGGTGCTTGGTTGGCCAAAAAGGGCGTATGCGTTTTTTCCTGAATATATTCAGGAAAAAACGCATACGCCCTTTTTGGCCAACTGCATCATTGTCCACGTTCTGCCGCTTTTCCTGTGCTGGGAAGGCCATTCCCATCTACCTCCTGAACTCCGTTTCGTGCAATTCTGCCTTGCGTTCAAATCCCCTTCGTGGCCTTACCTCAGTATGTTTTTGGACGAGTGTTATCATTTAGAGCTCGGCAGGTTTGTGAAGTGCAGTGCCCCAGAGCTCCGTTTGGCAGCTCGCTTTGGTGTGAGCTGGCCGCAATAGCGCAAGATTGCTTCAGGCCCTGTTGTGCTTGCGGCGAGGCAGGCCGAGCCTTTGGTGAATTCCTCTTCGTGATGGGAAATTAGAGTGACGTGGGCCTGTCCGAACACCGCCAGCTGGTCTCTCATAGGTTGCCCCTCTTCCAGTTCATCCTTCGGACCACTTGCAGAGACTACGAAAGAGGAGTGTCAAGACGCTGATCCTGCAAGTGGGGGAATTGTTAGTCAAGCGGCTGGAATGGCGGACGCTAGCACCCGGAGGTGAAAAATGAGGTGCGCTTTCGAAAGCTTTCCCGATCACACGGTGTACCATCCCCTGGGATTCGCATGAGTGGTTTGGCTGTAGGAAAGTTGCCTTGAACCTGGAGAGGTGGGACCCATGGAATGGGTAGCACGCAGTATAACTCTAGAGGCTCTGCCTTTGCTCCTCCAACCTCAGCAATCCTCTCAGCCTGAGGAGTATCCAGCCTTATGTCTTATGCCGCTGTGGGTGTAGATGTGGTCAATCCTGGTTGCATCACAGCCCCTGAACGCATTTTGGCAGAATTTCCCTCCCTCTCGCCGTGCTTCTTTCTTCTGTGTTTTGGAAATGTATTTTTAGAATGGGCTTTAGCTGATTTTCAGTGCTGTGTTGATGCCGCTTGACACACACTTGATTCACTTACAGAGAGATATCAATACTTAGGTTTTCAGATGCTTACGAGTCTGATATATTCTTCTGTGATGAATAGGAGCTGTTGAGTCCTGTTCACTGAGCAAGGAGTAGGTGGTGTCTATTATATATTTGCTTTTCCGACCGGTATCTGTGCTCATTTCCACGTCGTGTTTTATGCATCACGCCACCTCACCTTTCCGCTTAAGCAGGCCTAAGTGTGTTTTGGAAAAGCGTGAGTCTGTTCTCTTTTGTCATTCGGGTCGTGGGTAGCGATTTGTACATTCCCTCTCTAAGTGATATCCCAAGTTTCTTTTTCTGTGGGACAGATTTCACTTAGCATCATCGTACCTCAATCCACTCATTATGCTGGAACCAGCCTTATGACATGGATTCCATGGCTGAGGGATATTCCCTCGTACCTAAGTAGCACAAATTCTTGGTCCATTTCTCTCTTCCCCGGCATATGAAGGGTGTCCCGAAGTCGAGGTTGTTGTAAAGAGAGAATCCCTAAACTTTGGTGTGCCTGCGTCTGGTTGATTTTTAGTTTTCCCAAGATATAGGCCCACGTGTGGAGGTGCCCTATGCTCTGTGTTTCTGTTCTGTACGTGTTTTAGGAACGAGCATACGCTTCTCCAGAGTGGCTGTTGGCATTTTGCGTCCCTCCCGGCAACTGGACAAGGCTCCCTTATCTCCTTGGCCTGTCCTGCCTTTCTGGTTTTTAGACATTTTCCGGATGGCTCTTTTGCCCGGGGGGGGAGTGAGATTTCTTTGTAGTGCCGATTTGCTCTCCCCGGGTGCTTGGTTGTCCAAAAAGGGCGTATGCGTTTTTTCCTGAATATATTCAGGAAAAAACGCATACGCCCTTTTTGGCCAACTGCATCATTGTCCACGTTCTGCCGCTTTTCCTGTGCTGGGAAGGCCATTCCCATCTACCTCCTGAACTCCGTTTCGTGCAATTCTGCCTTGCGTTCAAATCCCCTTCGTGGCCTTACCTCAGTATGTTTTTGGACGAGTGTTATCATTTAGAGCTCGGCAGGTTTGTGAAGTGCAGTGCCCCAGAGCTCCGTTTGGCAGCTCGCTTTGGTGTGAGCTGGCCGCAATAGCGCAAGATTGCTTCAGGCCCTGTTGTGCTTGCGGCGAGGCAGGCCGAGCCTTTGGTGAATTCCTCTTCGTGATGGGAAATTAGAGTGACGTGGGCCTGTCCGAACACCGCCAGCTGGTCTCTCATAGGTTGCCCCTCTTCCAGTTCATCCTTCGGACCACTTGCAGAGACTACGAAAGAGGAGTATCAAGACGCTGATCCTGCAAGTGGGGGAATTGTTAGTCAAGCGGCTGGAATGGCGGACGCTAGCACCCGGAGGTGAAAAATGAGGTACGCTTTCGAAAGCTTTCCCGATCACACGGTGTACCATCCCCTGGGATTCGCATGAGTGGTTTGGCTGTAGGAAAGTTGCCTTGAACCTGGAGAGGTGGGACCCATGGAATGGGTAGCACGCAGTATAACTCTAGAGGCTCTGCCTTTGCTCCTCCAACCTCAGCAATCCTCTCAGCCTGAGGAGTATCCAGCCTTATGTCTTATGCCGCTGTGGGTGTAGATGTGGTCAATCCTGGTTGCATCACAGCCCCTGAACGCATTTTGGCAGAATTTCCCTCCCTCTCGCCGTGCTTCTTTCTTCTGTGTTTTGGAAATGTATTTTTAGAATGGGCTTTAGCTGATTTTCAGTGCTGTGTTGATGCCGCTTGACACACACTTGATTCACTTACAGAGAGATATCAATACTTAGGTTTTCAGATGCTTACGAGTCTGATATATTCTTCTGTGATGAATAGGAGCTGTTGAGTCCTGTTCACTGAGCAAGGAGTAGGTGGTGTCTATTATATATTTGCTTTTCCGACCGGTATCTGTGCTCATTTCCAAGTCGTGTTTTATGCATCACGCCACCTCACCTTTCCGCTTAAGCAGGCCTAAGTGTGTTTTGGAAAAGCGTGAGTCTGTTCTCTTTTGTCATTCGGGTCGTGGGTAGCGATTTGTACATTCCCTCTCTAAGTGATATCCCAAGTTTCTTTTTCTGTGGGACAGATTTCACTTAGCATCATCGTACCTCAATCCACTCATTATGCTGGAACCAGCCTTATGACATGGATTCCATGGCTGAGGGATATTCCCTCGTACCTAAGTAGCACAAATTCTTGGTCCATTTCTCTCTTCCCCGGCATATGAAGGGTGTCCCGAAGTCGAGGTTGTTGTAAAGAGAGAATCCCTAAACTTTGGTGTGCCTGCGTCTGGTTGATTTTTAGTTTTCCCAAGATATAGGCCCACGTGTGGAGGTGCCCTATGCTCTGTGTTTCTGTTCTGTACGTGTTTTAGGAACGAGCATACGCTTCTCCAGAGTGGCTGTTGGCATTTTGCGTCCCTCCCGGCAACTGGACAAGGCTCCCTTATCTCCTTGGCCTGTCCTGCCTTTCTGGTTTTTAGACATTTTCCGCATGGCTCTTTTGCCCGGGGGGGGCAGTGAGATTTCTTTGTAGTGCCGATTTGCTCTCCCCGGGTGCTTGGTTGGCCAAAAAGGGCGTATGCGTTTTTTCCTGAATATATTCAGGAAAAAACGCATACGCCCTTTTTGGCCAACTGCATCATTGTCCACGTTCTGCCGCTTTTCCTGTGCTGGGAAGGCCATTCCCATCTACCTCCTGAACTCCGTTTCGTGCAATTCTGCCTTGCGTTCAAATCCCCTTCGTGGCCTTACCTCAGTATGTTTTTGGACGAGTGTTATCATTTAGAGCTCGGCAGGTTTGTGAAGTGCAGTGCCCCAGAGCTCCGTTTGGCAGCTCGCTTTGGTGTGAGCTGGCCGCAATAGCGCAAGATTGCTTCAGGCCCTGTTGTGCTTGCGGCGAGGCAGGCCGAGCCTTTGGTGAATTCCTCTTCGTGATGGGAAATTAGAGTGACGTGGGCCTGTCCGAACACCGCCAGCTGGTCTCTCATAGGTTGCCCCTCTTCCAGTTCATCCTTCGGACCACTTGCAGAGACTACGAAAGAGGAGTGTCAAGACGCGGATCCTGCAAGTGGGGGAATTGTTAGTCAAGCGGCTGGAATGGCGGACGCTAGCACCCGGAGGTGAAAAATGAGGTGCGCTTTCGAAAGCTTTCCCGATCACACGGTGTACCATCCCCTGGGATTCGCATGAGTGGTTTGGCTGTAGGAAAGTTGCCTTGAACCTGGAGAGGTGGGACCCATGGAATGGGTAGCACGCAGTATAACTCTAGAGGCTCTGCCTTTGCTCCTCCAACCTCAGCAATCCTCTCAGCCTGAGGAGTATCCAGCCTTATGTCTTATGCCGCTGTGGGTGTAGATGTGGTCAATCCTGGTTGCATCACAGCCCCTGAACGCATTTTGGCAGAATTTCCCTCCCTCTCGCCGTGCTTCTTTCTTCTGTGTTTTGGAAATGTATTTTTAGAATGGGCTTTAGCTGATTTTCAGTGCTGTGTTGATGCCGCTTGACACACACTTGATTCACTTACAGAGAGATATCAATACTTAGGTTTTCAGATGCTTACGAGTCTGATATATTCTTCTGTGATGAATAGGAGCTGTTGAGTCCTGTTCACTGAGCAAGGAGTAGGTGGTGTCTATTATATATTTGCTTTTCCGACCGGTATCTGTGCTCATTTCCAAGTCGTGTTTTATGCATCACGCCACCTCACCTTTCCGCTTAAGCAGGCCTAAGTGTGTTTTGGAAAAGCGTGAGTCTGTTCTCTTTTGTCATTCGGGTCGTGGGTAGCGATTTGTACATTCCCTCTCTAAGTGATATCCCAAGTTTCTTTTTCTGTGGGACAGATTTCACTTAGCATCATCGTACCTCAATCCACTCATTATGCTGGAACCAGCCTTATGACATGGATTCCATGGCTGAGGGATATTCCCTCGTACCTAAGTAGCACAAATTCTTGGTCCATTTCTCTCTTCCCCGGCATATGAAGGGTGTCCCGAAGTCGAGGTTGTTGTAAAGAGAGAATCCCTAAACTTTGGTGTGCTGGCGTCTGGTTGATTTTTAGTTTTCCCAAGATATAGGCCCACGTGTGGAGGTGCCCTATGCTCTGTGGTTCTGTTCTGTACGTGTTTTAGGAACGAGCATACGCTTCTCCAGAGTGGCTGTTGGCATTTTGCGTCCCTCCCGGCAACTGGACAAGGCTCCCTTATCTCCTTGGCCTGTCCTGCCTTTCTGGTTTTTAGACATTTTCCGGATGGCTCTTTTGCCCGGGGGGGGAAGTGAGATTTCTTTGTAGTGCCGATTTGCTCTCCCCGGGTGCTTGGTTGGCCAAAAAGGGCGTATGCCTTTTTTCCTGAATATATTCAGGAAAAAACGCATACGCCCTTTTTGGCCAACTGCATCATTGTCCACGTTCTGCCGCTTTTCCTGTGCTGGGAAGGCCATTCCCATCTACCTCCTGAACTCCGTTTCGTGCAATTCTGCCTTGCGTTCAAATCCCCTTCGTGGCCTTACCTCAGTATGTTTTTGGACGAGTGTTATCATTTAGAGCTCGGCAGGTTTGTGAAGTGCAGTGCCCCAGAGCTCCGTTTGGCAGCTCGCTTTGGTGTGAGCTGGCCGCAATAGCGCAAGATTGCTTCAGGCCCTGTTGTGCTTGCGGCGAGGCAGGCCGAGCCTTTGGTGAATTCCTCTTCGTGATGGGAAATTAGAGTGACGTGGGCCTGTCCGAACACCGCCAGCTGGTCTCTCATAGGTTGCCCCTCTTCCAGTTCATCCTTCGGACCACTTGCAGAGACTACGAAAGAGGAGTATCAAGACGCTGATCCTGCAAGTGGGGGAATTGTTAGTCAAGCGGCTGGAATGGCGGACGCTAGCACCCGGAGGTGAAAAATGAGGTGCGCTTTCGAAAGCTTTCCCGATCACACGGTGTACCATCCCCTGGGATTCGCATGAGTGGTTTGGCTGTAGGAAAGTTGCCTTGAACCTGGAGAGGTGGGACCCATGGAATGGGTAGCACGCAGTATAACTCTAGAGGCTCTGCCTTTGCTCCTCCAACCTCAGCAATCCTCTCAGCCTGAGGAGTATCCAGCCTTATGTCTTATGCCGCTGTGGGTGTAGATGTGGTCAATCCTGGTTGCATCACAGCCCCTGAACGCATTTTGGCAGAATTTCCCTCCCTCTCGCCGTGCTTCTTTCTTCTGTGTTTTGGAAATGTATTTTTAGAATGGGCTTTAGCTGATTTTCAGTGCTGTGTTGATGCCGCTTGACACACACTTGATTCACTTACAGAGAGATATCAATACTTAGGTTTTCAGATGCTTACGAGTCTGATATATTCTTCTGTGATGAATAGGAGCTGTTGAGTCCTGTTCACTGAGCAAGGAGTAGGTGGTGTCTATTATATATTTGCTTTTCCGACCGGTATCTGTGCTCATTTCCAAGTCGTGTTTTATGCATCACGCCACCTCACCTTTCCGCTTAAGCAGGCCTAAGTGTGTTTTGGAAAAGCGTGAGTCTGTTCTCTTTTGTCATTCGGGTCGTGGGTAGCGATTTGTACATTCCCTCTCTAAGTGATATCCCAAGTTTCTTTTTCTGTGGGACAGATTTCACTTAGCATCATCGTACCTCAATCCACTCATTATGCTGGAACCAGCCTTATGACATGGATTCCATGGCTGAGGGATATTCCCTCGTACCTAAGTAGCACAAATTCTTGGTCCATTTCTCTCTTCCCCGGCATATGAAGGGTGTCCCGAAGTCGAGGTTGTTGTAAAGAGAGAATCCCTAAACTTTGGTGTGCCTGCGTCTGGTTGATTTTTAGTTTTCCCAAGATATAGGCCCACGTGTGGAGGTGCCCTATGCTCTGTGTTTCTGTTCTGTACGTGTTTTAGGAACGAGCATACGCTTCTCCAGAGTGGCTGTTGGCATTTTGCATCCCTCCCGGCAACTGGACAAGGCTCCCTTATCTCCTTGGCCTGTCCTGCCTTTCTGGTTTTTAGACATTTTCCGGATGGCTCTTTTGCCGGGGGGGGCAGTGAGATTTCTTTGTAGTGCCGATTTGCTCTCCCCGGTGCTTGGTTGGCCAAAAAGGGCGTATGCGTTTTTTCCTAAATATATTCAGGAAAAAACGCATACGCCCTTTTTGGCCAACTGCATCATTGTCCACGTTCTGCCGCTTTTCCTGTGCTGGGAAGGCCATTCCCATCTACCTCCTGAACTCCGTTTCGTGCAATTCTGCCTTGCGTTCAAATCCCCTTCGTGGCCTTACCTCAGTATGTTTTTGGACGAGTGTTATCATTTAGAGCTCGGCAGGTTTGTGAAGTGCAGTGCCCCAGAGCTCCGTTTGGCAGCTCGCTTTGGTGTGAGCTGGCCGCAATAGCGCAAGATTGCTTCAGGCCCTGTTGTGCTTGCGGCGAGGCAGGCCGAGCCTTTGGTGAATTCCTCTTCGTGATGGGAAATTAGAGTGACGTGGGCCTGTCCGAACACCGCCAGCTGGTCTCTCATAGGTTGCCCCTCTTCCAGTTCATCCTTCGGACCACTTGCAGAGACTACGAAAGAGGAGTGTCAAGACGCTGATCCTGCAAGTGGGGGAATTGTTAGTCAAGCGGCTGGAATGGCGGACGCTAGCACCCGGAGGTGAAAAATGAGGTGCGCTTTCGAAAGCTTTCCCGATCACACGGTGTACCATCCCCTGGGATTCGCATGAGTGGTTTGGCTGTAGGAAAGTTGCCTTGAACCTGGAGAGGTGGGACCCATGGAATGGGTAGCACGCAGTATAACTCTAGAGGCTCTGCCTTTGCTCCTCCAACCTCAGCAATCCTCTCAGCCTGAGGAGTATCCAGCCTTATGTCTTATGCCGCTGTGGGTGTAGATGTGGTCAATCCTGGTTGCATCACAGCCCCTGAACGCATTTTGGCAGAATTTCCCTCCCTCTCGCCGTGCTTCTTTCTTCTGTGTTTTGGAAATGTATTTTTAGAATGGGCTTTAGCTGATTTTCAGTGCTGTGTTGATGCCTCTTGACACACACTTGATTCACTTACAGAGAGATATCAATACTTAGGTTTTCAGATGCTTATGAGTCTGATATATTCTTCTGTGATGAATAGGAGCTGTTGAGTCCTGTTCACTGAGCAAGGAGTAGGTGGTGTCTATTATATATTTGCTTTTCCGACCGGTATCTGTGCTCATTTCCAAGTCGTGTTTTATGCATCACGCCACCTCACCTTTCCGCTTCAGCAGGCCTAAGTGTGTTTTCGAAAAGCGTGAGTCTGTTCTCTTTTATCATTCGGGTCGTGGGTAGCGATTTGTACATTCCCTCTCTAAGTGATATCCCAAGTTTCTTTTTCTGTGGGACAGATTTCACTTAGCATCATCGTACCTCAATCCACTCATTATGCTGGAACCAGCCTTATGACATGGATTCCATGGCTGAGGGATATTCCCTCGTACCTAAGTAGCACAAATTCTTGGTCCATTTCTCTCTTCCCCGGCATATGAAGGGTGTCCCGAAGTCGAGGTTGTTGTAAAGAGAGAATCCCTAAACTTTGGTGTGCCTGCGTCTGGTTGATTTTTAGTTTTCCCAAGATATAGGCCCACGTGTGGAGGTGCCCTATGCTCTGTGTTTCTGTTCTGTACGTGTTTTAGGAACGAGCATACGCTTCTCCAGAGTGGCTGTTGGCATTTTGCATCCCTCCCGGCAACTGGACAAGGCTCCCTTATCTCCTTGGCCTGTCCTGCCTTTCTGGTTTTTAGACATTTTCCGGATGGCTCTTTTGCCGGGGGGGGCAGTGAGATTTCTTTGTAGTGCCGATTTGCTCTCCCCGGGTGCTTGGTTGGCCAAAAAGGGCGTATGCGTTTTTTCCTGAATATATTCAGGAAAAAACGCATACGCCCTTTTTGGCCAACTGCATCATTGTCCACGTTCTGCCGCTTTTCCTGTGCTGGGAAGGCCATTCCCATCTACCTCCTGAACTCCGTTTCGTGCAATTCTGCCTTGCGTTCAAATCCCCTTCGTGGCCTTACCTCAGTATGTTTTTGGACGAGTGTTATCATTTAGAGCTCGGCAGGTTTGTGAAGTGCAGTGCCCCAGAGCTCCGTTTGGCAGCTCGCTTTGGTGTGAGCTGGCCGCAATAGCGCAAGATTGCTTCAGGCCCTGTTGTGCTTGCGGCGAGGCAGGCCGAGCCTTTGGTGAATTCCTCTTCGTGATGGGAAATTAGAGTGACGTGGGCCTGTCCGAACACCGCCAGCTGGTCTCTCATAGGTTGCCCCTCTTCCAGTTCATCCTTCGGACCACTTGCAGAGACTACGAAAGAGGAGTGTCAAGACGCTGATCCTGCAAGTGGGGGAATTGTTAGTCAAGCGGCTGGAATGGCGGACGCTAGCACCCGGAGGTGAAAAATGAGGTGCGCTTTCGAAAGGTTTCCCGATCACACGGTGTACCATCCCCTGGGATTCGCATGAGTGGTTTGGCTGTAGGAAAGGTGCCTTGAACCTGGAGAGGTGGGACCCATGGAATGGGTAGCACGCAGTATAACTCTAGAGGCTCTGCCTTTGCTCCTCCAACCTCAGCAATCCTCTCAGCCTGAGGAGTATCCAGCCTTATGTCTTATGCCGCTGTGGGTGTAGATGTGGTCAATCCTGGTTGCATCACAGCCCCTGAACGCATTTTGGCAGAATTTCCCTCCCTCTCGCCGTGCTTCTTTCTTCTGTGTTTTGGAAATGTATTTTTAGAATGGGCTTTAGCTGATTTTCAGTGCTGTGTTGATGCCGCTTGACACACACTTGATTCACTTACAGAGAGATATCAATACTTAGGTTTTCAGATGCTTACGAGTCTGATATATTCTTCTGTGATGAATAGGAGCTGTTGAGTCCTGTTCACTGAGCAAGGAGTAGGTGGTGTCTATTATATATTTGCTTTTCCGACCGGTATCTGTGCTCATTTCCAAGTCGTGTTTTATGCATCACGCCACCTCACCTTTCCGCTTCAGCAGGCCTAAGTGTGTTTTCGAAAAGCGTGAGTCTGTTCTCTTTTGTCATTCGGGTCGTGGGTAGTGATTTGTACATTCCCTCTCTAAGTGATATCCCAAGTTTCTTTTTCTGTGGGACAGATTTCACTTAGCATCATCGTACCTCAATCCACTCATTATGCTGGAACCAGCCTTATGACATGGATTCCATGGCTGAGGGATATTCCCTCGTACCTAAGTAGCACAAATTCTTGGTCCATTTCTCTCTTCCCCGGCATATGAAGGGTGTCCCGAAGTCGAGGTTGTTGTAAAGAGAGAAGCCCTCAACTTTGGGGTGCCTGCGTCTGGTTGATTTTTAGTTTTCACAAGATATAGGCCCACGTGTGGAGGTGCCCTATGCTCTGTGGTTCTGTTCTGTACGTGTTTTCGGAACGAGCATACGCTTCTCCAGAGTGGCTGTTGGTATTTTGCGTCCCTCCCGGCAACTGGACAAGGCTCCCTTATCTCCTTGGCCTGTCCTGCCTTTCTGGTTTTTAGACATTTTCCGCATGGCTCTTTTGCCCGGGGGGGGAGTGAGATTTCTTTGTAGTGCCGATTTGCTCTCCCCGGGTGCTTGGTTGGCCAAAAAGGGCGTATGCGTTTTTTCCTGAATATATTCAGGAAAAAACGCATACACCCTTTTTGGCCAACTGCATCATTGTCCACGTTCTGCCGCTTTTCCTGTGCTGGGAAGACCATTCCCATCTACCTCCTGAACTCCGTTTCGTGCAATTCTGCCTTGCGTTCAAATCCCCTTCGTGGCCTTACCTCAGTATGTTTTTGGACGAGTGTTATCATTTAGAGCTCGGCAGGTTTGTGAAGTGCAGTGCCCCAGAGCTCCGTTTGGCAGCTCGCTTTGGTGTGAGCTGGCCGCAATAGCGCAAGATTGCTTCAGGCCCTGTTGTGCTTGCGGCGAGGCAGGCCGAGCCTTTGGTGAATTCCTCTTCGTGATGGGAAATTAGAGTGACGTGGGCCTGTCCGAACACCGCCAGCTGGTCTCTCATAGGTTGCCCCTCTTCCAGTTCATCCTTCGGACCACTTGCAGAGACTACGAAAGAGGAGTGTCAAGACGCTGATCCTGCAAGTGGGGGAATTGTTAGTCAAGCGGCTGGAATGGCGGACGCTAGCACCCGGAGGTGAAAAATGAGGTGCGCTTTCGAAAGGTTTCCCGATCACACGGTGTACCATCCCCTGGGATTCGCATGAGTGGTTTGGCTGTAGGAAAGGTGCCTTGAACCTGGAGAGGTGGGACCCATGGAATGGGTAGCACGCAGTATAACTCTAGAGGCTCTGCCTTTGCTCCTCCAACCTCAGCAATCCTCTCAGCCTGAGGAGTATCCAGCCTTATGTCTTATGCCGCTGTGGGTGTAGATGTGGTCAATCCTGGTTGCATCACAGCCCCTGAACGCATTTTGGCAGAATTTCCCTCCCTCTCGCCGTGCTTCTTTCTTCTGTGTTTTGGAAATGTATTTTTAGAATGGGCTTTAGCTGATTTTCAGTGCTGTGTTGATGCCGCTTGACACACACTTGATTCACTTACAGAGAGATATCAATACTTAGGTTTTCAGATGCTTACGAGTCTGATATATTCTTCTGTGATGAATAGGAGCTGTTGAGTCCTGTTCACTGAGCAAGGAGTAGGTGGTGTCTATTATATATTTGCTTTTCCGACCGGTATCTGTGCTCATTTCCAAGTCGTGTTTTATGCATCACGCCACCTCACCTTTCCGCTTCAGCAGGCCTAAGTGTGTTTTCGAAAAGCGTGAGTCTGTTCTCTTTTGTCATTCGGGTCGTGGGTAGTGATTTGTACATTCCCTCTCTAAGTGATATCCCAAGTTTCTTTTTCTGTGGGACAGATTTCACTTAGCATCATCGTACCTCAATCCACTCATTATGCTGGAACCAGCCTTATGACATGGATTCCATGGCTGAGGGATATTCCCTCGTACCTAAGTAGCACAAATTCTTGGTCCATTTCTCTCTTCCCCGGCATATGAAGGGTGTCCCGAAGTCGAGGTTGTTGTAAAGAGAGAAGCCCTCAACTTTGGGGTGCCTGCGTCTGGTTGATTTTTAGTTTTCACAAGATATAGGCCCACGTGTGGAGGTGCCCTATGCTCTGTGGTTCTGTTCTGTACGTGTTTTCGGAACGAGCATACGCTTCTCCAGAGTGGCTGTTGGTATTTTGCGTCCCTCCCGGCAACTGGACAAGGCTCCCTTATCTCCTTGGCCTGTCCTGCCTTTCTGGTTTTTAGACATTTTCCGCATGGCTCTTTTGCCCGGGGGGGGAGTGAGATTTCTTTGTAGTGCCGATTTGCTCTCCCCGGGTGCTTGGTTGGCCAAAAAGGGCGTATGCGTTTTTTCCTGAATATATTCAGGAAAAAACGCATACGCCCTTTTTGGCCAACTGCATCATTGTCCACGTTCTGCCGCTTTTCCTGTGCTGGGAAGGCCATTCCCATCTACCTCCTGAACTCCGTTTCGTGCAATTCTGCCTTGCGTTCAAATCCCCTTCGTGGCCTTACCTCAGTATGTTTTTGGACGAGTGTTATCATTTAGAGCTCGGCAGGTTTGTGAAGTGCAGTGCCCCAGAGCTCCGTTTGGCAGCTCGCTTTGGTGTGAGCTGGCCGCAATAGCGCAAGATTGCTTCAGGCCCTGTTGTGCTTGCGGCGAGGCAGGCCGAGCCTTTGGTGAATTCCTCTTCGTGATGGGAAATTAGAGTGACGTGGGCCTGTCCGAACACCGCCAGCTGGTCTCTCATAGGTTGCCCCTCTTCCAGTTCATCCTTCGGACCACTTGCAGAGACTACGAAAGAGGAGTGTCAAGACGCTGATCCTGCAAGTGGGGGAATTGTTAGTCAAGCGGCTGGAATGGCGGACGCTAGCACCCGGAGGTGAAAAATGAGGTGCGCTTTCGAAAGCTTTCCCGATCACACGGTGTACCATCCCCTGGGATTCGCATGAGTGGTTTGGCTGTAGGAAAGTTGCCTTGAACCTGGAGAGGTGGGACCCATGGAATGGGTAGCACGCAGTATAACTCTAGAGGCTCTGCCTTTGCTCCTCCAACCTCAGCAATCCTCTCAGCCTGAGGAGTATCCAGCCTTATGTCTTATGCCGCTGTGGGTGTAGATGTGGTCAGTCCTGGTTGCATCACAGCCCCTGAACGCATTTTGGCAGAATTTCCCTCCCTCTCGCCGTGCTTCTTTCTTCTGTGTTTTGGAAATGTATTTTTAGAATGGGCTTTAGCTGATTTTCAGTGCTGTGTTGATGCCGCTTGACACACACTTGATTCACTTACAGAGAGATATCAATACTTAGGTTTTCAGATGCTTACGAGTCTGATATATTCTTCTGTGATGAATAGGAGCTGTTGAGTCCTGTTCACTGAGCAAGGAGTAGGTGGTGTCTATTATATATTTGCTTTTCCGACCGGTATCTGTGCTCATTTCCAAGTCGTGTTTTATGCATCACGCCACCTCACCTTTCCGCTTAAGCAGGCCTAAGTGTGTTTTGGAAAAGCGTGAGTCTGTTCTCTTTTGTCATTCGGGTCGTGGGTAGCGATTTGTACATTCCCTCTCTAAGTGATATCCCAAGTTTCTTTTTCTGTGGGACAGATTTCACTTAGCATCATCGTACCTCAATCCACTCATTATGCTGGAACCAGCCTTATGACATGGATTCCATGGCTGAGGGATATTCCCTCGTACCTAAGTAGCACAAATTCTTGGTCCATTTCTCTCTTCCCCGGCATATGAAGGGTGTCCCGAAGTCGAGGTTGTTGTAAAGAGAGAATCCCTAAACTTTGGTGTGCCGGCGTCTGGTTGATTTTTAGTTTTCCCAAGATATAGGCCCACGTGTGGAGGTGCCCTATGCTCTGTGTTTCTGTTCTGTACGTGTTTTAGGAACGAGCATACGCTTCTCCAGAGTGGCTGTTGGCATTTTGCGTCCCTCCCGGCAACTGGACAAGGCTCCCTTATCTCCTTGGCCTGTCCTGCCTTTCTGGTTTTTAGACATTTTCCGGATGGCTCTTTTGCCCGGGGGGGGCAGTGAGATTTCTTTGTAGTGCCGATTTGCTCTCCCCGGGTGCTTGGTTGGCCAAAAAGGGCGTATGCGTTTTTTCCTGAATATATTCAGGAAAAAACGCATACGCCCTTTTTGGCCAACTGCATCATTGTCCACGTTCTGCCGCTTTTCCTGTGCTGGGAAGGCCATTCCCATCTACCTCCTGAACTCCGTTTCGTGCAATTCTGCCTTGCGTTCAAATCCCCTTCGTGGCCTTACCTCAGTATGTTTTTGGACGAGTGTTATCATTTAGACCTCGGCAGGTTTGTGAAGTGCAGTGCCCCAGAGCTCCGTTTGGCAGCTCGCTTTGGTGTGAGCTGGCCGCAATAGCGCAAGATTGCTTCAGGCCCTGTTGTGCTTGCGGCGAGGCAGGCCGAGCCTTTGGTGAATTCCTCTTCGTGATGGGAAATTAGAGTGACGTGGGCCTGTCCGAACACCGCCAGCTGGTCTCTCATAGGTTGCCCCTCTTCCAGTTCATCCTTCGGACCACTTGCAGAGACTACGAAAGAGGAGTGTCAAGACGCTGATCCTGCAAGTGGGGGAATTGTTAGTCAAGCGGCTGGAATGGCGGATGCTAGCACCCGGAGGTGAAAAATGAGGTGCGCTTTCGAAAGGTTTCCCGATCACACGGTGTACCATCCCCTGGGATTCGCATGAGTGGTTTGGCTGTAGGAAAGTTGCCTTGAACCTGGAGCGGTGGGACCCATGGAATGGGTAGCACGCAGTATAACTCTAGAGGCTCTGCCTTTGCTCCTCCAACCTCAGCAATCCTCTCAGCCTGAGGAGTATCCAGCCTTATGTCTTATGCCGCTGTGGGTGTAGATGTGGTCAATCCTGGTTGCATCACAGCCCCTGAACGCATTTTGGCAGAATTTCCCTCCCTCTCGCCGTGCTTCTTTCTTCTGTGTTTTGGAAATGTATTTTTAGAATGGGCTTTAGCTGATTTTCAGTGCTGTGTTGATGCCGCTTGACACACACTTGATTCACTTACAGAGAGATATCAATACTTAGGTGTTCAGATGCTTACGAGTCTGATATATTCTTCTGTGATGAATAGGAGCTGTTGAGTCCTGTTCACTGAGCAAGGAGTAGGTGGTGTCTATTATATATTTGCTTTTCCGACCGGTATCTGTGCTCATTTCCAAGTCGTGTTTTATGCATCACGCCACCTCACCTTTCCGCTTAAGCAGGCCTAAGTGTGTTTTCGAAAAGCGTGAGTCTGTTCTCTTTTGTCATTCGGGTCGTGGGTAGCGATTTGTACATTCCCTCTCTAAGTGATATCCCAAGTTTCTTTTTCTGTGGGACAGATTTCACTTAGCATCATCGTACCTCAATCCACTCATTATGCTGGAACCAGCCTTATGACATGGATTCCATGGCTGAGGGATATTCCCTCGTACCTAAGTAGCACAAATTCTTGGTCCATTTCTCTCTTCCCCGGCATATGAAGGGTGTCCCGAAGTCGAGGTTGTTGTAAAGAGAGAATCCCTAAACTTTGGTGTGCCGGCGTCTGGTTGATTTTTAGTTTTCCCAAGATATAGGCCCACGTGTGGAGGTGCCCTATGCTCTGTGTTTCTGTTCTGTACGTGTTTTAGGAACGAGCATACGCTTCTCCAGAGTGGCTGTTGGCATTTTGCGTCCCTCCCGGCAACTGGACAAGGCTCCCTTATCTCCTTGGCCTGTCCTGCCTTTCTGGTTTTTAGACATTTTCCGGATGGCTCTTTTGCCCGGGGGGGGGGAGTGAGATTTCTTTGTAGTGCCGATTTGCTCTCCCCGGGTGCTTGGTTGGCCAAAAAGGGCGTATGCGTTTTTTCCTGAATATATTCAGGAAAAAACGCATACGCCCTTTTTGGCCAACTGCATCATTGTCCACGTTCTGCCGCTTTTCCTGTGCTGGGAAGGCCATTCCCATCTACCTCCTGAACTCCGTTTCGTGCAATTCTGCCTTGCGTTCAAATCCCCTTCGTGGCCTTACCTCAGTATGTTTTTGGACGAGTGTTATCATTTAGAGCTCGGCAGGTTTGTGAAGTGCAGTGCCCCAGAGCTCCGTTTGGCAGGTCGCTTTGGTGTGAGCTGGCCGCAATAGCGCAAGATTGCTTCAGGCCCTGTTGTGCTTGCGGCGAGGCAGGCCGAGCCTTTGGTGAATTCCTCTTCGTGATGGGAAATTAGAGTGACGTGGGCCTGTCCGAACACCGCCAGCTGGTCTCTCATAGGTTGCCCCTCTTCCAGTTCATCCTTCGGACCACTTGCAGAGACTACGAAAGAGGAGTGTCAAGACGCTGATCCTGCAAGTGGGGGAATTGTTAGTCAAGCGGCTGGAATGGCGGACGCTAGCACCCGGAGGTGAAAAATGAGGTGCGCTTTCGAAAGCTTTCCCGATCACACGGTGTACCATCCCCTGGGATTCGCATGAGTGGTTTGGCTGTAGGAAAGTTGCCTTGAACCTGGAGAGGTGGGACCCATGGAATGGGTAGCACGCAGTATAACTCTAGAGGCTCTGCCTTTGCTCCTCCAACCTCAGCAATCCTCTCAGCCTGAGGAGTATCCAGCCTTATGTCTTATGCCGCTGTGGGTGTAGATGTGGTCAATCCTGGTTGCATCACAGCCCCTGAACGCATTTTGGCAGAATTTCCCTCCCTCTCGCCGTGCTTCTTTCTTCTGTGTTTTGGAAATGTATTTTTAGAATGGGCTTTAGCTGATTTTCAGTGCTGTGTTGATGCCGCTTGACACACACTTGATTCACTTACAGAGAGATATCAATACTTAGGTGTTCAGATGCTTACGAGTCTGATATATTCTTCTGTGATGAATAGGAGCTGTTGAGTCCTGTTCACTGAGCAAGGAGTAGGTGGTGTCTATTATATATTTGCTTTTCCGACCGGTATCTGTGCTCATTTCCAAGTCGTGTTTTATGCATCACGCCACCTCACCTTTCCGCTTAAGCAGGCCTAAGTGTGTTTTCGAAAAGCGTGAGTCTGTTCTCTTTTGTCATTCGGGTCGTGGGTAGCGATTTGTACATTCCCTCTCTAAGTGATATCCCAAGTTTCTTTTTCTGTGGGACAGATTTCACTTAGCATCATCGTACCTCAATCCACTCATTATGCTGGAACCAGCCTTATGACATGGATTCCATGGCTGAGGGATATTCCCTCGTACCTAAGTAGCACAAATTCTTGGTCCATTTCTCTCTTCCCCGGCATATGAAGGGTGTCCCGAAGTCGAGGTTGTTGTAAAGAGAGAATCCCTAAACTTTGGTGTGCCGGCGTCTGGTTGATTTTTAGTTTTCCCAAGATATAGGCCCACGTGTGGAGGTGCCCTATGCTCTGTGTTTCTGTTCTGTACGTGTTTTAGGAACGAGCATACGCTTCTCCAGAGTGGCTGTTGGCATTTTGCGTCCCTCCCGGCAACTGGACAAGGCTCCCTTATCTCCTTGGCCTGTCCTGCCTTTCTGGTTTTTAGACATTTTCCGGATGGCTCTTTTGCCCGGGGGGGGGGAGTGAGATTTCTTTGTAGTGCCGATTTGCTCTCCCCGGGTGCTTGGTTGGCCAAAAAGGGCGTATGCGTTTTTTCCTGAATATATTCAGGAAAAAACGCATACGCCCTTTTTGGCCAACTGCATCATTGTCCACGTTCTGCCGCTTTTCCTGTGCTGGGAAGGCCATTCCCATCTACCTCCTGAACTCCGTTTCGTGCAATTCTGCCTTGCGTTCAAATCCCCTTCGTGGCCTTACCTCAGTATGTTTTTGGACGAGTGTTATCATTTAGAGCTCGGCAGGTTTGTGAAGTGCAGTGCCCCAGAGCTCCGTTTGGCAGGTCGCTTTGGTGTGAGCTGGCCGCAATAGCGCAAGATTGCTTCAGGCCCTGTTGTGCTTGCGGCGAGGCAGGCCGAGCCTTTGGTGAATTCCTCTTCGTGATGGGAAATTAGAGTGACGTGGGCCTGTCCGAACACCGCCAGCTGGTCTCTCATAGGTTGCCCCTCTTCCAGTTCATCCTTCGGACCACTTGCAGAGACTACGAAAGAGGAGTGTCAAGACGCTGATCCTGCAAGTGGGGGAATTGTTAGTCAAGCGGCTGGAATGGCGGACGCTAGCACCCGGAGGTGAAAAATGAGGTGCGCTTTCGAAAGCTTTCCCGATCACACGGTGTACCATCCCCTGGGATTCGCATGAGTGGTTTGGCTGTAGGAAAGTTGCCTTGAACCTGGAGAGGTGGGACCCATGGAATGGGTAGCACGCAGTATAACTCTAGAGGCTCTGCCTTTGCTCCTCCAACCTCAGCAATCCTCTCAGCCTGAGGAGTATCCAGCCTTATGTCTTATGCCGCTGTGGGTGTAGATGTGGTCAATCCTGGTTGCATCACAGCCCCTGAACGCATTTTGGCAGAATTTCCCTCCCTCTCGCCGTGCTTCTTTCTTCTGTGTTTTGGAAATGTATTTTTAGAATGGGCTTTAGCTGATTTTCAGTGCTGTGTTGATGCCGCTTGACACACACTTGATTCACTTACAGAGAGATATCAATACTTAGGTGTTCAGATGCTTACGAGTCTGATATATTCTTCTGTGATGAATAGGAGCTGTTGAGTCCTGTTCACTGAGCAAGGAGTAGGTGGTGTCTATTATATATTTGCTTTTCCGACCGGTATCTGTGCTCATTTCCAAGTCGTGTTTTATGCATCACGCCACCTCACCTTTCCGCTTAAGCAGGCCTAAGTGTGTTTTCGAAAAGCGTGAGTCTGTTCTCTTTTGTCATTCGGGTCGTGGGTAGCGATTTGTACATTCCCTCTCTAAGTGATATCCCAAGTTTCTTTTTCTGTGGGACAGATTTCACTTAGCATCATCGTACCTCAATCCACTCATTATGCTGGAACCAGCCTTATGACATGGATTCCATGGCTGAGGGATATTCCCTCGTACCTAAGTAGCACAAATTCTTGGTCCATTTCTCTCTTCCCCGG
Source organism: Kogia breviceps (assembly GCF_026419965.1). Classification (NCBI taxonomy): domain Eukaryota; kingdom Metazoa; phylum Chordata; class Mammalia; order Artiodactyla; family Physeteridae; genus Kogia; species Kogia breviceps. The sequence goes on from NC_081318.1 coordinate 88,381,837, forward strand.
CATATGAAGGGTGTCCCGAAGTCGAGGTTGTTGTAAAGAGAGAATCCCTAAACTTTGGTGTGCCGGCGTCTGGTTGATTTTTAGTTTTCCCAAGATATAGGCCCACGTGTGGAGGTGCCCTATGCTCTGTGTTTCTGTTCTGTACGTGTTTTAGGAACGAGCATACGCTTCTCCAGAGTGGCTGTTGGCATTTTGCGTCCCTCCCGGCAACTGGACAAGGCTCCCTTATCTCCTTGGCCTGTCCTGCCTTTCTGGTTTTTAGACATTTTCCGGATGGCTCTTTTGCCCGGGGGGGGGGAGTGAGATTTCTTTGTAGTGCCGATTTGCTCTCCCCGGGTGCTTGGTTGGCCAAAAAGGGCGTATGCGTTTTTTCCTGAATATATTCAGGAAAAAACGCATACGCCCTTTTTGGCCAACTGCATCATTGTCCACGTTCTGCCGCTTTTCCTGTGCTGGGAAGGCCATTCCCATCTACCTCCTGAACTCCGTTTCGTGCAATTCTGCCTTGCGTTCAAATCCCCTTCGTGGCCTTACCTCAGTATGTTTTTGGACGAGTGTTATCATTTAGAGCTCGGCAGGTTTGTGAAGTGCAGTGCCCCAGAGCTCCTTTGGCAGCTCGCTTTGGTGTGAGCTGGCCGCAATAGCGCAAGATTGCTTCAGGCCCTGTTGTGCTTGCGGCGAGGCAGGCCGAGCCTTTGGTGAATTCCTCTTCGTGATGGGAAATTAGAGTGACGTGGGCCTGTCCGAACACCGCCAGCTGGTCTCTCATAGGTTGCCCCTCTTCCAGTTCACCCTTCGGACCACTTGCAGAGACTACGACAGAGGAGTGTCAAGACGCTGATCCTGCAAGTGGGGGAATTGTTAGTCAAGCAGCTGGAATGGCGGACGCTAGCACCCGGAGGTGAAAAATGAGGTGCGCTTTCGAAAGCTTTCCCGATCACACGGTGTACCATCCCCTGGGATTCGCATGAGTGGTTTGGCTGTAGGAAAGTTGCCTTGAACCTGGAGAGGTGGGACCCATGGAATGGGTAGCACGCAGTATAACTCTAGAGGCTCTGCCTTTGCTCCTCCAACCTCAGCAATCCTCTCAGCCTGAGGAGTATCCAGCCTTATGTCTTATGCCGCTGTGGGTGTAGATGTGGTGAATCCTCGTTGCATCACAGCCCCTGAACGCATTTTGGCAGAATTTCCCTCCCTCTCGCCGTGCTTCTTTCTTCTGTGTTTTGGAAATGTATTTATAGAATGGGCTTTAGCTGATTTTCAGTGCTCTGTTGATGCCGCTTGACACACACTTGATTCACTTACAGAGAGATATCAATACTTAGGTGTTCAGATGCTTACGAGTCTGATATATTCTTCTGTGATGAATAGGAGCTGTTGAGTCCTGTTCACTGAGCAAGGAGTAGGTGGTGTCTATTATATATTTGCTTTTCCGAGCGGTATCTGTGCTCATTTCCAAGTCGTGTTTTATGCATCACGCCACCTCACCTTTCCGCTTAAGCAGGCCTAAGTGTGTTTTCGAAAAGCGTGAGTCTGTTCTCTTTTGTCATTCGGGTCGTGGGTAGCGATTTGTACATTCCCTCTCTAAGTGATATCCCAAGTTTCTTTTTCTGTGGGACAGATTTCACTTAGCATCATCGTACCTCAATCCACTCATTATGCTGGAACCAGCCTTATGACATGGATTCCATGGCTGAGGGATATTCCCTCGTACCTAAGTAGCACAAATTCTTGGTCCATTTCTCTCTTCCCCGGCATATGAAGGGTGTCCCGAAGTCGAGGTTGTTGTAAAGAGAGAATCCCTAAACTTTGGTGTGCCGGCGTCTGGTTGATTTTTAGTTTTCCCAAGATATAGGCCCACGTGTGGAGGTGCCCTATGCTCTGTGTTTCTGTTCTGTACGTGTTTTAGGAACGAGCATACGCTTCTCCAGAGTGGCTGTTGGTATTTTGCGTCCCTCCCGGCAACTGGACAAGGCTCCCTTATCTCCTTGGCCTGTCCTGCCTTTCTGGTTTTTAGACATTTTCCGGATGGCTCTTTTGCCCGGGGGGTGAGTGAGATTTCTTTGTAGTGCCGATTTGCTCTCCCCGGGAGCTTGGTTGGCCAAAAAGGGCGTATGCGTTTTTTCCTGAATATATTCAGGAAAAAACGCATACGCCCTTTTTGGCCAACTGCATCATTGTCCACGTTCTGCCGCTTTTCCTGTGCTGGGAAGGCCATTCCCATCTACCTCCTGAACTCCGTTTCGTGCAATTCTGCCTTGCGTTCAAATCCCCTTCGTGGCCTTACCTCAGTATGTTTTTGGACGAGTGTTATCATTTAGAGCTCGGCAGGTTTGTGAAGTGCAGTGCCCCAGAGCTCCGTTTGGCAGCTCGCTTTGGTGTGAGCTGGCCGCAATAGCGCAAGATTGCTTCAGGCCCTGTTGTGCTTGCGGCGAGGCAGGCCGAGCCTTTGGTGAATTCCTCTTCGTGATGGGAAATTAGAGTGACGTGGGCCTGTCCGAACACCGCCAGCTGGTCTCTCATAGGTTGCCCCTCTTCCAGTTCATCCTTCGGACCACTTGCAGAGACTACGAAAGAGGAGTATCAAGACGCTGATCCTGCAAGTGGGGGAATTGTTAGTCAAGCGGCTGGAATGGCGGACGCTAGCACCCGGAGGTGAAAAATGAGGTGCGCTTTCGAAAGCTTTCCCGATCACACGGTGTACCATCCCCTGGGATTCGCATGAGTGGTTTGGCTGTAGGAAAGTTGCCTTGAACCTGGAGAGGTGGGACCCATGGAATGGGTAGCACGCAGTATAACTCTAGAGGCTCTGCCTTTGCTCCTCCAACCTCAGCAATCCTCTCAGCCTGAGGAGTATCCAGCCTTATGTCTTATGCCGCTGTGGGTGTAGATGTGGTCAATCCTGGTTGCATCACAGCCCCTGAACGCATTTTGGCAGAATTTCCCTCCCTCTCGCCGTGCTTCTTTCTTCTGTGTTTTGGAAATGTATTTTTAGAATGGGCTTTAGCTGATTTTCAGTGCTGTGTTGATGCCGCTTGACACACACTTGATTCACTTACAGAGAGATATCAATACTTAGGTTTTCAGATGCTTACGAGTCTGATATATTCTTCTGTGATGAATAGGAGCTGTTGAGTCCTGTTCACTGAGCAAGGAGTAGGTGGTGTCTATTATATATTTGCTTTTCCGACCGGTATCTGTGCTCATTTCCAAGTCGTGTTTTATGCATCACGCCACCTCACCTTTCCGCTTAAGCAGGCCTAAGTGTGTTTTCGAAAAGCGTGAGTCTGTTCTCTTTTGTCATTCGGGTCGTGGGTAGCGATTTGTACATTCCCTCTCTAAGTGATATCCCAAGTTTCTTTTTCTGTGGGACAGATTTCACTTAGCATCATCGTACCTCAATCCACTCATTATGCTGGAACCAGCCTTATGACATGGATTCCATGGCTGAGGGATATTCCCTCGTACCTAAGTAGCACAAATTCTTGGTCCATTTCTCTCTTCCCCGGCATATGAAGGGTGTCCCGAAGTCGAGGTTGTTGTAAAGAGAGAATCCCTAAACTTTGGTGTGCCTGCGTCTGGTTGATTTTTAGTTTTCCCAAGATATAGGCCCACGTGTGGAGGTGCCCTATGCTCTGTGTTTCTGTTCTGTACGTGTTTTAGGAACGAGCATACGCTTCTCCAGAGTGGCTGTTGGTATTTTGCGTCCCTCCCGGCAACTGGACAAGGCTCCCTTATCTCCTTGGCCTGTCCTGCCTTTCTGGTTTTTAGACATTTTCCGGATGGCTCTTTTGCCCGGGGGGTGAGTGAGATTTCTTTGTAGTGCCGATTTGCTCTCCCCGGGTGCTTGTTTGGCCAAAAAGGGCGTATGCGTTTTTTCCTGAATATATTCAGGAAAAAACGCATACGCCCTTTTTGGCCAACTGCATCATTGTCCACGTTCTGCCGCTTTTCCTGTGCTGGGAAGGCCATTCCCATCTACCTCCTGAACTCCGTTTCGTGCAATTCTGCCTTGCGTTCAAATCCCCTTCGTGGCCTTACCTCAGTATGTTTTTGGACGAGTGTTATCATTTAGAGCTCGGCAGGTTTGTGAAGTGCAGTGCCCCAGAGCTCCGTTTGGCAGCTCGCTTTGGTGTGAGCTGGCCGCAATAGCGCAAGATTGCTTCAGGCCCTGTTGTGCTTGCGGCGAGGCAGGCCGAGCCTTTGGTGAATTCCTCTTCGTGATGGGAAATTAGAGTGACGTGGGCCTGTCCGAACACCGCCAGCTGGTCTCTCATAGGTTGCCCCTCTTCCAGTTCATCCTTCGGACCACTTGCAGAGACTACGAAAGAGGAGTGTCAAGACGCTGATCCTGCAAGTGGGGGAATTGTTAGTCAAGCGGCTGGAATGGCGGACGCTAGCACCCGGAGGTGAAAAATGAGGTGCGCTTTCGAAAGGTTTCCCGATCACACGGTGTACCATCCCCTGGGATTCGCATGAGTGGTTTGGCTGTAGGAAAGTTGCCTTGAACCTGGAGAGGTGGGACCCATGGAATGGGTAGCACGCAGTATAACTCTAGAGGCTCTGCCTTTGCTCCTCCAACCTCAGCAATCCTCTCAGCCTGAGGAGTATCCAGCCTTATGTCTTATGCCGCTGTGGGTGTAGATGTGGTCAATCCTGGTTGCATCACAGCCCCTGAACGCATTTTGGCAGAATTTCCCTCCCTCTCGCCGTGCTTCTTTCTTCTGTGTTTTGGAAATGTATTTTTAGAATGGGCTTTAGCTGATTTTCAGTGCTGTGTTGATGCCGCTTGACACACACTTGATTCACTTACAGAGAGATATCAATACTTAGGTTTTCAGATGCTTACGAGTCTGATATATTCTTCTGTGATGAATAGGAGCTGTTGAGTCCTGTTCACTGAGCAAGGAGTAGGTGGTGTCTATTATATATTTGCTTTTCCGACCGGTATCTGTGCTCATTTCGAAGTCGTGTTTTATGCATCACGCCACCTCACCTTTCCGCTTAAGCAGGCCTAAGTGTGTTTTGGAAAAGCGTGAGTCTGTTCTCTTTTGTCATTCGGGTCGTGGGTAGCGATTTGTACATTCCCTCTCTAAGTGATATCCCAAGTTTCTTTTTCTGTGGGACAGATTTCACTTAGCATCATCGTACCTCAATCCACTCATTATGCTGGAACCAGCCTTATGACATGGATTCCATGGCTGAGGGATATTCCCTCGTACCTAAGTAGCACAAATTCTTGGTCCATTTCTCTCTTCCCCGGCATATGAAGGGTGTCCCGAAGTCGAGGTTGTTGTAAAGAGAGAATCCCTAAACTTTGGTGTGCCTGCGTCTGGATGATTTTTAGTTTTCCCAAGATATAGGCCCACGTGTGGAGGTGCCCTATGCTCTGTGTTTCTGTTCTGTACGTGTTTTAGGAACGAGCATACGCTTCTCCAGAGTGGCTGTTGGCATTTTGCGTCCCTCCCGGCAACTGGACAAGGCTCCCTTATCTCCTTGGCCTGTCCTGCCTTTCTGGTTTTTAGACATTTTCCGGATGGCTCTTTTGCCCGGGGGGGGGAGTGAGATTTCTTTGTAGTGCCGATTTGCTCTCCCCGGGTGCTTGGTTGGCCAAAAAGGGCGTATGCGTTTTTTCCTGAATATATTCAGGAAAAAACGCATACGCCCTTTTTGGCCAACTGCATCATTGTCCACGTTCTGCCGCTTTTCCTGTGCTGGGAAGGCCATTCCCATCTACCTCCTGAACTCCGTTTCGTGCAATTCTGCCTTGCGTTCAAATCCCCTTCGTGGCCTTACCTCAGTATGTTTTTGGACGAGTGTTATCATTTAGAGCTCGGCAGGTTTGTGAAGTGCAGTGCCCCAGAGCTCCGTTTGGCAGCTCGCTTTGGTGTGAGCTGGCCGCAATAGCGCAAGATTGCTTCAGGCCCTGTTGTGCTTGCGGCGAGGCAGGCCGAGCCTTTGGTGAATTCCTCTTCGTGATGGGAAATTAGAGTGACGTGGGCCTGTCCGAACACCGCCAGCTGGTCTCTCATAGGTTGCCCCTCTTCCAGTTCATCCTTCGGACCACTTGCAGAGACTACGAAAGAGGAGTGTCAAGACGCTGATCCTGCAAGTGGGGGAATTGTTAGTCAAGCGGCTGGAATGGCGGACGCTAGCACCCGGAGGTGAAAAATGAGGTGCGCTTTCGAAAGCTTTCCCGATCACACGGTGTACCATCCCCTGGGATTCGCATGAGTGGTTTGGCTGTAGGAAAGTTGCCTTGAACCTGGAGAGGTGGGACCCATGGAATGGGTAGCACGCAGTATAACTCTAGAGGCTCTGCCTTTGCTCCTCCAACCTCAGCAATCCTCTCAGCCTGAGGAGTATCCAGCCTTATGTCTTATGCCGCTGTGGGTGTAGATGTGGTCAATCCTGGTTGCATCACAGCCCCTGAACGCATTTTGGCAGAATTTCCCTCCCTCTCGCCGTGCTTCTTTCTTCTGTGTTTTGGAAATGTATTTTTAGAATGGGCTTTAGCTGATTTTCAGTGCTGTGTTGATGCCGCTTGACACACACTTGATTCACTTACAGAGAGATATCAATACTTAGGTTTTCAGATGCTTACGAGTCTGATATATTCTTCTGTGATGAATAGGAGCTGTTGAGTCCTGTTCACTGAGCAAGGAGTAGGTGGTGTCTATTATATATTTGCTTTTCCGACCGGTATCTGTGCTCATTTCCAAGTCGTGTTTTATGCATCACGCCACCTCACCTTTCCGCTTAAGCAGGCCTAAGTGTGTTTTGGAAAAGCGTGAGTCTGTTCTCTTTTGTCATTCGGGTCGTGGGTAGCGATTTGTACATTCCCTCTCTAAGTGATATCCCAAGTTTCTTTTTCTGTGGGACAGATTTCACTTAGCATCATCGTACCTCAATCCACTCATTATGCTGGAACCAGCCTTATGACATGGATTCCATGGCTGAGGGATATTCCCTCGTACCTAAGTAGCACAAATTCTTGGTCCATTTCTCTCTTCCCCGGCATATGAAGGGTGTCCCGAAGTCGAGGTTGTTGTAAAGAGAGAAGCCCTAAACTTTGGGGTGCCTGCGTCTGGTTGATTTTTAGTTTTCACAAGATATAGGCCCACGTGTGGAGGTGCCCTATGCTCTGTGTTTCTGTTCTGTACGTGTTTTAGGAACGAGCATACGCTTCTCCAGAGTGGCTGTTGGCATTTTGCGTCCCTCCCGGCAACTGGACAAGGCTCCCTTATCTCCTTGGCCTGTCCTGCCTTTCTGGTTTTTAGACATTTTCCGGATGGCTCTTTTGCCCGGGGGGGGGGAGTGAGATTTCTTTGTAGTGCCGATTTGCTCTCCCCGGGTGCTTGGTTGGCCAAAAAGGGCGTATGCGTTTTTTCCTGAATATATTCAGGAAAAAACGCATACGCCCTTTTTGGCCAACTGCATCATTGTCCACGTTCTGCCGCTTTTCCTGTGCTGGGAAGGCCATTCCCATCTACCTCCTGAACTCCGTTTCGTGCAATTCTGCCTTGCGTTCAAATCCCCTTCGTGGCCTTACCTCAGTATGTTTTTGGACGAGTGTTATCATTTAGAGCTCGGCAGGTTTGTGAAGTGCAGTGCCCCAGAGCTCCGTTTGGCAGGTCGCTTTGGTGTGAGCTGGCCGCAATAGCGCAAGATTGCTTCAGGCCCTGTTGTGCTTGCGGCGAGGCAGGCCGAGCCTTTGGTGAATTCCTCTTCGTGATGGGAAATTAGAGTGACGTGGGCCTGTCCGAACACCGCCAGCTGGTCTCTCATAGGTTGCCCCTCTTCCAGTTCATCCTTCGGACCACTTGCAGAGACTACGAAAGAGGAGTGTCAAGACGCTGATCCTGCAAGTGGGGGAATTGTTAGTCAAGCGGCTGGAATGGCGGACGCTAGCACCCGGAGGTGAAAAATGAGGTGCGCTTTCGAAAGCTTTCCCGATCACACGGTGTACCATCCCCTGGGATTCGCATGAGTGGTTTGGCTGTAGGAAAGTTGCCTTGAACCTGGAGAGGTGGGACCCATGGAATGGGTAGCACGCAGTATAACTCTAGAGGCTCTGCCTTTGCTCCTCCAACCTCAGCAATCCTCTCAGCCTGAGGAGTATCCAGCCTTATGTCTTATGCCGCTGTGGGTGTAGATGTGGTCAATCCTGGTTGCATCACAGCCCCTGAACGCATTTTGGCAGAATTTCCCTCCCTCTCGCCGTGCTTCTTTCTTCTGTGTTTTGGAAATGTATTTTTAGAATGGGCTTTAGCTGATTTTCAGTGCTGTGTTGATGCCGCTTGACACACACTTGATTCACTTACAGAGAGATATCAATACTTAGGTGTTCAGATGCTTTCGAGTCTGATATATTCTTCTGTGATGAATAGGAGCTGTTGAGTCCTGTTCACTGAGCAAGGAGTAGGTGGTGTCTATTATATATTTGCTTTTCCGACCGGTATCTGTGCTCATTTCCAAGTCGTGTTTTATGCATCACGCCACCTCACCTTTCCGCTTAAGCAGGCCTAAGTGTGTTTTGGAAAAGCGTGAGTCTGTTCTCTTTTGTCATTCGGGTCGTGGGTAGCGATTTGTAAATTCCCTCTCTAAGTGATATCCCAAGTTTCTTTTTCTGTGGGACAGATTTCACTTAGCATCATCGTACCTCAATCCACTCATTATGCTGGAACCAGCCTTATGACATGGATTCCATGGCTGAGGGATATTCCCTCGTACCTAAGTAGCACAAATTCTTGGTCCATTTCTCTCTTCCCCGGCATATGAAGGGTGTCCCGAAGTCGAGGTTGTTGTAAAGAGAGAAGCCCTAAACTTTGGGGTGCCTGCGTCTGGTTGATTTTTAGTTTTCCCAAGATATAGGCCCACGTGTGGAGGTGCCCTATGCTCTGTGTTTCTGTTCTGTACGTGTTTTAGGAACGAGCATACGCTTCTCCAGAGTGGCTGTTGGCATTTTGCGTCCCTCCCGGCAACTGGACAAGGCTCCCTTATCTCCTTGGCCTGTCCTGCCTTTCTGGTTTTTAGACATTTTCCGGATGGCTCTTTTGCCCGGGGGGGGGGAGTGAGATTTCTTTGTAGTGCCGATTTGCTCTCCCCGGGTGCTTGGTTGGCCAAAAAGGGCGTATGCGTTTTTTCCTGAATATATTCAGGAAAAAACGCATACGCCCTTTTTGGCCAACTGCATCATTGTCCACGTTCTGCCGCTTTTCCTGTGCTGGGAAGGCCATTCCCATCTACCTCCTGAACTCCGTTTCGTGCAATTCTGCCTTGCGTTCAAATCCCCTTCGTGGCCTTACCTCAGTATGTTTTTGGACGAGTGTTATCATTTAGAGCTCGGCAGGTTTGTGAAGTGCAGTGCCCCAGAGCTCCGTTTGGCAGCTCGCTTTGGTGTGAGCTGGCCGCAATAGCGCAAGATTGCTTCAGGCCCTGTTGTGCTTGCGGCGAGGCAGGCCGAGCCTTTGGTGAATTCCTCTTCGTGATGGGAAATTAGAGTGACGTGGGCCTGTCCGAACACCGCCAGCTGGTCTCTCATAGGTTGCCCCTCTTCCAGTTCATCCTTCGGACCACTTGCAGAGACTACGAAAGAGGAGTGTCAAGACGCTGATCCTGCAAGTGGGGGAATTGTTAGTCAAGCGGCTGGAATGGCGGACGCTAGCACCCGGAGGTGAAAAATGAGGTGCGCTTTCGAAAGCTTTCCCGATCACACGGTGTACCATCCCCTGGGATTCGCATGAGTGGTTTGGCTGTAGGAAAGTTGCCTTGAACCTGGAGAGGTGGGACCCATGGAATGGGTAGCACGCAGTATAACTCTAGAGGCTCTGCCTTTGCTCCTCCAACCTCAGCAATCCTCTCAGCCTGAGGAGTATCCAGCCTTATGTCTTATGCCGCTGTGGGTGTAGATGTGGTCAATCCTGGTTGCATCACAGCCCCTGAACGCATTTTGGCAGAATTTCCCTCCCTCTCGCCGTGCTTCTTTCTTCTGTGTTTTGGAAATGTATTTTTAGAATGGGCTTTAGCTGATTTTCAGTGCTGTGTTGATGCCGCTTGACACACACTTGATTCACTTACAGAGAGATATCAATACTTAGGTGTTCAGATGCTTTCGAGTCTGATATATTCTTCTGTGATGAATAGGAGCTGTTGAGTCCTGTTCACTGAGCAAGGAGTAGGTGGTGTCTATTATATATTTGCTTTTCCGACCGGTATCTGTGCTCATTTCCAAGTCGTGTTTTATGCATCACGCCACCTCACCTTTCCGCTTAAGCAGGCCTAAGTGTGTTTTGGAAAAGCGTGAGTCTGTTCTCTTTTGTCATTCGGGTCGTGGGTAGCGATTTGTACATTCCCTCTCTAAGTGATATCCCAAGTTTCTTTTTCTGTGGGACAGATTTCACTTAGCATCATCGTACCTCAATCCACTCATTATGCTGGAACCAGCCTTATGACATGGATTCCATGGCTGAGGGATATTCCCTCGTACCTAAGTAGCACAAATTCTTGGTCCATTTCTCTCTTCCCCGGCATATGAAGGGTGTCCCGAAGTCGAGGTTGTTGTAAAGAGAGAAGCCCTAAACTTTGGTGTGCCTGCGTCTGGTTGATTTTTAGTTTTCCCAAGATATAGGCCCACGTGTGGAGGTGCCCTATGCTCTGTGTTTCTGTTCTGTACGTGTTTTAGGAACGAGCATACGCTTCTCCAGAGTGGCTGTTGGCATTTTGCGTCCCTCCCGGCAACTGGACAAGGCTCCCTTATCTCCTTGGCCTGTCCTGCCTTTCTGGTTTTTAGACATTTTCCGGATGGCTCTTTTGCCCGGGGGGGGGGGAGTGAGATTTCTTTGTAGTGCCGATTTGCTCTCCCCGGGTGATTGGTTGGCCAAAAAGGGCGTATGCGTTTTTTCCTGAATATATTCAGGAAAAAACGCATACGCCCTTTTTGGCCAACTGCATCATTGTCCACGTTCTGCCGCTTTTCCTGTGCTGGGAAGGCCATTCCCATCTACCTCCTGAACTCCGTTTCGTGCAATTCTGCCTTGCGTTCAAATCCCCTTCGTGGCCTTACCTCAGTATGTTTTTGGACGAGTGTTATCATTTAGAGCTCGGCAGGTTTGTGAAGTGCAGTGCCCCAGAGCTCCGTTTGGCAGCTCGCTTTGGTGTGAGCTGGCCGCAATAGCGCAAGATTGCTTCAGGCCCTGTTGTGCTTGCGGCGAGGCAGGCCGAGCCTTTGGTGAATTCCTCTTCGTGATGGGAAATTAGAGTGACGTGGGCCTGTCCGAACACCGCCAGCTGGTCTCTCATAGGTTGCCCCTCTTCCAGTTCATCCTTCGGACCACTTGCAGAGACTACGAAAGAGGAGTGTCAAGACGCTGATCCTGCAAGTGGGGGAATTGTTAGTCAAGCGGCTGGAATGGCGGACGCTAGCACCCGGAGGTGAAAAATGAGGTGCGCTTTCGAAAGCTTTCCCGATCACACGGTGTACCATCCCCTGGGATTCCCATGAGTGGTTTGGCTGTAGGAAAGTTGCCTTGAACCTGGAGAGGTGGGACCCATGGAATGGGTAGCACGCAGTATAACTCTAGAGGCTCTGCCTTTGCTCCTCCAACCTCAGCAATCCTCTCAGCCTGAGGAGTATCCAGCCTTATGTCTTATGCCGCTGTGGGTGTAGATGTGGTCAATCCTGGTTGCATCACAGCCCCTGAACGCATTTTGGCAGAATTTCCCTCCCTCTCGCCGTGCTTCTTTCTTCTGTGTTTTGGAAATGTATTTTTAGAATGGGCTTTAGCTGATTTTCAGTGCTGTGTTGATGCCGCTTGACACACACTTGATTCACTTACAGAGAGATATCAATACTTAGGTGTTCAGATGCTTTCGAGTCTGATATATTCTTCTGTGATGAATAGGAGCTGTTGAGTCCTGTTCACTGAGCAAGGAGTAGGTGGTGTCTATTATATATTTGCTTTTCCGACCGGTATCTGTGCTCATTTCCAAGTCGTGTTTTATGCATCACGCCACCTCACCTTTCCGCTTAAGCAGGCCTAAGTGTGTTTTCGAAAAGCGTGAGTCTGTTCTCTTTTGTCATTCGGGTCGTGGGTAGCGATTTGTACATTCCCTCTCTAAGTGATATCCCAAGTTTCTTTTTCTGTGGGACAGATTTCACTTAGCATCATCGTACCTCAATCCACTCATTATGCTGGAACCAGCCTTATGACATGGATTCCGTGGCTGAGGGATATTCCCTCGTACCTAAGTAGCACAAATTCTTGGTCCATTTCTCTCTTCCCCGGCATATGAAGGGTGTCCCGAAGTCGAGGTTGTTGTAAAGAGAGAATCCCTAAACTTTGGTGTGCCGGCGTCTGGTTGATTTTTAGTTTTCCCAAGATATAGGCCCACGTGTGGAGGTGCCCTATGCTCTGTGTTTCTGTTCTGTACGTGTTTTAGGAACGAGCATACGCTTCTCCAGAGTGGCTGTTGGCATTTTGCGTCCCTCCCGGCAACTGGACAAGGCTCCCTTATCTCCTTGGCCTGTCCTGCCTTTCTGGTTTTTAGACATTTTCCGGATGGCTCTTTTGCCCGGGGGGGGGGAGTGAGATTTCTTTGTAGTGCCGATTTGCTCTCCCCGGGTGCTTGGTTGGCCAAAAAGGGCGTATGCGTTTTTTCCTGAATATATTCAGGAAAAAACGCATACGCCCTTTTTGGCCAACTGCATCATTGTCCACGTTCTGCCGCTTTTCCTGTGCTGGGAAGGCCATTCCCATCTACCTCCTGAACTCCGTTTCGTGCAATTCTGCCTTGCGTTCAAATCCCCTTCGTGGCCTTACCTCAGTATGTTTTTGGACGAGTGTTATCATTTAGAGCTCGGCAGGTTTGTGAAGTGCAGTGCCCCAGAGCTCCGTTTGGCAGCTCGCTTTGGTGTGAGCTGGCCGCAATAGCGCAAGATTGCTTCAGGCCCTGTTGTGCTTGCGGCGAGGCAGGCCGAGCCTTTGGTGAATTCCTCTTCGTGATGGGAAATTAGAGTGACGTGGGCCTGTCCGAACACCGCCAGCTGGTCTCTCATAGGTTGCCCCTCTTCCAGTTCATCCTTCGGACCACTTGCAGAGACTACGAAAGAGGAGTGTCAAGACGCTGATCCTGCAAGTGGGGGAATTGTTAGTCAAGCAGCTGGAATGGCGGACGCTAGCACCCGGAGGTGAAAAATGAGGTGCGCTTTCGAAAGCTTTCCCGATCACACGGTGTACCATCCCCTGGGATTCCCATGAGTGGTTTGGCTGTAGGAAAGTTGCCTTGAACCTGGAGAGGTGGGACCCATGGAATGGGTAGCACGCAGTATAACTCTAGAGGCTCTGCCTTTGCTCCTCCAACCTCAGCAATCCTCTCAGCCTGAGGAGTATCCAGCCTTATGTCTTATGCCGCTGTGGGTGTAGATGTGGTCAATCCTGGTTGCATCACAGCCCCTGAACGCATTTTGGCAGAATTTCCCTCCCTCTCGCCGTGCTTCTTTCTTCTGTGTTTTGGAAATGTATTTTTAGAATGGGCTTTAGCTGATTTTCAGTGCTGTGTTGATGCCGCTTGACACACACTTGATTCACTTACAGAGAGATATCAATACTTAGGTGTTCAGATGCTTTCGAGTCTGATATATTCTTCTGTGATGAATAGGAGCTGTTGAGTCCTGTTCACTGAGCAAGGAGTAGGTGGTGTCTATTATATATTTGCTTTTCCGACCGGTATCTGTGCTCATTTCCAAGTCGTGTTTTATGCATCACGCCACCTCACCTTTCCGCTTAAGCAGGCCTAAGTGTGTTTTCGAAAAGCGTGAGTCTGTTCTCTTTTGTCATTCGGGTCGTGGGTAGCGATTTGTACATTCCCTCTCTAAGTGATATCCCAAGTTTCTTTTTCTGTGGGACAGATTTCACTTAGCATCATCGTACCTCAATCCACTCATTATGCTGGAACCAGCCTTATGACATGGATTCCGTGGCTGAGGGATATTCCCTCGTACCTAAGTAGCACAAATTCTTGGTCCATTTCTCTCTTCCCCGGCATATGAAGGGTGTCCCGAAGTCGAGGTTGTTGTAAAGAGAGAATCCCTAAACTTTGGTGTGCCGGCGTCTGGTTGATTTTTAGTTTTCCCAAGATATAGGCCCACGTGTGGAGGTGCCCTATGCTCTGTGTTTCTGTTCTGTACGTGTTTTAGGAACGAGCATACGCTTCTCCAGAGTGGCTGTTGGCATTTTGCGTCCCTCCCGGCAACTGGACAAGGCTCCCTTATCTCCTTGGCCTGTCCTGCCTTTCTGGTTTTTAGACATTTTCCGGATGGCTCTTTTGCCCGGGGGGGGGGAGTGAGATTTCTTTGTAGTGCCGATTTGCTCTCCCCGGGTGCTTGGTTGGCCAAAAAGGGCGTATGCGTTTTTTCCTGAATATATTCAGGAAAAAACGCATACGCCCTTTTTGGCCAACTGCATCATTGTCCACGTTCTGCCGCTTTTCCTGTGCTGGGAAGGCCATTCCCATCTACCTCCTGAACTCCGTTTCGTGCAATTCTGCCTTGCGTTCAAATCCCCTTCGTGGCCTTACCTCAGTATGTTTTTGGACGAGTGTTATCATTTAGAGCTCGGCAGGTTTGTGAAGTGCAGTGCCCCAGAGCTCCGTTTGGCAGCTCGCTTTGGTGTGAGCTGGCCGCAATAGCGCAAGATTGCTTCAGGCCCTGTTGTGCTTGCGGCGAGGCAGGCCGAGCCTTTGGTGAATTCCTCTTCGTGATGGGAAATTAGAGTGACGTGGGCCTGTCCGAACACCGCCAGCTGGTCTCTCATAGGTTGCCCCTCTTCCACTTCATCCTTCGGACCACTTGCAGAGACTACGAAAGAGGAGTATCAAGACGCTGATCCTGCAAGTGGGGGAATTGTTAGTCAAGCGGCTGGAATGGCGGACGCTAGCACCCGGAGGTGAAAAATGAGGTGCGCTTTCGAAAGCTTTCCCGATCACACGGTGTACCATCCCCTGGGATTCGCATGAGTGGTTTGGCTGTAGGAAAGTTGCCTTGAACCTGGAGAGGTGGGACCCATGGAATGGGTAGCACGCAGTATAACTCTAGAGGCTCTGCCTTTGCTCCTCCAACCTCAGCAATCCTCTCAGCCTGAGGAGTATCCAGCCTTATGTCTTATGCCGCTGTGGGTGTAGATGTGGTCAATCCTGGTTGCATCACAGCCCCTGAACGCATTTTGGCAGAATTTCCCTCCCTCTCGCCGTGCTTCTTTCTTCTGTGTTTTGGAAATGTATTTTTAGAATGGGCTTTAGCTGATTTTCAGTGCTGTGTTGATGCCGCTTGACACACACTTGATTCACTTACAGAGAGATATCAATACTTAGGTTTTCAGATGCTTACGAGTCTGATATATTCTTCTGTGATGAATAGGAGCTGTTGAGTCCTGTTCACTGAGCAAGGAGTAGGTGGTGTCTATTATATATTTGCTTTTCCGAGCGGTATCTGTGCTCATTTCCAAGTCGTGTTTTATGCATCACGCCACCTCACCTTTCCGCTTAAGCAGGCCTAAGTGTGTTTTCGAAAAGCGTGAGTCTGTTCTCTTTTGTCATTCGGGTCGTGGGTAGCGATTTGTACATTCCCTCTCTAAGTGATATCCCAAGTTTCTTTTTCTGTGGGACAGATTTCACTTAGCATCATCGTACCTCAATCCACTCATTATGCTGGAACCAGCCTTATGACATGGATTCCATGGCTGAGGGATATTCCCTCGTACCTAAGTAGCACAAATTCTTGGTCCATTTCTCTCTTCCCCGGCATATGAAGGGTGTCCCGAAGTCGAGGTTGTTGTAAAGAGAGAATCCCTAAACTTTGGTGTGCCGGCGTCTGGTTGATTTTTAGTTTTCCCAAGATATAGGCCCACGTGTGGAGGTGCCCTATGCTCTGTGTTTCTGTTCTGTACGTGTTTTAGGAACGAGCATACGCTTCTCCAGAGTGGCTGTTGGTATTTTGCGTCCCTCCCGGCAACTGGACAAGGCTCCCTTATCTCCTTGGCCTGTCCTGCCTTTCTGGTTTTTAGACATTTTCCGGATGGCTCTTTTGCCCGGGGGGTGAGTGAGATTTCTTTGTAGTGCCGATTTGCTCTCCCCGGGTGCTTGGTTGGCCAAAAAGGGCGTATGCGTTTTTTCCTGAATATATTCAGGAAAAAACGCATACGCCCTTTTTGGCCAACTGCATCATTGTCCACGTTCTGCCGCTTTTCCTGTGCTGGGAAGGCCATTCCCATCTACCTCCTGAACTCCGTTTCGTGCAATTCTGCCTTGCGTTCAAATCCCCTTCGTGGCCTTACCTCAGTATGTTTTTGGACGAGTGTTATCATTTAGAGCTCGGCAGGTTTGTGAAGTGCAGTGCCCCAGAGCTCCGTTTGGCAGCTCGCTTTGGTGTGAGCTGGCCGCAATAGCGCAAGATTGCTTCAGGCCCTGTTGTGCTTGCGGCGAGGCAGGCCGAGCCTTTGGTGAATTCCTCTTCGTGATGGGAAATTAGAGTGACGTGGGCCTGTCCGAACACCGCCAGCTGGTCTCTCATAGGTTGCCCCTCTTCCACTTCATCCTTCGGACCACTTGCAGAGACTACGAAAGAGGAGTATCAAGACGCTGATCCTGCAAGTGGGGGAATTGTTAGTCAAGCGGCTGGAATGGCGGACGCTAGCACCCGGAGGTGAAAAATGAGGTGCGCTTTCGAAAGCTTTCCCGATCACACGGTGTACCATCCCCTGGGATTCGCATGAGTGGTTTGGCTGTAGGAAAGTTGCCTTGAACCTGGAGAGGTGGGACCCATGGAATGGGTAGCACGCAGTATAACTCTAGAGGCTCTGCCTTTGCTCCTCCAACCTCAGCAATCCTCTCAGCCTGAGGAGTATCCAGCCTTATGTCTTATGCCGCTGTGGGTGTAGATGTGGTCAATCCTGGTTGCATCACAGCCTCTGAACGCATTTTGGCAGAATTTCCCTCCCTCTCGCCGTGCTTCTTTCTTCTGTGTTTTGGAAATGTATTTTTAGAATGGGCTTTAGCTGATTTTCAGTGCTGTGTTGATGCCGCTTGACACACACTTGATTCACTTACAGAGAGATATCAATACTTAGGTTTTCAGATGCTTACGAGTCTGATATATTCTTCTGTGATGAATAGGAGCTGTTGAGTCCTGTTCACTGAGCAAGGAGTAGGTGGTGTCTATTATATATTTGCTTTTCCGACCGGTATCTGTGCTCATTTCCAAGTCGTGTTTTATGCATCACGCCACCTCACCTTTCCGCTTAAGCAGGCCTAAGTGTGTTTTCGAAAAGCGTGAGTCTGTTCTCTTTTGTCATTCGGGTCGTGGGTAGCGATTTGTACATTCCCTCTCTAAGTGATATCCCAAGTTTATTTTTCTGTGGGACAGATTTCACTTAGCATCATCGTACCTCAATCCACTCATTATGCTGGAACCAGCCTTATGACATGGATTCCATGGCTGAGGGATATTCCCTCGTACCTAAGTAGCACAAATTCTTGGTCCATTTCTCTCTTCCCCGGCATATGAAGGGTGTCCCGAAGTCGAGGTTGTTGTAAAGAGAGAATCCCTAAACTTTGGTGTGCCGGCGTCTGGTTGATTTTTAGTTTTCCCAAGATATAGGCCCAGGTGTGGAGGTGCCCTATGCTCTGTGTTTCTGTTCTGTACGTGTTTTAGGAACGAGCATACGCTTCTCCAGAGTGGCTGTTGGTATTTTGCGTCCCTCCCGGCAACTGGACAAGGCTCCCTTATCTCCTTGGCCTGTCCTGCCTTTCTGGTTTTTAGACATTTTCCGGATGGCTCTTTTGCCCGGGGGGTGAGTGAGATTTCTTTGTAGTGCCGATTTGCTCTCCCCGGGTGCTTGGTTGGCCAAAAAGGGCGTATGCGTTTTTTCCTGAATATATTCAGGAAAAAACGCATACGCCCTTTTTGGCCAACTGCATCATTGTCCACGTTCTGCCGCTTTTCCTGTGCTGGGAAGGCCATTCCCATCTACCTCCTGAACTCCGTTTCGTGCAATTCTGCCTTGCGTTCAAATCCCCTTCGTGGCCTTACCTCAGTATGTTTTTGGACGAGTGTTATCATTTAGAGCTCGGCAGGTTTGTGAAGTGCAGTGCCCCAGAGCTCCGTTTGGCAGCTCGCTTTGGTGTGAGCTGGCCGCAATAGCGCAAGATTGCTTCAGGCCCTGTTGTGCTTGCGGCGAGGCAGGCCGAGCCTTTGGTGAATTCCTCTTCGTGATGGGAAATTAGAGTGACGTGGGCCTGTCCGAACACCGCCAGCTGGTCTCTCATAGGTTGCCCCTCTTCCAGTTCATCCTTCGGACCACTTGCAGAGACTACGAAAGAGGAGTGTCAAGACGCTGATCCTGCAAGTGGGGGAATTGTTAGTCAAGCGGCTGGAATGGCGGACGCTAGCACCCGGAGGTGAAAAATGAGGTGCGCTTTCGAAAGCTTTCCCGATCACACGGTGTACCATCCCCTGGGATTCGCATGAGTGGTTTGGCTGTAGGAAAGTTGCCTTGAACCTGGAGAGGTGGGACCCATGGAATGGGTAGCACGCAGTATAACTCTAGAGGCTCTGCCTTTGCTCCTCCAACCTCAGCAATCCTCTCAGCCTGAGGAGTATCCAGCCTTATGTCTTATGCCGCTGTGGGTGTAGATGTGGTCAATCCTGGTTGCATCACAGCCCCTGAACGCATTTTGGCAGAATTTCCCTCCCTCTCGCCGTGCTTCTTTCTTCTGTGTTTTGGAAATGTATTTTTAGAATGGGCTTTAGCTGATTTTCAGTGCTGTGTTGATGCCGCTTGACACACACTTGATTCACTTACAGAGAGATATCAATACTTAGGTTTTCAGATGCTTACGAGTCTGATATATTCTTCTGTGATGAATAGGAGCTGTTGAGTCCTGTTCACTGAGCAAGGAGTAGGTGGTGTCTATTATATATTTGCTTTTCCGACCGGTATCTGTGCTCATTTCCAAGTCGTGTTTTATGCATCACGCCACCTCACCTTTCCGCTTAAGCAGGCCTAAGTGTGTTTTCGAAAAGCGTGAGTCTGTTCTCTTTTGTCATTCGGGTCGTGGGTAGCGATTTGTACATTCCCTCTCTAAGTGATATCCCAAGTTTCTTTTTCTGTGGGACAGATTTCACTTAGCATCATCGTACCTCAATCCACTCATTATGCTGGAACCAGCCTTATGACATGGATTCCATGGCTGAGGGATATTCCCTCGTACCTAAGTAGCACAAATTCTTGGTCCATTTCTCTCTTCCCCGGCATATGAAGGGTGTCCCGAAGTCGAGGTTGTTGTAAAGAGAGAATCCCTAAACTTTGGTGTGCCGGCGTCTGGTTGATTTTTAGTTTTCCCAAGATATAGGCCCACGTGTGGAGGTGCCCTATGCTCTGTGTTTCTGTTCTGTACGTGTTTTAGGAACGAGCATACGCTTCTCCAGAGTGGCTGTTGGCATTTTGCGTCCCTCCCGGCAACTGGACAAGGCTCCCTTATCTCCTTGGCCTGTCCTGCCTTTCTGGTTTTTAGACATTTTCCGGATGGCTCTTTTGCCCGGGGGGGGGGAGTGAGATTTCTTTGTAGTGCCGATTTGCTCTCCCCGGGTGCTTGGTTGGCCAAAAAGGGCGTATGCGTTTTTTCCTGAATATATTCAGGAAAAAACGCATACGCCCTTTTTGGCCAACTGCATCATTGTCCACGTTCTGCCGCTTTTCCTGTGCTGGGAAGGCCATTCCCATCTACCTCCTGAACTCCGTTTCGTGCAATTCTGCCTTGCGTTCAAATCCCCTTCGTGGCCTTACCTCAGTATGTTTTTGGACGAGTGTTATCATTTAGAGCTCGGCAGGTTTGTGAAGTGCAGTGCCCCAGAGCTCCGTTTGGCAGCTCGCTTTGGTGTGAGCTGGCCGCAATAGCGCAAGATTGCTTCAGGCCCTGTTGTGCTTGCGGCGAGGCAGGCCGAGCCTTTGGTGAATTCCTCTTCGTGATGGGAAATTAGAGTGACGTGGGCCTGTCCGAACACCGCCAGCTGGTCTCTCATAGGTTGCCCCTCTTCCAGTTCATCCTTCGGACCACTTGCAGAGACTACGAAAGAGGAGTGTCAAGACGCTGATCCTGCAAGTGGGGGAATTGTTAGTCAAGCGGCTGGAATGGCGGACGCTAGCACCCGGAGGTGAAAAATGAGGTGCGCTTTCGAAAGCTTTCCCGATCACACGGTGTACCATCCCCTGGGATTCGCATGAGTGGTTTGGCTGTAGGAAAGTTGCCTTGAACCTGGAGAGGTGGGACCCATGGAATGGGTAGCACGCAGTATAACTCTAGAGGCTCTGCCTTTGCTCCTCCAACCTCAGCAATCCTCTCAGCCTGAGGAGTATCCAGCCTTATGTCTTATGCCGCTGTGGGTGTAGATGTGGTCAATCCTGGTTGCATCACAGCCCCTGAACGCATTTTGGCAGAATTTCCCTCCCTCTCGCCGTGCTTCTTTCTTCTGTGTTTTGGAAATGTATTTTTAGAATGGGCTTTAGCTGATTTTCAGTGCTGTGTTGATGCCGCTTGACACACACTTGATTCACTTACAGAGAGATATCAATACTTAGGTTTTCAGATGCTTACGAGTCTGATATATTCTTCTGTGATGAATAGGAGCTGTTGAGTCCTGTTCACTGAGCAAGGAGTAGGTGGTGTCTATTATATATTTGCTTTTCCGACCGGTATCTGTGCTCATTTCCAAGTCGTGTTTTATGCATCACGCCACCTCACCTTTCCGCTTAAGCAGGCCTAAGTGTGTTTTGGAAAAGCGTGAGTCTGTTCTCTTTTGTCATTCGGGTCGTGGGTAGCGATTTGTACATTCCCTCTCTAAGTGATATCCCAAGTTTCTTTTTCTGTGGGACAGATTTCACTTAGCATCATCGTACCTCAATCCACTCATTATGCTGGAACCAGCCTTATGACATGGATTCCATGGCTGAGGGATATTCCCTCGTACCTAAGTAGCACAAATTCTTGGTCCATTTCTCTCTTCCCCGGCATATGAAGGGTGTCCCGAAGTCGAGGTTGTTGTAAAGAGAGAATCCCTAAACTTTGGTGTGCCGGCGTCTGGTTGATTTTTAGTTTTCCCAAGATATAGGCCCACGTGTGGAGGTGCCCTATGCTCTGTGTTTCTGTTCTGTACGTGTTTTAGGAACGAGCATACGCTTCTCCAGAGTGGCTGTTGGCATTTTGCGTCCCTCCCGGCAACTGGACAAGGCTCCCTTATCTCCTTGGCCTGTCCTGCCTTTCTGGTTTTTAGACATTTTCCGGATGGCTCTTTTGCCCGGGGGGGGGAGTGAGATTTCTTTGTAGTGCCGATTTGCTCTCCCCGGGTGCTTGGTTGGCCAAAAAGGGCGTATGCGTTTTTTCCTGAATATATTCAGGAAAAAACGCATACGCCCTTTTTGGCCAACTGCATCATTGTCCACGTTCTGCCGCTTTTCCTGTGCTGGGAAGGCCATTCCCATCTACCTCCTGAACTCCGTTTCGTGCAATTCTGCCTTGCGTTCAAATCCCCTTCGTGGCCTTACCTCAGTATGTTTTTGGACGAGTGTTATCATTTAGAGCTCGGCAGGTTTGTGAAGTGCAGTGCCCCAGAGCTCCGTTTGGCAGCTCGCTTTGGTGTGAGCTGGCCGCAATAGCGCAAGATTGCTTCAGGCCCTGTTGTGCTTGCGGCGAGGCAGGCCGAGCCTTTGGTGAATTCCTCTTCGTGATGGGAAATTAGAGTGACGTGGGCCTGTCCGAACACCGCCAGCTGGTCTCTCATAGGTTGCCCCTCTTCCAGTTCATCCTTCGGACCACTTGCAGAGACTACGAAAGAGGAGTGTCAAGACGCTGATCCTGCAAGTGGGGGAATTGTTAGTCAAGCGGCTGGAATGGTGGACGCTAGCACCCGGAGGTGAAAAATGAGGTGCGCTTTCGAAAGGTTTCCCGATCACACGGTGTACCATCCCCTGGGATTCGCATGAGTGGTTTGGCTGTAGGAAAGTTGCCTTGAACCTGGAGAGGTGGGACCCATGGAATGGGTAGCACGCAGTATAACTCTAGAGGCTCTGCCTTTGCTCCTCCAACCTCAGCAATCCTCTCAGCCTGAGGAGTATCCAGCCTTATGTCTTATGCCGCTGTGGGTGTAGATGTGGTCAATCCTGGTTGCATCACAGCCCCTGAACGCATTTTGGCAGAATTTCCCTCCCTCTCGCCGTGCTTCTTTCTTCTGTGTTTTGGAAATGTATTTTTAGAATGGGCTTTAGCTGATTTTCAGTGCTGTGTTGATGCCGCTTGACACACACTTGATTCACTTACAGAGAGATATCAATACTTAGGTTTTCAGATGCTTACGAGTCTGATATATTCTTCTGTGATGAATAGGAGCTGTTGAGTCCTGTTCACTGAGCAAGGAGTAGGTGGTGTCTATTATATATTTGCTTTTCCGACCGGTATCTGTGCTCATTTCCAAGTCGTGTTTTATGCATCACGCCACCTCACCTTTCCGCTTAAGCAGGCCTAAGTGTGTTTTCGAAAAGCGTGAGTCTGTTCTCTTTTGTCATTCGGGTCGTGGGTAGCGATTTGTACATTCCCTCTCTAAGTGATATCCCAAGTTTCTTTTTCTGTGGGACAGATTTCACTTAGCATCATCGTACCTCAATCCACTCATTATGCTGGAACCAGCCTTATGACATGGATTCCATGGCTGAGGGATATTCCCTCGTACCTAAGTAGCACAAATTCTTGGTCCATTTCTCTCTTCCCCGGCATATGAAGGGTGTCCCGAAGTCGAGGTTGTTGTAAAGAGAGAATCCCTAAACTTTGGTGTGCCTGCGTCTGGATGATTTTTAGTTTTCCCAAGATATAGGCCCACGTGTGGAGGTGCCCTATGCTCTGTGTTTCTGTTCTGTGCGTGTTTTAGGAACGAGCATACGCTTCTCCAGAGTGGCTGTTGGCATTTTGCGTCCCTCCCGGCAACTGGACAAGGCTCCCTTATCTCCTTGGCCTGTCCTGCCTTTCTGGTTTTTAGACATTTTCCGGATGGCTCTTTTGCCCGGGGGGGGGAGTGAGATTTCTTTGTAGTGCCGATTTGCTCTCCCCGGGTGCTTGGTTGGCCAAAAAGGGCGTATGCGTTTTTTCCTGAATATATTCAGGAAAAAACGCATACGCCCTTTTTGGCCAACTGCATCATTGTCCACGTTCTGCCGCTTTTCCTGTGCTGGGAAGGCCATTCCCATCTACCTCCTGAACTCCGTTTCGTGCAATTCTGCCTTGCGTTCCAATCCCCTTCGTGGCCTTACCTCAGTATGTTTTTGGACGAGTGTTATCATTTAGAGCTCGGCAGGTTTGTGAAGTGCAGTGCCCCAGAGCTCCGTTTGGCAGGTCGCTTTGGTGTGAGCTGGCCGCAATAGCGCAAGATTGCTTCAGGCCCTGTTGTGCTTGCGGCGAGGCAGGCCGAGCCTTTGGTGAATTCCTCTTCGTGATGGGAAATTAGAGTGACGTGGGCCTGTCCGAACACCGCCAGCTGGTCTCTCATAGGTTGCCCCTCTTCCAGTTCATCCTTCGGACCACTTGCAGAGACTACGAAAGAGGAGTGTCAAGACGCTGATCCTGCAAGTGGGGGAATTGTTAGTCAAGCGGCTGGAATGGCGGACGCTAGCACCCGGAGGTGAAAAATGAGGTGCGCTTTCGAAAGGTTTCCCGATCACACGGTGTACCATCCCCTGGGATTCGCATGAGTGGTTTGGCTGTAGGAAAGTTGCCTTGAACCTGGAGAGGTGGGACCCATGGAATGGGTAGCACGCAGTATAACTCTAGAGGCTCTGCCTTTGCTCCTCCAACCTCAGCAATCCTCTCAGCCTGAGGAGTATCCAGCCTTATGTCTTATGCCGCTGTGGGTGTAGATGTGGTCAATCCTGGTTGCATCACAGCCCCTGAACGCATTTTGGCAGAATTTCCCTCCCTCTCGCCGTGCTTCTTTCTTCTGTGTTTTGGAAATGTATTTTTAGAATGGGCTTTAGCTGATTTTCAGTGCTGTGTTGATGCCGCTTGACACACACTTGATTCACTTACAGAGAGATATCAATACTTAGGTTTTCAGATGCTTACGAGTCTGATATATTCTTCTGTGATGAATAGGAGCTGTTGAGTCCTGTTCACTGAGCAAGGAGTAGGTGGTGTCTATTATATATTTGCTTTTCCGACCGGTATCTGTGCTCATTTCCAAGTCGTGTTTTATGCATCACGCCACCTCACCTTTCCGCTTAAGCAGGCCTAAGTGTGTTTTCGAAAAGCGTGAGTCTGTTCTCTTTTGTCATTCGGGTCGTGGGTAGCGATTTGTACATTCCCTCTCTAAGTGATATCCCAAGTTTCTTTTTCTGTGGGACAGATTTCACTTAGCATCATCGTACCTCAATCCACTCATTATGCTGGAACCAGCCTTATGACATGGATTCCATGGCTGAGGGATATTCCCTCGTACCTAAGTAGCACAAATTCTTGGTCCATTTCTCTCTTCCCCGGCATATGAAGGGTGTCCCGAAGTCGAGGTTGTTGTAAAGAGAGAATCCCTAAACTTTGGTGTGCCGGCGTCTGGTTGATTTTTAGTTTTCCCAAGATATAGGCCCACGTGTGGAGGTGCCCTATGCTCTGTGTTTCTGTTCTGTACGTGTTTTAGGAACGAGCATACGCTTCTCCAGAGTGGCTGTTGGCATTTTGCGTCCCTCCCGGCAACTGGACAAGGCTCCCTTATCTCCTTGGCCTGTCCTGCCTTTCTGGTTTTTAGACATTTTCCGGATGGCTCTTTTGCCCGGGGGGGGGGAGTGAGATTTCTTTGTAGTGCCGATTTGCTCTCCCCGGGTGCTTGGTTGGCCAAAAAGGGCGTATGCGTTTTTTCCTGAATATATTCAGGAAAAAACGCATACGCCCTTTTTGGCCAACTGCATCATTGTCCACGTTCTGCCGCTTTTCCTGTGCTGGGAAGGCCATTCCCATCTACCTCCTGAACTCCGTTTCGTGCAATTCTGCCTTGCGTTCAAATCCCCTTCGTGGCCTTACCTCAGTATGTTTTTGGACGAGTGTTATCATTTAGAGCTCGGCAGGTTTGTGAAGTGCAGTGCCCCAGAGCTCCGTTTGGCAGCTCGCTTTGGTGTGAGCTGGCCGCAATAGCGCAAGATTGCTTCAGGCCCTGTTGTGCTTGCGGCGAGGCAGGCCGAGCCTTTGGTGAATTCCTCTTCGTGATGGGAAATTAGAGTGACGTGGGCCTGTCCGAACACCGCCAGCTGGTCTCTCATAGGTTGCCCCTCTTCCAGTTCATCCTTCGGACCACTTGCAGAGACTACGAAAGAGGAGTGTCAAGACGCTGATCCTGCAAGTGGGGGAATTGTTAGTCAAGCGGCTGGAATGGCGGACGCTAGCACCCGGAGGTGAAAAATGAGGTGCGCTTTCGAAAGCTTTCCCGATCACACGGTGTACCATCCCCTGGGATTCGCATGAGTGGTTTGGCTGTAGGAAAGTTGCCTTGAACCTGGAGAGGTGGGAC
Organism: Kogia breviceps; assembly: GCF_026419965.1. Taxonomy (NCBI): domain Eukaryota; kingdom Metazoa; phylum Chordata; class Mammalia; order Artiodactyla; family Physeteridae; genus Kogia; species Kogia breviceps. Next base: position 88,407,428 of record NC_081318.1, read on the forward strand.
CCATGGAATGGGTAGCACGCAGTATAACTCTAGAGGCTCTGCCTTTGCTCCTCCAACCTCAGCAATCCTCTCAGCCTGAGGAGTATCCAGCCTTATGTCTTATGCCGCTGTGGGTGTAGATGTGGTCAATCCTGGTTGCATCACAGCCCCTGAACGCATTTTGGCAGAATTTCCCTCCCTCTCGCCGTGCTTCTTTCTTCTGTGTTTTGGAAATGTATTTTTAGAATGGGCTTTAGCTGATTTTCAGTGCTGTGTTGATGCCGCTTGACACACACTTGATTCACTTACAGAGAGATATCAATACTTAGGTTTTCAGATGCTTACGAGTCTGATATATTCTTCTGTGATGAATAGGAGCTGTTGAGTCCTGTTCACTGAGCAAGGAGTAGGTGGTGTCTATTATATATTTGCTTTTCCGACCGGTATCTGTGCTCATTTCCAAGTCGTGTTTTATGCATCACGCCACCTCACCTTTCCGCTTAAGCAGGCCTAAGTGTGTTTTCGAAAAGCGTGAGTCTGTTCTCTTTTGTCATTCGGGTCGTGGGTAGCGATTTGTACATTCCCTCTCTAAGTGATATCCCAAGTTTCTTTTTCTGTGGGACAGATTTCACTTAGCATCATCGTACCTCAATCCACTCATTATGCTGGAACCAGCCTTATGACATGGATTCCATGGCTGAGGGATATTCCCTCGTACCTAAGTAGCACAAATTCTTGGTCCATTTCTCTCTTCCCCGGCATATGAAGGGTGTCCCGAAGTCGAGGTTGTTGTAAAGAGAGAATCCCTAAACTTTGGTGTGCCGGCGTCTGGTTGATTTTTAGTTTTCCCAAGATATAGGCCCACGTGTGGAGGTGCCCTATGCTCTGTGTTTCTGTTCTGTACGTGTTTTAGGAACGAGCATACGCTTCTCCAGAGTGGCTGTTGGCATTTTGCGTCCCTCCCGGCAACTGGACAAGGCTCCCTTATCTCCTTGGCCTGTCCTGCCTTTCTGGTTTTTAGACATTTTCCGGATGGCTCTTTTGCCCGGGGGGGGGAGTGAGATTTCTTTGTAGTGCCGATTTGCTCTCCCCGGGTGCTTGGTTGGCCAAAAAGGGCGTATGCGTTTTTTCCTGAATATATTCAGGAAAAAACGCATACGCCCTTTTTGGCCAACTGCATCATTGTCCACGTTCTGCCGCTTTTCCTGTGCTGGGAAGGCCATTCCCATCTACCTCCTGAACTCCGTTTCGTGCAATTCTGCCTTGCGTTCAAATCCCCTTCGTGGCCTTACCTCAGTATGTTTTTGGACGAGTGTTATCATTTAGAGCTCGGCAGGTTTGTGAAGTGCAGTGCCCCAGAGCTCCGTTTGGCAGCTCGCTTTGGTGTGAGCTGGCCGCAATAGCGCAAGATTGCTTCAGGCCCTGTTGTGCTTGCGGCGAGGCAGGCCGAGCCTTTGGTGAATTCCTCTTCGTGATGGGAAATTAGAGTGACGTGGGCCTGTCCGAACACCGCCAGCTGGTCTCTCATAGGTTGCCCCTCTTCCAGTTCATCCTTCGGACCACTTGCAGAGACTACGAAAGAGGAGTGTCAAGACGCTGATCCTGCAAGTGGGGGAATTGTTAGTCAAGCGGCTGGAATGGCGGACGCTAGCACCCGGAGGTGAAAAATGAGGTGCGCTTTCGAAAGGTTTCCCGATCACACGGTGTACCATCCCCTGGGATTCGCATGAGTGGTTTGGCTGTAGGAAAGTTGCCTTGAACCTGGAGAGGTGGGACCCATGGAATGGGTAGCACGCAGTATAACTCTAGAGGCTCTGCCTTTGCTCCTCCAACCTCAGCAATCCTCTCAGCCTGAGGAGTATCCAGCCTTATGTCTTATGCCGCTGTGGGTGTAGATGTGGTCAATCCTGGTTGCATCACAGCCCCTGAACGCATTTTGGCAGAATTTCCCTCCCTCTCGCCGTGCTTCTTTCTTCTGTGTTTTGGAAATGTATTTTTAGAATGGGCTTTAGCTGATTTTCAGTGCTGTGTTGATGCCGCTTGACACACACTTGATTCACTTACAGAGAGATATCAATACTTAGGTTTTCAGATGCTTACGAGTCTGATATATTCTTCTGTGATGAATAGGAGCTGTTGAGTCCTGTTCACTGAGCAAGGAGTAGGTGGTGTCTATTATATATTTGCTTTTCCGACCGGTATCTGTGCTCATTTCCAAGTCGTGTTTTATGCATCACGCCACCTCACCTTTCCGCTTAAGCAGGCCTAAGTGTGTTTTGGAAAAGCGTGAGTCTGTTCTCTTTTGTCATTCGGGTCGTGGGTAGCGATTTGTACATTCCCTCTCTAAGTGATATCCCAAGTTTCTTTTTCTGTGGGACAGATTTCACTTAGCATCATCGTACCTCAATCCACTCATTATGCTGGAACCAGCCTTATGACATGGATTCCATGGCTGAGGGATATTCCCTCGTACCTAAGTAGCACAAATTCTTGGTCCATTTCTCTCTTCCCCGGCATATGAAGGGTGTCCCGAAGTCGAGGTTGTTGTAAAGAGAGAATCCCTAAACTTTGGTGTGCCGGCGTCTGGTTGATTTTTAGTTTTCCCAAGATATAGGCCCACGTGTGGAGGTGCCCTATGCTCTGTGTTTCTGTTCTGTACGTGTTTTAGGAACGAGCATACGCTTCTCCAGAGTGGCTGTTGGCATTTTGCGTCCCTCCCGGCAACTGGACAAGGCTCCCTTATCTCCTTGGCCTGTCCTGCCTTTCTGGTTTTTAGACATTTTCCGGATGGCTCTTTTGCCCGGGGGGGGGGAGTGAGATTTCTTTGTAGTGCCGATTTGCTCTCCCCGGGTGCTTGGTTGGCCAAAAAGGGCGTATGCGTTTTTTCCTGAATATATTCAGGAAAAAACGCATACGCCCTTTTTGGCCAACTGCATCATTGTCCACGTTCTGCCGCTTTTCCTGTGCTGGGAAGGCCATTCCCATCTACCTCCTGAACTCCGTTTCGTGCAATTCTGCCTTGCGTTCAAATCCCCTTCGTGGCCTTACCTCAGTATGTTTTTGGACGAGTGTTATCATTTAGAGCTCGGCAGGTTTGTGAAGTGCAGTGCCCCAGAGCTCCGTTTGGCAGCTCGCTTTGGTGTGAGCTGGCCGCAATAGCGCAAGATTGCTTCAGGCCCTGTTGTGCTTGCGGCGAGGCAGGCCGAGCCTTTGGTGAATTCCTCTTCGTGATGGGAAATTAGAGTGACGTGGGCCTGTCCGAACACCGCCAGCTGGTCTCTCATAGGTTGCCCCTCTTCCAGTTCATCCTTCGGACCACTTGCAGAGACTACGAAAGAGGAGTGTCAAGACGCTGATCCTGCAAGTGGGGGAATTGTTAGTCAAGCGGCTGGAATGGCGGACGCTAGCACCCGGAGGTGAAAAATGAGGTGCGCTTTCGAAAGCTTTCCCGATCACACGGTGTACCATCCCCTGGGATTTGCATGAGTGGTTTGGCTGTAGGAAAGTTGCCTTGAACCTGGAGAGGTGGGACCCATGGAATGGGTAGCACGTAGTATAACTCTAGAGGCTCTGCCTTTGCTCCTCCAACCTCAGCAATCCTCTCAGCCTGAGGAGTATCCAGCCTTATGTCTTATGCCGCTGTGGGTGTAGATGTGGTCAATCCTGGTTGCATCACAGCCCCTGAACGCATTTTGGCAGAATTTCCCTCCCTCTCGCCGTGCTTCTTTCTTCTGTGTTTTGGAAATGTATTTTTAGAATGGGCTTTAGCTGATTTTCAGTGCTGTGTTGATGCCGCTTGACACACACTTGATTCACTTACAGAGAGATATCAATACTTAGGTTTTCAGATGCTTACGAGTCTGATATATTCTTCTGTGATGAATAGGAGCTGTTGAGTCCTGTTCACTGAGCAAGGAGTAGGTGGTGTCTATTATATATTTGCTTTTCCGACCGGTATCTGTGCTCATTTCCAAGTCGTGTTTTATGCATCACGCCACCTCACCTTTCCGCTTAAGCAGGCCTAAGTGTGTTTTCGAAAAGCGTGAGTCTGTTCTCTTTTGTCATTCGGGTCGTGGGTAGCGATTTGTACATTCCCTCTCTAAGTGATATCCCAAGTTTCTTTTTCTGTGGGACAGATTTCACTTAGCATCATCGTACCTCAATCCACTCATTATGCTGGAACCAGCCTTATGACATGGATTCCATGGCTGAGGGATATTCCCTCGTACCTAAGTAGCACAAATTCTTGGTCCATTTCTCTCTTCCCCGGCATATGAAGGGTGTCCCGAAGTCGAGGTTGTTGTAAAGAGAGAATCCCTAAACTTTGGTGTGCCGGCGTCTGGTTGATTTTTAGTTTTCCCAAGATATAGGCCCACGTGTGGAGGTGCCCTATGCTCTGTGTTTCTGTTCTGTACGTGTTTTAGGAACGAGCATACGCTTCTCCAGAGTGGCTGTTGGCATTTTGCGTCCCTCCCGGCAACTGGACAAGGCTCCCTTATCTCCTTGGCCTGTCCTGCCTTTCTGGTTTTTAGACATTTTCCGGATGGCTCTTTTGCCCGGGGGGGGGAGTGAGATTTCTTTGTAGTGCCGATTTGCTCTCCCCGGGTGCTTGGTTGGCCAAAAAGGGCGTATGCGTTTTTTCCTGAATATATTCAGGAAAAAACGCATACGCCCTTTTTGGCCAACTGCATCATTGTCCACGTTCTGCCGCTTTTCCTGTGCTGGGAAGGCCATTCCCATCTACCTCCTGAACTCCGTTTCGTGCAATTCTGCCTTGCGTTCAAATCCCCTTCGTGGCCTTACCTCAGTATGTTTTTGGACGAGTGTTATCATTTAGAGCTCGGCAGGTTTGTGAAGTGCAGTGCCCCAGAGCTCCGTTTGGCAGCTCGCTTTGGTGTGAGCTGGCCGCAATAGCGCAAGATTGCTTCAGGCCCTGTTGTGCTTGCGGCGAGGCAGGCCGAGCCTTTGGTGAATTCCTCTTCGTGATGGGAAATTAGAGTGACGTGGGCCTGTCCGAACACCGCCAGCTGGTCTCTCATAGGTTGCCCCTCTTCCAGTTCATCCTTCGGACCACTTGCAGAGACTACGAAAGAGGAGTGTCAAGACGCTGATCCTGCAAGTGGGGGAATTGTTAGTCAAGCGGCTGGAATGGCGGACGCTAGCACCCGGAGGTGAAAAATGAGGTGCGCTTTCGAAAGGTTTCCCGATCACACGGTGTACCATCCCCTGGGATTCGCATGAGTGGTTTGGCTGTAGGAAAGTTGCCTTGAACCTGGAGAGGTGGGACCCATGGAATGGGTAGCACGCAGTATAACTCTAGAGGCTCTGCCTTTGCTCCTCCAACCTCAGCAATCCTCTCAGCCTGAGGAGTATCCAGCCTTATGTCTTATGCCGCTGTGGGTGTAGATGTGGTCAATCCTGGTTGCATCACAGCCCCTGAACGCATTTTGGCAGAATTTCCCTCCCTCTCGCCGTGCTTCTTTCTTCTGTGTTTTGGAAATGTATTTTTAGAATGGGCTTTAGCTGATTTTCAGTGCTGTGTTGATGCCGCTTGACACACACTTGATTCACTTACAGAGAGATATCAATACTTAGGTTTTCAGATGCTTACGAGTCTGATATATTCTTCTGTGATGAATAGGAGCTGTTGAGTCCTGTTCACTGAGCAAGGAGTAGGTGGTGTCTATTATATATTTGCTTTTCCGACCGGTATCTGTGCTCATTTCCAAGTCGTGTTTTATGCATCACGCCACCTCACCTTTCCGCTTAAGCAGGCCTAAGTGTGTTTTCGAAAAGCGTGAGTCTGTTCTCTTTTGTCATTCGGGTCGTGGGTAGCGATTTGTACATTCCCTCTCTAAGTGATATCCCAAGTTTCTTTTTCTGTGGGACAGATTTCACTTAGCATCATCGTACCTCAATCCACTCATTATGCTGGAACCAGCCTTATGACATGGATTCCATGGCTGAGGGATATTCCCTCGTACCTAAGTAGCACAAATTCTTGGTCCATTTCTCTCTTCCCCGGCATATGAAGGGTGTCCCGAAGTCGAGGTTGTTGTAAAGAGAGAATCCCTAAACTTTGGTGTGCCGGCGTCTGGTTGATTTTTAGTTTTCCCAAGATATAGGCCCACGTGTGGAGGTGCCCTATGCTCTGTGTTTCTGTTCTGTACGTGTTTTAGGAACGAGCATACGCTTCTCCAGAGTGGCTGTTGGCATTTTGCGTCCCTCCCGGCAACTGGACAAGGCTCCCTTATCTCCTTGGCCTGTCCTGCCTTTCTGGTTTTTAGACATTTTCCGGATGGCTCTTTTGCCCGGGGGGGGGGAGTGAGATTTCTTTGTAGTGCCGATTTGCTCTCCCCGGGTGCTTGGTTGGCCAAAAAGGGCGTATGCGTTTTTTCCTGAATATATTCAGGAAAAAACGCATACGCCCTTTTTGGCCAACTGCATCATTGTCCACGTTCTGCCGCTTTTCCTGTGCTGGGAAGGCCATTCCCATCTACCTCCTGAACTCCGTTTCGTGCAATTCTGCCTTGCGTTCAAATCCCCTTCGTGGCCTTACCTCAGTATGTTTTTGGACGAGTGTTATCATTTAGAGCTCGGCAGGTTTGTGAAGTGCAGTGCCCCAGAGCTCCGTTTGGCAGCTCGCTTTGGTGTGAGCTGGCCGCAATAGCGCAAGATTGCTTCAGGCCCTGTTGTGCTTGCGGCGAGGCAGGCCGAGCCTTTGGTGAATTCCTCTTCGTGATGGGAAATTAGAGTGACGTGGGCCTGTCCGAACACCGCCAGCTGGTCTCTCATAGGTTGCCCCTCTTCCAGTTCATCCTTCGGACCACTTGCAGAGACTACGAAAGAGGAGTGTCAAGACGCTGATCCTGCAAGTGGGGGAATTGTTAGTCAAGCGGCTGGAATGGCGGACGCTAGCACCCGGAGGTGAAAAATGAGGTGCGCTTTCGAAAGCTTTCCCGATCACACGGTGTACCATCCCCTGGGATTCGCATGAGTGGTTTGGCTGTAGGAAAGTTGCCTTGAACCTGGAGAGGTGGGACCCATGGAATGGGTAGCACGTAGTATAACTCTAGAGGCTCTGCCTTTGCTCCTCCAACCTCAGCAATCCTCTCAGCCTGAGGAGTATCCAGCCTTATGTCTTATGCCGCTGTGGGTGTAGATGTGGTCAATCCTGGTTGCATCACAGCCCCTGAACGCATTTTGGCAGAATTTCCCTCCCTCTCGCCGTGCTTCTTTCTTCTGTGTTTTGGAAATGTATTTTTAGAATGGGCTTTAGCTGATTTTCAGTGCTGTGTTGATGCCGCTTGACACACACTTGATTCACTTACAGAGAGATATCAATACTTAGGTTTTCAGATGCTTACGAGTCTGATATATTCTTCTGTGATGAATAGGAGCTGTTGAGTCCTGTTCACTGAGCAAGGAGTAGGTGGTGTCTATTATATATTTGCTTTTCCGACCGGTATCTGTGCTCATTTCCAAGTCGTGTTTTATGCATCACGCCACCTCACCTTTCCGCTTAAGCAGGCCTAAGTGTGTTTTCGAAAAGCGTGAGTCTGTTCTCTTTTGTCATTCGGGTCGTGGGTAGCGATTTGTACATTCCCTCTCTAAGTGATATCCCAAGTTTCTTTTTCTGTGGGACAGATTTCACTTAGCATCATCGTACCTCAATCCACTCATTATGCTGGAACCAGCCTTATGACATGGATTCCATGGCTGAGGGATATTCCCTCGTACCTAAGTAGCACAAATTCTTGGTCCATTTCTCTCTTCCCCGGCATATGAAGGGTGTCCCGAAGTCGAGGTTGTTGTAAAGAGAGAATCCCTAAACTTTGGTGTGCCGGCGTCTGGTTGATTTTTAGTTTTCCCAAGATATAGGCCCACGTGTGGAGGTGCCCTATGCTCTGTGTTTCTGTTCTGTACGTGTTTTAGGAACGAGCATACGCTTCTCCAGAGTGGCTGTTGGCATTTTGCGTCCCTCCCGGCAACTGGACAAGGCTCCCTTATCTCCTTGGCCTGTCCTGCCTTTCTGGTTTTTAGACATTTTCCGGATGGCTCTTTTGCCCGGGGGGGGGAGTGAGATTTCTTTGTAGTGCCGATTTGCTCTCCCCGGGTGCTTGGTTGGCCAAAAAGGGCGTATGCGTTTTTTCCTGAATATATTCAGGAAAAAACGCATACGCCCTTTTTGGCCAACTGCATCATTGTCCACGTTCTGCCGCTTTTCCTGTGCTGGGAAGGCCATTCCCATCTACCTCCTGAACTCCGTTTCGTGCAATTCTGCCTTGCGTTCAAATCCCCTTCGTGGCCTTACCTCAGTATGTTTTTGGACGAGTGTTATCATTTAGAGCTCGGCAGGTTTGTGAAGTGCAGTGCCCCAGAGCTCCGTTTGGCAGCTCGCTTTGGTGTGAGCTGGCCGCAATAGCGCAAGATTGCTTCAGGCCCTGTTGTGCTTGCGGCGAGGCAGGCCGAGCCTTTGGTGAATTCCTCTTCGTGATGGGAAATTAGAGTGACGTGGGCCTGTCCGAACACCGCCAGCTGGTCTCTCATAGGTTGCCCCTCTTCCAGTTCATCCTTCGGACCACTTGCAGAGACTACGAAAGAGGAGTGTCAAGACGCTGATCCTGCAAGTGGGGGAATTGTTAGTCAAGCGGCTGGAATGGCGGACGCTAGCACCCGGAGGTGAAAAATGAGGTGCGCTTTCGAAAGGTTTCCCGATCACACGGTGTACCATCCCCTGGGATTCGCATGAGTGGTTTGGCTGTAGGAAAGTTGCCTTGAACCTGGAGAGGTGGGACCCATGGAATGGGTAGCACGCAGTATAACTCTAGAGGCTCTGCCTTTGCTCCTCCAACCTCAGCAATCCTCTCAGCCTGAGGAGTATCCAGCCTTATGTCTTATGCCGCTGTGGGTGTAGATGTGGTCAATCCTGGTTGCATCACAGCCCCTGAACGCATTTTGGCAGAATTTCCCTCCCTCTCGCCGTGCTTCTTTCTTCTGTGTTTTGGAAATGTATTTTTAGAATGGGCTTTAGCTGATTTTCAGTGCTGTGTTGATGCCGCTTGACACACACTTGATTCACTTACAGAGAGATATCAATACTTAGGTTTTCAGATGCTTACGAGTCTGATATATTCTTCTGTGATGAATAGGAGCTGTTGAGTCCTGTTCACTGAGCAAGGAGTAGGTGGTGTCTATTATATATTTGCTTTTCCGACCGGTATCTGTGCTCATTTCCAAGTCGTGTTTTATGCATCACGCCACCTCACCTTTCCGCTTAAGCAGGCCTAAGTGTGTTTTCGAAAAGCGTGAGTCTGTTCTCTTTTGTCATTCGGGTCGTGGGTAGCGATTTGTACATTCCCTCTCTAAGTGATATCCCAAGTTTCTTTTTCTGTGGGACAGATTTCACTTAGCATCATCGTACCTCAATCCACTCATTATGCTGGAACCAGCCTTATGACATGGATTCCATGGCTGAGGGATATTCCCTCGTACCTAAGTAGCACAAATTCTTGGTCCATTTCTCTCTTCCCCGGCATATGAAGGGTGTCCCGAAGTCGAGGTTGTTGTAAAGAGAGAATCCCTAAACTTTGGTGTGCCGGCGTCTGGTTGATTTTTAGTTTTCCCAAGATATAGGCCCACGTGTGGAGGTGCCCTATGCTCTGTGTTTCTGTTCTGTACGTGTTTTAGGAACGAGCATACGCTTCTCCAGAGTGGCTGTTGGCATTTTGCGTCCCTCCCGGCAACTGGACAAGGCTCCCTTATCTCCTTGGCCTGTCCTGCCTTTCTGGTTTTTAGACATTTTCCGGATGGCTCTTTTGCCCGGGGGGGGGAGTGAGATTTCTTTGTAGTGCCGATTTGCTCTCCCCGGGTGCTTGGTTGGCCAAAAAGGGCGTATGCGTTTTTTCCTGAATATATTCAGGAAAAAACGCATACGCCCTTTTTGGCCAACTGCATCATTGTCCACGTTCTGCCGCTTTTCCTGTGCTGGGAAGGCCATTCCCATCTACCTCCTGAACTCCGTTTCGTGCAATTCTGCCTTGCGTTCAAATCCCCTTCGTGGCCTTACCTCAGTATGTTTTTGGACGAGTGTTATCATTTAGAGCTCGGCAGGTTTGTGAAGTGCAGTGCCCCAGAGCTCCGTTTGGCAGCTCGCTTTGGTGTGAGCTGGCCGCAATAGCGCAAGATTGCTTCAGGCCCTGTTGTGCTTGCGGCGAGGCAGGCCGAGCCTTTGGTGAATTCCTCTTCGTGATGGGAAATTAGAGTGACGTGGGCCTGTCCGAACACCGCCAGCTGGTCTCTCATAGGTTGCCCCTCTTCCAGTTCATCCTTCGGACCACTTGCAGAGACTACGAAAGAGGAGTGTCAAGACGCTGATCCTGCAAGTGGGGGAATTGTTAGTCAAGCGGCTGGAATGGCGGACGCTAGCACCCGGAGGTGAAAAATGAGGTGCGCTTTCGAAAGCTTTCCCGATCACACGGTGTACCATCCCCTGGGATTCGCATGAGTGGTTTGGCTGTAGGAAAGTTGCCTTGAACCTGGAGAGGTGGGACCCATGGAATGGGTAGCACGCAGTATAACTCTAGAGGCTCTGCCTTTGCTCCTCCAACCTCAGCAATCCTCTCAGCCTGAGGAGTATCCAGCCTTATGTCTTATGCCGCTGTGGGTGTAGATGTGGTCAATCCTGGTTGCATCACAGCCCCTGAACGCATTTTGGCAGAATTTCCCTCCCTCTCGCCGTGCTTCTTTCTTCTGTGTTTTGGAAATGTATTTTTAGAATGGGCTTTAGCTGATTTTCAGTGCTGTGTTGATGCCGCTTGACACACACTTGATTCACTTACAGAGAGATATCAATACTTAGGTTTTCAGATGCTTACGAGTCTGATATATTCTTCTGTGATGAATAGGAGCTGTTGAGTCCTGTTCACTGAGCAAGGAGTAGGTGGTGTCTATTATATATTTGCTTTTCCGACCGGTATCTGTGCTCATTTCCAAGTCGTGTTTTATGCATCACGCCACCTCACCTTTCCGCTTAAGCAGGCCTAAGTGTGTTTTGGAAAAGCGTGAGTCTGTTCTCTTTTGTCATTCGGGTCGTGGGTAGCGATTTGTACATTCCCTCTCTAAGTGATATCCCAAGTTTCTTTTTCTGTGGGACAGATTTCACTTAGCATCATCGTACCTCAATCCACTCATTATGCTGGAACCAGCCTTATGACATGGATTCCATGGCTGAGGGATATTCCCTCGTACCTAAGTAGCACAAATTCTTGGTCCATTTCTCTCTTCCCCGGCATATGAAGGGTGTCCCGAAGTCGAGGTTGTTGTAAAGAGAGAATCCCTAAACTTTGGTGTGCCGGCGTCTGGTTGATTTTTAGTTTTCCCAAGATATAGGCCCACGTGTGGAGGTGCCCTATGCTCTGTGGTTCTGTTCTGTACGTGTTTTAGGAACGAGCATACGCTTCTCCAGAGTGCCTGTTGGCATTTTGCGTCCCTCCCGGCAACTGGACAAGGCTCCCTTATCTCCTTGGCCTGTCCTGCCTTTCTGGTTTTTAGACATTTTCCGCATGGCTCTTTTGCCCGGGGGGGGGGAGTGAGATTTCTTTGTAGTGCCGATTTGCTCTCCCCGGGTGCTTGGTTGGCCAAAAAGGGCGTATGCGTTTTTTCCTGAATATATTCAGGAAAAAACGCATACGCCCTTTTTGGCCAACTGCATCATTGTCCACGTTCTGCCGCTTTTCCTGTGCTGGGAAGGCCATTCCCATCTACCTCCTGAACTCCGTTTCGTGCAATTCTGCCTTGCGTTCAAATCCCCTTCGTGGCCTTACCTCAGTATGTTTTTGGACGAGTGTTATCATTTAGAGCTCGGCAGGTTTGTGAAGTGCAGTGCCCCAGAGCTCCGTTTGGCAGCTCGCTTTGGTGTGAGCTGGCCGCAATAGCGCAAGATTGCTTCAGGCCCTGTTGTGCTTGCGGCGAGGCAGGCCGAGCCTTTGGTGAATTCCTCTTCGTGATGGGAAATTAGAGTGACGTGGGCCTGTCCGAACACCGCCAGCTGGTCTCTCATAGGTTGCCCCTCTTCCAGTTCATCCTTCGGACCACTTGCAGAGACTACGAAAGAGGAGTGTCAAGACGCTGATCCTGCAAGTGGGGGAATTGTTAGTCAAGCGGCTGGAATGGCGGACGCTAGCACCCGGAGGTGAAAAATGAGGTGCGCTTTCGAAAGCTTTCCCGATCACACGGTGTACCATCCCCTGGGATTCGCATGAGTGGTTTGGCTGTAGGAAAGTTGCCTTGAACCTGGAGAGGTGGGACCCATGGAATGGGTAGCACGCAGTATAACTCTAGAGGCTCTGCCTTTGCTCCTCCAACCTCAGCAATCCTCTCAGCCTGAGGAGTATCCAGCCTTATGTCTTATGCCGCTGTGGGTGTAGATGTGGTCAATCCTGGTTGCATCACAGCCCCTGAACGCATTTTGGCAGAATTTCCCTCCCTCTCGCCGTGCTTCTTTCTTCTGTGTTTTGGAAATGTATTTTTAGAATGGGCTTTAGCTGATTTTCAGTGCTGTGTTGATGCCGCTTGACACACACTTGATTCACTTACAGAGAGATATCAATACTTAGGTGTTCAGATGCTTTCGAGTCTGATATATTCTTCTGTGATGAATAGGAGCTGTTGAGTCCTGTTCACTGAGCAAGGAGTAGGTGGTGTCTATTATATATTTGCTTTTCCGACCGGTATCTGTGCTCATTTCCAAGTCGTGTTTTATGCATCACGCCACCTCACCTTTCCGCTTAAGCAGGCCTAAGTGTGTTTTCGAAAAGCGTGAGTCTGTTCTCTTTTGTCATTCGGGTCGTGGGTAGCGATTTGTACATTCCCTCTCTAAGTGATATCCCAAGTTTCTTTTTCTGTGGGACAGATTTCACTTAGCATCATCGTACCTCAATCCACTCATTATGCTGGAACCAGCCTTATGACATGGATTCCATGGCTGAGGGATATTCCCTCGTACCTAAGTAGCACAAATTCTTGGTCCATTTCTCTCTTCCCCGGCATATGAAGGGTGTCCCGAAGTCGAGGTTGTTGTAAAGAGAGAATCCCTAAACTTTGGTGTGCCGGCGTCTGGTTGATTTTTAGTTTTCCCAAGATATAGGCCCACGTGTGGAGGTGCCCTATGCTCTGTGTTTCTGTTCTGTACGTGTTTTAGGAACGAGCATACGCTTCTCCAGAGTGGCTGTTGGCATTTTGCGTCCCTCCCGGCAACTGGACAAGGCTCCCTTATCTCCTTGGCCTGTCCTGCCTTTCTGGTTTTTAGACATTTTCCGGATGGCTCTTTTGCCCGGGGGGGGGAGTGAGATTTCTTTGTAGTGCCGATTTGCTCTCCCCGGGTGCTTGGTTGGCCAAAAAGGGCGTATGCGTTTTTTCCTGAATATATTCAGGAAAAAACGCATACGCCCTTTTTGGCCAACTGCATCATTGTCCACGTTCTGCCGCTTTTCCTGTGCTGGGAAGGCCATTCCCATCTACCTCCTGAACTCCGTTTCGTGCAATTCTGCCTTGCGTTCAAATCCCCTTCGTGGCCTTACCTCAGTATGTTTTTGGACGAGTGTTATCATTTAGAGCTCGGCAGGTTTGTGAAGTGCAGTGCCCCAGAGCTCCGTTTGGCAGGTCGCTTTGGTGTGAGCTGGCCGCAATAGCGCAAGATTGCTTCAGGCCCTGTTGTGCTTGCGGCGAGGCAGGCCGAGCCTTTGGTGAATTCCTCTTCGTGATGGGAAATTAGAGTGACGTGGGCCTGTCCGAACACCGCCAGCTGGTCTCTCATAGGTTGCCCCTCTTCCAGTTCATCCTTCGGACCACTTGCAGAGACTACGAAAGAGGAGTGTCAAGACGCTGATCCTGCAAGTGGGGGAATTGTTAGTCAAGCGGCTGGAATGGCGGACGCTAGCACCCGGAGGTGAAAAATGAGGTGCGCTTTCGAAAGCTTTCCCGATCACACGGTGTACCATCCCCTGGGATTCGCATGAGTGGTTTGGCTGTAGGAAAGTTGCCTTGAACCTGGAGAGGTGGGACCCATGGAATGGGTAGCACGCAGTATAACTCTAGAGGCTCTGCCTTTGCTCCTCCAACCTCAGCAATCCTCTCAGCCTGAGGAGTATCCAGCCTTATGTCTTATGCCGCTGTGGGTGTAGATGTGGTCAATCCTGGTTGCATCACAGCCCCTGAACGCATTTTGGCAGAATTTCCCTCCCTCTCGCCGTGCTTCTTTCTTCTGTGTTTTGGAAATGTATTTTTAGAATGGGCTTTAGCTGATTTTCAGTGCTGTGTTGATGCCGCTTGACACACACTTGATTCACTTACAGAGAGATATCAATACTTAGGTGTTCAGATGCTTTCGAGTCTGATATATTCTTCTGTGATGAATAGGAGCTGTTGAGTCCTGTTCACTGAGCAAGGAGTAGGTGGTGTCTATTATATATTTGCTTTTCCGACCGGTATCTGTGCTCATTTCCAAGTCGTGTTTTATGCATCACGCCACCTCACCTTTCCGCTTAAGCAGGCCTAAGTGTGTTTTGGAAAAGCGTGAGTCTGTTCTCTTTTGTCATTCGGGTCGTGGGTAGCGATTTGTACATTCCCTCTCTAAGTGATATCCCAAGTTTCTTTTTCTGTGGGACAGATTTCACTTAGCATCATCGTACCTCAATCCACTCATTATGCTGGAACCAGCCTTATGACATGGATTCCATGGCTGAGGGATATTCCCTCGTACCTAAGTAGCACAAATTCTTGGTCCATTTCTCTCTTCCCCGGCATATGAAGGGTGTCCCGAAGTCGAGGTTGTTGTAAAGAGAGAATCCCTAAACTTTGGTGTGCCGGCGTCTGGTTGATTTTTAGTTTTCCCAAGATATAGGCCCACGTGTGGAGGTGCCCTATGCTCTGTGTTTCTGTTCTGTACGTGTTTTAGGAACGAGCATACGCTTCTCCAGAGTGGCTGTTGGCATTTTGCGTCCCTCCCGGCAACTGGACAAGGCTCCCTTATCTCCTTGGCCTGTCCTGCCTTTCTGGTTTTTAGACATTTTCCGGATGGCTCTTTTGCCCGGGGGGGGGAGTGAGATTTCTTTGTAGTGCCGATTTGCTCTCCCCGGGTGCTTGGTTGGCCAAAAAGGGCGTATGCGTTTTTTCCTGAATATATTCAGGAAAAAACGCATACGCCCTTTTTGGCCAACTGCATCATTGTCCACGTTCTGCCGCTTTTCCTGTGCTGGGAAGGCCATTCCCATCTACCTCCTGAACTCCGTTTCGTGCAATTCTGCCTTGCGTTCAAATCCCCTTCGTGGCCTTACCTCAGTATGTTTTTGGACGAGTGTTATCATTTAGAGCTCGGCAGGTTTGTGAAGTGCAGTGCCCCAGAGCTCCGTTTGGCAGCTCGCTTTGGTGTGAGCTGGCCGCAATAGCGCAAGATTGCTTCAGGCCCTGTTGTGCTTGCGGCGAGGCAGGCCGAGCCTTTGGTGAATTCCTCTTCGTGATGGGAAATTAGAGTGACGTGGGCCTGTCCGAACACCGCCAGCTGGTCTCTCATAGGTTGCCCCTCTTCCAGTTCATCCTTCGGACCACTTGCAGAGACTACGAAAGAGGAGTGTCAAGACGCTGATCCTGCAAGTGGGGGAATTGTTAGTCAAGCGGCTGGAATGGCGGACGCTAGCACCCGGAGGTGAAAAATGAGGTGCGCTTTCGAAAGCTTTCCCGATCACACGGTGTACCATCCCCTGGGATTCGCATGAGTGGTTTGGCTGTAGGAAAGTTGCCTTGAACCTGGAGAGGTGGGACCCATGGAATGGGTAGCACGCAGTATAACTCTAGAGGCTCTGCCTTTGCTCCTCCAACCTCAGCAATCCTCTCAGCCTGAGGAGTATCCAGCCTTATGTCTTATGCCGCTGTGGGTGTAGATGTGGTCAATCCTGGTTGCATCACAGCCCCTGAACGCATTTTGGCAGAATTTCCCTCCCTCTCGCCGTGCTTCTTTCTTCTGTGTTTTGGAAATGTATTTTTAGAATGGGCTTTAGCTGATTTTCAGTGCTGTGTTGATGCCGCTTGACACACACTTGATTCACTTACAGAGAGATATCAATACTTAGGTGTTCAGATGCTTTCGAGTCTGATATATTCTTCTGTGATGAATAGGAGCTGTTGAGTCCTGTTCACTGAGCAAGGAGTAGGTGGTGTCTATTATATATTTGCTTTTCCGACCGGTATCTGTGCTCATTTCCAAGTCGTGTTTTATGCATCACGCCACCTCACCTTTCCGCTTAAGCAGGCCTAAGTGTGTTTTGGAAAAGCGTGAGTCTGTTCTCTTTTGTCATTCGGGTCGTGGGTAGCGATTTGTACATTCCCTCTCTAAGTGATATCCCAAGTTTCTTTTTCTGTGGGACAGATTTCACTTAGCATCATCGTACCTCAATCCACTCATTATGCTGGAACCAGCCTTATGACATGGATTCCATGGCTGAGGGATATTCCCTCGTACCTAAGTAGCACAAATTCTTGGTCCATTTCTCTCTTCCCCGGCATATGAAGGGTGTCCCGAAGTCGAGGTTGTTGTAAAGAGAGAATCCCTAAACTTTGGTGTGCCGGCGTCTGGTTGATTTTTAGTTTTCCCAAGATATAGGCCCACGTGTGGAGGTGCCCTATGCTCTGTGTTTCTGTTCTGTACGTGTTTTAGGAACGAGCATACGCTTCTCCAGAGTGGCTGTTGGCATTTTGCGTCCCTCCCGGCAACTGGACAAGGCTCCCTTATCTCCTTGGCCTGTCCTGCCTTTCTGGTTTTTAGACATTTTCCGGATGGCTCTTTTGCCCGGGGGGGGGAGTGAGATTTCTTTGTAGTGCCGATTTGCTCTCCCCGGGTGCTTGGTTGGCCAAAAAGGGCGTATGCGTTTTTTCCTGAATATATTCAGGAAAAAACGCATACGCCCTTTTTGGCCAACTGCATCATTGTCCACGTTCTGCCGCTTTTCCTGTGCTGGGAAGGCCATTCCCATCTACCTCCTGAACTCCGTTTCGTGCAATTCTGCCTTGCGTTCAAATCCCCTTCGTGGCCTTACCTCAGTATGTTTTTGGACGAGTGTTATCATTTAGAGCTCGGCAGGTTTGTGAAGTGCAGTGCCCCAGAGCTCCGTTTGGCAGCTCGCTTTGGTGTGAGCTGGCCGCAATAGCGCAAGATTGCTTCAGGCCCTGTTGTGCTTGCGGCGAGGCAGGCCGAGCCTTTGGTGAATTCCTCTTCGTGATGGGAAATTAGAGTGACGTGGGCCTGTCCGAACACCGCCAGCTGGTCTCTCATAGGTTGCCCCTCTTCCAGTTCATCCTTCGGACCACTTGCAGAGACTACGAAAGAGGAGTGTCAAGACGCTGATCCTGCAAGTGGGGGAATTGTTAGTCAAGCGGCTGGAATGGCGGACGCTAGCACCCGGAGGTGAAAAATGAGGTGCGCTTTCGAAAGCTTTCCCGATCACACGGTGTACCATCCCCTGGGATTCCCATGAGTGGTTTGGCTGTAGGAAAGTTGCCTTGAACCTGGAGAGGTGGGACCCATGGAATGGGTAGCACGCAGTATAACTCTAGAGGCTCTGCCTTTGCTCCTCCAACCTCAGCAATCCTCTCAGCCTGAGGAGTATCCAGCCTTATGTCTTATGCCGCTGTGGGTGTAGATGTGGTCAATCCTGGTTGCATCACAGCCCCTGAACGCATTTTGGCAGAATTTCCCTCCCTCTCGCCGTGCTTCTTTCTTCTGTGTTTTGGAAATGTATTTTTAGAATGGGCTTTAGCTGATTTTCAGTGCTGTGTTGATGCCGCTTGACACACACTTGATTCACTTACAGAGAGATATCAATACTTAGGTGTTCAGATGCTTTCGAGTCTGATATATTCTTCTGTGATGAATAGGAGCTGTTGAGTCCTGTTCACTGAGCAAGGAGTAGGTGGTGTCTATTATATATTTGCTTTTCCGACCGGTATCTGTGCTCATTTCCAAGTCGTGTTTTATGCATCACGCCACCTCACCTTTCCGCTTAAGCAGGCCTAAGTGTGTTTTCGAAAAGCGTGAGTCTGTTCTCTTTTGTCATTCGGGTCGTGGGTAGCGATTTGTACATTCCCTCTCTAAGTGATATCCCAAGTTTCTTTTTCTGTGGGACAGATTTCACTTAGCATCATCGTACCTCAATCCACTCATTATGCTGGAACCAGCCTTATGACATGGATTCCATGGCTGAGGGATATTCCCTCGTACCTAAGTAGCACAAATTCTTGGTCCATTTCTCTCTTCCCCGGCATATGAAGGGTGTCCCGAAGTCGAGGTTGTTGTAAAGAGAGAATCCCTAAACTTTGGTGTGCCGGCGTCTGGTTGATTTTTAGTTTTCCCAAGATATAGGCCCACGTGTGGAGGTGCCCTATGCTCTGTGTTTCTGTTCTGTACGTGTTTTAGGAACGAGCATACGCTTCTCCAGAGTGGCTGTTGGCATTTTGCGTCCCTCCCGGCAACTGGACAAGGCTCCCTTATCTCCTTGGCCTGTCCTGCCTTTCTGGTTTTTAGACATTTTCCGGATGGCTCTTTTGCCCGGGGGGGGGAGTGAGATTTCTTTGTAGTGCCGATTTGCTCTCCCCGGGTGCTTGGTTGGCCAAAAAGGGCGTATGCGTTTTTTCCTGAATATATTCAGGAAAAAACGCATACGCCCTTTTTGGCCAACTGCATCATTGTCCACGTTCTGCCGCTTTTCCTGTGCTGGGAAGGCCATTCCCATCTACCTCCTGAACTCCGTTTCGTGCAATTCTGCCTTGCGTTCAAATCCCCTTCGTGGCCTTACCTCAGTATGTTTTTGGACGAGTGTTATCATTTAGAGCTCGGCAGGTTTGTGAAGTGCAGTGCCCCAGAGCTCCGTTTGGCAGCTCGCTTTGGTGTGAGCTGGCCGCAATAGCGCAAGATTGCTTCAGGCCCTGTTGTGCTTGCGGCGAGGCAGGCCGAGCCTTTGGTGAATTCCTCTTCGTGATGGGAAATTAGAGTGACGTGGGCCTGTCCGAACACCGCCAGCTGGTCTCTCATAGGTTGCCCCTCTTCCAGTTCATCCTTCGGACCACTTGCAGAGACTACGAAAGAGGAGTGTCAAGACGCTGATCCTGCAAGTGGGGGAATTGTTAGTCAAGCGGCTGGAATGGCGGACGCTAGCACCCGGAGGTGAAAAATGAGGTGCGCTTTCGAAAGCTTTCCCGATCACACGGTGTACCATCCCCTGGGATTCCCATGAGTGGTTTGGCTGTAGGAAAGTTGCCTTGAACCTGGAGAGGTGGGACCCATGGAATGGGTAGCACGCAGTATAACTCTAGAGGCTCTGCCTTTGCTCCTCCAACCTCAGCAATCCTCTCAGCCTGAGGAGTATCCAGCCTTATGTCTTATGCCGCTGTGGGTGTAGATGTGGTCAATCCTGGTTGCATCACAGCCCCTGAACGCATTTTGGCAGAATTTCCCTCCCTCTCGCCGTGCTTCTTTCTTCTGTGTTTTGGAAATGTATTTTTAGAATGGGCTTTAGCTGATTTTCAGTGCTGTGTTGATGCCGCTTGACACACACTTGATTCACTTACAGAGAGATATCAATACTTAGGTGTTCAGATGCTTACGAGTCTGATATATTCTTCTGTGATGAATAGGAGCTGTTGAGTCCTGTTCACTGAGCAAGGAGTAGGTGGTGTCTATTATATATTTGCTTTTCCGACCGGTATCTGTGCTCATTTCCAAGTCGTGTTTTATGCATCACGCCACCTCACCTTTCCGCTTAAGCAGGCCTAAGTGTGTTTTCGAAAAGCGTGAGTCTGTTCTCTTTTGTCATTCGGGTCGTGGGTAGCGATTTGTACATTCCCTCTCTAAGTGATATCCCAAGTTTCTTTTTCTGTGGGACAGATTTCACTTAGCATCATCGTACCTCAATCCACTCATTATGCTGGAACCAGCCTTATGACATGGATTCCGTGGCTGAGGGATATTCCATCGTACCTAAGTAGCACAAATTCTTGGTCCATTTCTCTCTTCCCCGGCATATGAAGGGTGTCCCGAAGTCGAGGTTGTTGTAAAGAGAGAATCCCTAAACTTTGGTGTGCCGGCGTCTGGTTGATTTTTAGTTTTCCCAAGATATAGGCCCACGTGTGGAGGTGCCCTATGCTCTGTGTTTCTGTTCTGTACGTGTTTTAGGAACGATCATACGCTTCTCCAGAGTGGCTGTTGGCATTTTGCGTCCCTCCCGGCAACTGGACAAGGCTCCCTTATCTCCTTGGCCTGTCCTGCCTTTCTGGTTTTTAGACATTTTCCGGATGGCTCTTTTGCCCGGGGGGGGGAGTGAGATTTCTTTGTAGTGCCGATTTGCTCTCCCCGGGTGCTTGGTTGGCCAAAAAGGGCGTATGCGTTTTTTCCTGAATATATTCAGGAAAAAACGCATACGCCCTTTTTGGCCAACTGCATCATTGTCCACGTTCTGCCGCTTTTCCTGTGCTGGGAAGGCCATTCCCATCTACCTCCTGAACTCCGTTTCGTGCAATTCTGCCTTGCGTTCAAATCCCCTTCGTGGCCTTACCTCAGTATGTTTTTGGACGAGTGTTATCATTTAGAGCTCGGCAGGTTTGTGAAGTGCAGTGCCCCAGAGCTCCGTTTGGCAGGTCGCTTTGGTGTGAGCTGGCCGCAATAGCGCAAGATTGCTTCAGGCCCTGTTGTGCTTGCGGCGAGGCAGGCCGAGCCTTTGGTGAATTCCTCTTCGTGATGGGAAATTAGAGTGACGTGGGCCTGTCCGAACACCGCCAGCTGGTCTCTCATAGGTTGCCCCTCTTCCAGTTCATCCTTCGGACCACTTGCAGAGACTACGAAAGAGGAGTATCAAGACGCTGATCCTGCAAGTGGGGGAATTGTTAGTCAAGCGGCTGGAATGGCGGACGCTAGCACCCGGAGGTGAAAAATGAGGTGCGCTTTCGAAAGCTTTCCCGATCACACGGTGTACCATCCCCTGGGATTCGCATGAGTGGTTTGGCTGTAGGAAAGTTGCCTTGAACCTGGAGAGGTGGGACCCATGGAATGGGTAGCACGCAGTATAACTCTAGAGGCTCTGCCTTTGCTCCTCCAACCTCAGCAATCCTCTCAGCCTGAGGAGTATCCAGCCTTATGTCTTATGCCGCTGTGGGTGTAGATGTGGTCAATCCTGGTTGCATCACAGCCCCTGAACGCATTTTGGCAGAATTTCCCTCCCTCTCGCCGTGCTTCTTTCTTCTGTGTTTTGGAAATGTATTTTTAGAATGGGCTTTAGCTGATTTTCAGTGCTGTGTTGTTGCCGCTTGACACACACTTGATTCACTTACAGAGAGATATCAATACTTAGGTGTTCAGATGCTTACGAGTCTGATATATTCTTCTGTGATGAATAGGAGCTGTTGAGTCCTGTTCACTGAGCAAGGAGTAGGTGGTGTCTATTATATATTTGCTTTTCCGACCGGTATCTGTGCTCATTTCCAAGTCGTGTTTTATGCATCACGCCACCTCACCTTTCCGCTTAAGCAGGCCTAAGTGTGTTTTGGAAAAGCGTGAGTCTGTTCTCTTTTGTCATTCGGGTCGTGGGTAGCGATTTGTACATTCCCTCTCTAAGTGATATCCCAAGTTTCTTTTTCTGTGGGACAGATTTCACTTAGCATCATCGTACCTCAATCCACTCATTATGCTGGAACCAGCCTTATGACATGGATTCCGTGGCTGAGGGATATTCCATCGTACCTCAGTAGCACAAATTCTTGGTCCATTTCTCTCTTCCCCGGCATATGAAGGGTGTCCCGAAGTCGAGGTTGTTGTAAAGAGAGAATCCCTAAACTTTGGTGTGCCGGCGTCTGGTTGATTTTTAGTTTTCCCAAGATATAGGCCCACGTGTGGAGGTGCCCTATGCTCTGTGTTTCTGTTCTGTACGTGTTTTAGGAACGAGCATACGCTTCTCCAGAGTGGCTGTTGGCATTTTGCGTCCCTCCCGGCAACTGGACAAGGCTCCCTTATCTCCTTGGCCTGTCCTGCCTTTCTGGTTTTTAGACATTTTCCGGATGGCTCTTTTGCCCGGGGGGGGGGAGTGAGATTTCTTTGTAGTGCCGATTTGCTCTCCCCGGGTGCTTGGTTGGCCAAAAAGGGCGTATGCGTTTTTTCCTGAATATATTCAGGAAAAAACGCATACGCCCTTTTTGGCCAACTGCATCATTGTCCACGTTCTGCCGCTTTTCCTGTGCTGGGAAGGCCATTCCCATCTACCTCCTGAACTCCGTTTCGTGCAATTCTGCCTTGCGTTCAAATCCCCTTCGTGGCCTTACCTCAGTATGTTTTTGGACGAGTGTTATCATTTAGAGCTCGGCAGGTTTGTGAAGTGCAGTGCCCCAGAGCTCCGTTTGGCAGGTCGCTTTGGTGTGAGCTGGCCGCAATAGCGCAAGATTGCTTCAGGCCCTGTTGTGCTTGCGGCGAGGCAGGCCGAGCCTTTGGTGAATTCCTCTTCGTGATGGGAAATTAGAGTGACGTGGGCCTGTCCGAACACCGCCAGCTGGTCTCTCATAGGTTGCCCCTCTTCCAGTTCATCCTTCGGACCACTTGCAGAGACTACGAAAGAGGAGTGTCAAGACGCTGATCCTGCAAGTGGGGGAATTGTTAGTCAAGCGGCTGGAATGGCGGACGCTAGCACCCGGAGGTGAAAAATGAGGTGCGCTTTCGAAAGCTTTCCCGATCACACGGTGTACCATCCCCTGGGATTCGCATGAGTGGTTTGGCTGTAGGAAAGTTGCCTTGAACCTGGAGAGGTGGGACCCATGGAATGGGTAGCACGCAGTATAACTCTAGAGGCTCTGCCTTTGCTCCTCCAACCTCAGCAATCCTCTCAGCCTGAGGAGTATCCAGCCTTATGTCTTATGCCACTGTGGGTGTAGATGTGGTCAATCCTCGTTGCATCACAGCCCCTGAACGCATTTTGGCAGAATTTCCCTCCCTCTCGCCGTGCTTCTTTCTTCTGTGTTTTGGAAATGTATTTTTAGAATGGGCTTTAGCTGATTTTCAGTGCTGTGTTGATGCCGCTTGACACACACTTGATTCACTTACAGAGAGATATCAATACTTAGGTGTTCAGATGCTTACGAGTCTGATATATTCTTCTGTGATGAATAGGAGCTGTTGAGTCCTGTTCACTGAGCAAGGAGTAGGTGGTGTCTATTATATATTTGCTTTTCCGACCGGTATCTGTGCTCATTTCCAAGTCGTGTTTTATGCATCACGCCACCTCACCTTTCCGCTTAAGCAGGCCTAAGTGTGTTTTCGAAAAGCGTGAGTCTGTTCTCTTTTGTCATTCGGGTCGTGGGTAGCGATTTGTACATTCCCTCTCTAAGTGATATCCCAAGTTTCTTTTTCTGTGGGACAGATTTCACTTAGCATCATCGTACCTCAATCCACTCATTATGCTGGAACCAGCCTTATGACATGGATTCCATGGCTGAGGGATATTCCCTCGTACCTAAGTAGCACAAATTCTTGGTCCATTTCTCTCTTCCCCGGCATATGAAGGGTGTCCCGAAGTCGAGGTTGTTGTAAAGAGAGAATCCCTAAACTTTGGTGTGCCGGCGTCTGGTTGATTTTTAGTTTTCCCAAGATATAGGCCCACGTGTGGAGGTGCCCTATGCTCTGTGTTTCTGTTCTGTACGTGTTTTAGGAACGAGCATACGCTTCTCCAGAGTGGCTGTTGGCATTTTGCGTCCCTCCCGGCAACTGGACAAGGCTCCCTTATCTCCTTGGCCTGTCCTGCCTTTCTGGTTTTTAGACATTTTCCGGATGGCTCTTTTGCCCGGGGGGGGGGGAGTGAGATTTCTTTGTAGTGCCGATTTGCTCTCCCCGGGTGCTTGGTTGGCCAAAAAGGGCGTATGCGTTTTTTCCTGAATATATTCAGGAAAAAACGCATACGCCCTTTTTGGCCAACTGCATCATTGTCCACGTTCTGCCGCTTTTCCTGTGCTGGGAAGGCCATTCCCATCTACCTCCTGAACTCCGTTTCGTGCAATTCTGCCTTGCGTTCAAATCCCCTTCGTGGCCTTACCTCAGTATGTTTTTGGACGAGTGTTATCATTTAGAGCTCGGCAGGTTTGTGAAGTGCAGTGCCCCAGAGCTCCGTTTGGCAGCTCGCTTTGGTGTGAGCTGGCCGCAATAGCGCAAGATTGCTTCAGGCCCTGTTGTGCTTGCGGCGAGGCAGGCCGAGCCTTTGGTGAATTCCTCTTCGTGATGGGAAATTAGAGTGACGTGGGCCTGTCCGAACACCGCCAGCTGGTCTCTCATAGGTTGCCCCTCTTCCAGTTCATCCTTCGGACCACTTGCAGAGACTACGAAAGAGGAGTGTCAAGACGCTGATCCTGCAAGTGGGGGAATTGTTAGTCAAGCGGCTGGAATGGCGGACGCTAGCACCCGGAGGTGAAAAATGAGGTGCGCTTTCGAAAGCTTTCCCGATCACACGGTGTACCATCCCCTGGGATTCGCATGAGTGGTTTGGCTGTAGGAAAGTTGCCTTGAACCTGGAGAGGTGGGACCCATGGAATGGGTAGCACGCAGTATAACTCTAGAGGCTCTGCCTTTGCTCCTCCAACCTCAGCAATCCTCTCAGCCTGAGGAGTATCCAGCCTTATGTCTTATGCCGCTGTGGGTGTAGATGTGGTCAATCCTGGTTGCATCACAGCCCCTGAACGCATTTTGGCAGAATTTCCCTCCCTCTCGCCGTGCTTCTTTCTTCTGTGTTTTGGAAATGTATTTTTAGAATGGGCTTTAGCTGATTTTCAGTGCTGTGTTGATGCCGCTTGACACACACTTGATTCACTTACAGAGAGATATCAATACTTAGGTTTTCAGATGCTTACGAGTCTGATATATTCTTCTGTGATGAATAGGAGCTGTTGAGTCCTGTTCACTGAGCAAGGAGTAGGTGGTGTCTATTATATATTTGCTTTTCCGACCGGTATCTGTGCTCATTTCCAAGTCGTGTTTTATGCATCACGCCACCTCACCTTTCCGCTTAAGCAGGCCTAAGTGTGTTTTGGAAAAGCGTGAGTCTGTTCTCTTTTGTCATTCGGGTCGTGGGTAGCGATTTGTACATTCCCTCTCTAAGTGATATCCCAAGTTTCTTTTTCTGTGGGACAGATTTCACTTAGCATCATCGTACCTCAATCCACTCATTATGCTGGAACCAGCCTTATGACATGGATTCCATGGCTGAGGGATATTCCCTCGTACCTAAGTAGCACAAATTCTTGGTCCATTTCTCTCTTCCCCGGCATATGAAGGGTGTCCCGAAGTCGAGGTTGTTGTAAAGAGAGAATCCCTAAACTTTGGTGTGCCTGCGTCTGGTTGATTTTTAGTTTTCCCAAGATATAGGCCCACGTGTGGAGGTGCCCTATGCTCTGTGTTTCTGTTCTGTACGTGTTTTAGGAACGAGCATACGCTTCTCCAGAGTGGCTGTTGGCATTTTGCGTCCCTCCCGGCAACTGGACAAGGCTCCCTTATCTCCTTGGCCTGTCCTGCCTTTCTGGTTTTTAGACATTTTCCGGATGGCTCTTTTGCCCGGGGGGGGGAGTGAGATTTCTTTGTAGTGCCGATTTGCTCTCCCCGGGTGCTTGGTTGGCCAAAAAGGGCGTATGCGTTTTTTCCTGAATGTATTCAGGAAAAAACGCATACGCCCTTTTTGGCCAACTGCATCATTGTCCACGTTCTGCCGCTTTTCCTGTGCTGGGAAGGCCATTCCCATCTACCTCCTGAACTCCGTTTCGTGCAATTCTGCCTTGCGTTCAAATCCCCTTCGTGGCCTTACCTCAGTATGTTTTTGGACGAGTGTTATCATTTAGAGCTCGGCAGGTTTGTGAAGTGCAGTGCCCCAGAGCTCGCTTTCCTGTGAGCTGGCCGCAATAGCGCAAGATTGCTTCAGGCCCTGTTGTGCTTGCGGCGAGGCAGGCCGAGCCTTTGGTGAATTCCTCTTCGTGATGGGAAATTAGAGTGACGTGGGCCTGTCCGAACACCGCCAGCTGGTCTCTCATAGGTTGCCCCTCTTCCAGTTCATCCTTCGGACCACTTGCAGAGACTACGAAAGAGGAGTGTCAAGACGCTGATCCTGCAAGTGGGGGAATTGTTAGTCAAGCGGCTGGAATGGCGGACGCTAGCACCCGGAGGTGAAAAATGAGGTGCGCTTTCGAAAGCTTTCCCGATCACACGGTGTACCATCCCCTGGGATTCGCATGAGTGGTTTGGCTGTAGGAAAGTTGCCTTGAACCTGGAGAGGTGGGACCCATGGAATGGGTAGCACGCAGTATAACTCTAGAGGCTCTGCCTTTGCTCCTCCAACCTCAGCAATCCTCTCAGCCTGAGGAGTATCCAGCCTTATGTCTTATGCCGCTGTGGGTGTAGATGTGGTCAATCCTGGTTGCATCACAGCCCCTGAACGCATTTTGGCAGAATTTCCCTCCCTCTCGCCGTGCTTCTTTCTTCTGTGTTTTGGAAATGTATTTTTAGAATGGGCTTTAGCTGATTTTCAGTGCTGTGTTGATGCCGCTTGACACACACTTGATTCACTTACAGAGAGATATCAATACTTAGGTTTTCAGATGCTTACGAGTCTGATATATTCTTCTGTGATGAATAGGAGCTGTTGAGTCCTGTTCACTGAGCAAGGAGTAGGTGGTGTCTATTATATATTTGCTTTTCCGACCGGTATCTGTGCTCATTTCCAAGTCGTGTTTTATGCATCACGCCACGTCACCTTTCCGCTTAAGCAGGCCTAAGTGTGTTTTGGAAAAGCGTGAGTCTGTTCTCTTTTGTCATTCGGGTCGTGGGTAGCGATTTGTACATTCCCTCTCTAAGTGATATCCCAAGTTTCTTTTTCTGTGGGACAGATTTCACTTAGCATCATCGTACCTCAATCCACTCATTATGCTGGAACCAGCCTTATGACATGGATTCCATGGCTGAGGGATATTCCCTCGTACCTAAGTAGCACAAATTCTTGGTCCATTTCTCTCTTCCCCGGCATATGAAGGGTGTCCCGAAGTCGAGGTTGTTGTAAAGAGAGAATCCCTAAACTTTGGTGTGCCTGCGTCTGGTTGATTTTTAGTTTTCCCAAGATATAGGCCCACGTGTGGAGGTGCCCTATGCTCTGTGTTTCTGTTCTGTACGTGTTTTAGGAACGAGCATACGCTTCTCCAGAGTGGCTGTTGGCATTTTGCGTCCCTCCCGGCAACTGGACAAGGCTCCCTTATCTCCTTGGCCTGTCCTGCCTTTCTGGTTTTTAGACATTTTCCGGATGGCTCTTTTGCCCGGGGGGGGGAGTGAGATTTCTTTGTAGTGCCGATTTGCTCTCCCCGGGTGCTTGGTTGGCCAAAAAGGGCGTATGCGTTTTTTCCTGAATATATTCAGGAAAAAACGCATACGCCCTTTTTGGCCAACTGCATCATTGTCCACGTTCTGCCGCTTTTCCTGTGCTGGGAAGGCCATTCCCATCTACCTCCTGAACTCCGTTTCGTGCAATTCTGCCTTGCGTTCAAATCCCCTTCGTGGCCTTACCTCAGTATGTTTTTGGACGAGTGTTATCATTTAGAGCTCGGCAGGTTTGTGAAGTGCAGTGCCCCAGAGCTCCGTTTGGCAGCTCGCTTTGGTGTGAGCTGGCCGCAATAGCGCAAGATTGCTTCAGGCCCTGTTGTGCTTGCGGCGAGGCAGGCCGAGCCTTTGGTGAATTCCTCTTCGTGATGGGAAATTAGAGTGACGTGGGCCTGTCCGAACACCGCCAGCTGGTCTCTCATAGGTTGCCCCTCTTACAGTTCATCCTTCGGACCACTTGCAGAGACTACGAAAGAGGAGTGTCAAGACGCTGATCCTGCAAGTGGGGGAATTGTTAGTCAAGCGGCTGGAATGGCGGACGCTAGCACCCGGAGGTGAAAAATGAGGTGCGCTTTCGAAAGCTTTCCCGATCACACGGTGTACCATCCCCTGGGATTCGCATGAGTGGTTTGGCTGTAGGAAAGTTGCCTTGAACCTGGAGAGGTGGGACCCATGGAATGGGTAGCACGCAGTATAACTCTAGAGGCTCTGCCTTTGCTCCTCCAACCTCAGCAATCCTCTCAGCCTGAGGAGTATCCAGCCTTATGTCTTATGCCGCTGTGGGTGTAGATGTGGTCAATCCTGGTTGCATCACAGCCCCTGAACGCATTTTGGCAGAATTTCCCTCCCTCTCGCCGTGCTTCTTTCTTCTGTGTTTTGGAAATGTATTTTTAGAATGGGCTTTAGCTGATTTTCAGTGCTGTGTTGATGCCGCTTGACACACACTTGATTCACTTACAGAGAGATATCAATACTTAGGTTTTCAGATGCTTACGAGTCTGATATATTCTTCTGTGATGAATAGGAGCTGTTGAGTCCTGTTCACTGAGCAAGGAGTAGGTGGTGTCTATTATATATTTGCTTTTCCGACCGGTATCTGTGCTCATTTCCAAGTCGTGTTTTATGCATCACGCCACCTCACCTTTCCGCTTAAGCAGGCCTAAGTGTGTTTTGGAAAAGCGTGAGTCTGTTCTCTTTTGTCATTCGGGTCGTGGGTAGCGATTTGTACATTCCCTCTCTAAGTGATATCCCAAGTTTCTTTTTCTGTGGGACAGATTTCACTTAGCATCATCGTACCTCAATCCACTCATTATGCTGGAACCAGCCTTATGACATGGATTCCATGGCTGAGGGATATTCCCTCGTACCTAAGTAGCACAAATTCTTGGTCCATTTCTCTCTTCCCCGGCATATGAAGGGTGTCCCGAAGTCGAGGTTGTTGTAAAGAGAGAATCCCTAAACTTTGGTGTGCCTGCGTCTGGTTGATTTTTAGTTTTCCCAAGATATAGGCCCACGTGTGGAGGTGCCCTATGCTCTGTGTTTCTGTTCTGTACGTGTTTTAGGAACGAGCATACGCTTCTCCAGAGTGGCTGTTGGCATTTTGCGTCCCTCCCGGCAACTGGACAAGGCTCCCTTATCTCCTTGGCCTGTCCTGCCTTTCTGGTTTTTAGACATTTTCCGGATGGCTCTTTTGCCCGGGGGGGGGGAGTGAGATTTCTTTGTAGTGCCGATTTGCTCTCCCCGGGTGCTTGGTTGGCCAAAAAGGGCGTATGCGTTTTTTCCTGAATGTATTCAGGAAAAAACGCATACGCCCTTTTTGGCCAACTGCATCATTGTCCACGTTCTGCCGCTTTTCCTGTGCTGGGAAGGCCATTCCCATCTACCTCCTGAACTCCGTTTCGTGCAATTCTGCCTTGCGTTCAAATCCCCTTCGTGGCCTTACCTCAGTATGTTTTTGGACGAGTGTTATCATTTAGAGCTCGGCAGGTTTGTGAAGTGCAGTGCCCCAGAGCTCGCTTTCGTGTGAGCTGGCCGCAATAGCGCAAGATTGCTTCAGGCCCTGTTGTGCTTGCGGCGAGGCAGGCCGAGCCTTTGGTGAATTCCTCTTCGTGATGGGAAATTAGAGTGACGTGGGCCTGTCCGAACACCGCCAGCTGGTCTCTCATAGGTTGCCCCTCTTCCAGTTCATCCTTCGGACCACTTGCAGAGACTACGAAAGAGGAGTGTCAAGACGCTGATCCTGCAAGTGGGGGAATTGTTAGTCAAGCGGCTGGAATGGCGGACGCTAGCACCCGGAGGTGAAAAATGAGGTGCGCTTTCGAAAGCTTTCCCGATCACACGGTGTACCATCCCCTGGGATTCGCATGAGTGGTTTGGCTGTAGGAAAGTTGCCTTGAACCTGGAGAGGTGGGACCCATGGAATGGGTAGCACGCAGTATAACTCTAGAGGCTCTGCCTTTGCTCCTCCAACCTCAGCAATCCTCTCAGCCTGAGGAGTATCCAGCCTTATGTCTTATGCCGCTGTGGGTGTAGATGTGGTCAGTCCTGGTTGCATCACAGCCCCTGAACGCATTTTGGCAGAATTTCCCTCCCTCTCGCCGTGCTTCTTTCTTCTGTGTTTTGGAAATGTATTTTTAGAATGGGCTTTAGCTGATTTTCAGTGCTGTGTTGATGCCGCTTGACACACACTTGATTCACTTACAGAGAGATATCAATACTTAGGTGTTCAGATGTTTACGAGTCTGATATATTCTTCTGTGATGAATAGGAGCTGTTGAGTCCTGTTCACTGAGCAAGGAGTAGGTGGTGTCTATTATATATTTGCTTTTCCGACCGGTATCTGTGCTCATTTCCAAGTCGTGTTTTATGCATCACGCCACCTCACCTTTCCGCTTAAGCAGGCCTAAGTGTGTTTTCGAAAAGCGTGAGTCTGTTCTCTTTTGTCATTCGGGTCGTGGGTAGCGATTTGTACATTCCCTCTCTAAGTGATATCCCAAGTTTCTTTTTCTGTGGGACAGATTTCACTTAGCATCATCGTACCTCAATCCACTCATTATGCTGGAACCAGCCTTATGACATGGATTCCATGGCTGAGGGATATTCCCTCGTACCTAAGTAGCACAAATTCTTGGTCCATTTCTCTCTTCCCCGGCATATGAAGGGTGTCCCGAAGTCGAGGTTGTTGTAAAGAGAGAATCCCTAAACTTTGGTGTGCCGGCGTCTGGTTGATTTTTAGTTTTCCCAAGATATAGGCCCACGTGTGGAGGTGCCCTATGCTCTGTGGTTCTGTTCTGTACGTGTTTTAGGAACGAGCATACGCTTCTCCAGAGTGGCTGTTGGCATTTTGCGTCCCTCCCGGCAACTGGACAAGGCTCCCTTATCTCCTTGGCCTGTCCTGCCTTTCTGGTTTTTAGACATTTTCCGGATGGCTCTTTTGCCCGGGGGGGGAGTGAGATTTCTTTGTAGTGCCGATTTGCTCTCCCCGGGTGCTTGGTTGGCCAAAAAGGGCGTATGCGTTTTTTCCTGAATATATTCAGGAAAAAACGCATACGCCCTTTTTGGCCAACTGCATCATTGTCCACGTTCTGCCGCTTTTCCTGTGCTGGGAAGGCCATTCCCATCTACCTCCTGAACTCCGTTTCGTGCAATTCTGCCTTGCGTTCAAATCCCCTTCGTGGCCTTACCTCAGTATGTTTTTGGACGAGTGTTATCATTTAGAGCTCGGCAGGTTTGTGAAGTGCAGTGCCCCAGAGCTCCGTTTGGCAGGTCGCTTTGGTGTGAGCTGGCCGCAATAGCGCAAGATTGCTTCAGGCCCTGTTGTGCTTGCGGCGAGGCAGGCCGAGCCTTTGGTGAATTCCTCTTCGTGATGGGAAATTAGAGTGACGTGGGCCTGTCCGAACACCGCCAGCTGGTCTCTCATAGGTTGCCCCTCTTCCAGTTCATCCTTCGGACCACTTGCAGAGACTACGAAAGAGGAGTGTCAAGACGCTGATCCTGCAAGTGGGGGAATTGTTAGTCAAGCGGCTGGAATGGCGGACGCTAGCACCCGGAGGTGAAAAATGAGGTGCGCTTTCGAAAGCTTTCCCGATCACACGGTGTACCATCCCCTGGGATTCGCATGAGTGGTTTGGCTGTAGGAAAGTTGCCTTGAACCTGGAGAGGTGGGACCCATGGAATGGGTAGCACGCAGTATAACTCTAGAGGCTCTGCCTTTGCTCCTCCAACCTCAGCAATCCTCTCAGCCTGAGGAGTATCCAGCCTTATGTCTTATGCCGCTGTGGGTGTAGATGTGGTCAATCCTGGTTGCATCACAGCCCCTGAACGCATTTTGGCAGAATTTCCCTCCCTCTCGCCGTGCTTCTTTCTTCTGTGTTTTGGAAATGTATTTTTAGAATGGGCTTTAGCTGATTTTCAGTGCTGTGTTGATGCCGCTTGACACACACTTGATTCACTTACAGAGAGATATCAATACTTAGGTTTTCAGATGCTTACGAGTCTGATATATTCTTCTGTGATGAATAGGAGCTGTTGAGTCCTGTTCACTGAGCAAGGAGTAGGTGGTGTCTATTATATATTTGCTTTTCCGACCGGTATCTGTGCTCATTTCCAAGTTGTTTTTTATGCATCACGCCACCTCACCTTTCCGCTTAAGCAGGCCTAAGTGTGTTTTGGAAAAGCGTGAGTCTGTTCTCTTTTGTCATTCGGGTCGTGGGTAGCGATTTGTACATTCCCTCTCTAAGTGATATCCCAAGTTTCTTTTTCTGTGGGACAGATTTCACTTAGCATCATCGTACCTCAATCCACTCATTATGCTGGAACCAGCCTTATGACATGGATTCCATGGCTGAGGGATATTCCCTCGTACCTAAGTAGCACAAATTCTTGGTCCATTTCTCTCTTCCCCGGCATATGAAGGGTGTCCCGAAGTCGAGGTTGTTGTAAAGAGAGAATCCCTAAACTTTGGTGTGCCTGCGTCTGGTTGATTTTTAGTTTTCCCAAGATATAGGCCCACGTGTGGAGGTGCCCTATGCTCTGTGTTTCTGTTCTGTACGTGTTTTAGGAACGAGCATACGCTTCTCCAGAGTGGCTGTTGGCATTTTGCGTCCCTCCCGGCAACTGGACAAGGCTCCCTTATCTCCTTGGCCTGTCCTGCCTTTCTGGTTTTTAGACATTTTCCGGATGGCTCTTTTGCCCGGGGGGGGGAGTGAGATTTCTTTGTAGTGCCGATTTGCTCTCCCCGGGTGCTTGGTTGGCCAAAAAGGGCGTATGCGTTTTTTCCTGAATGTATTCAGGAAAAAACGCATACGCCCTTTTTGGCCAACTGCATCATTGTCCACGTTCTGCCGCTTTTCCTGTGCTGGGAAGGCCATTCCCATCTACCTCCTGAACTCCGTTTCGTGCAATTCTGCCTTGCGTTCAAATCCCCTTCGTGGCCTTACCTCAGTATGTTTTTGGACGAGTGTTATCATTTAGAGCTCGGCAGGTTTGTGAAGTGCAGTGCCCCAGAGCTCGCTTTCGTGTGAGCTGGCCGCAATAGCGCAAGATTGCTTCAGGCCCTGTTGTGCTTGCGGCGAGGCAGGCCGAGCCTTTGGTGAATTCCTCTTCGTGATGGGAAATTAGAGTGACGTGGGCCTGTCCGAACACCGCCAGCTGGTCTCTCATAGGTTGCCCCTCTTCCAGTTCACCCTTCGGACCACTTGCAGAGACTACGAAAGAGGAGTGTCAAGACGCTGATCCTGCAAGTGGGGGAATTGTTAGTCAAGCGGCTGGAATGGCGGACGCTAGCACCCGGAGGTGAAAAATGAGGTGCGCTTTCGAAAGCTTTCCCGATCACACGGTGTACCATCCCCTGGGATTCGCATGAGTGGTTTGGCTGTAGGAAAGTTGCCTTGAACCTGGAGAGGTGGGACCCATGGAATGGGTAGCACGCAGTATAACTCTAGAGGCTCTGCCTTTGCTCCTCCAACCTCAGCAATCCTCTCAGCCTGAGGAGTATCCAGCCTTATGTCTTATGCCGCTGTGGGTGTAGATGTGGTCAATCCTCGTTGCATCACAGCCCCTGAACGCATTTTGGCAGAATTTCCCTCCCTCTCGCCGTGCTTCTTTCTTCTGTGTTTTGGAAATGTATTTTTAGAATGGGCTTCAGCTGATTTTCAGTGCTCTGTTGATGCCGCTTGACACACACTTGATTCACTTACAGAGAGATATCAATACTTAGGTGTTCAGATGCTTACGAGTCTGATATATTCTTCTGTGATGAATAGGAGCTGTTGAGTCCTGTTCACTGAGCAAGGAGTAGGTGGTGTCTATTATATATTTGCTTTTCCGACCGGTATCCTTGCTCATTTCCAAGTCGTGTTTTATGCATCACGCCACCTCACCTTTCCGCTTAAGCAGGCCTAAGTGTGTTTTCGAAAAGCGTGAGTCTGTTCTCTTTTGTCATTCGGGTCGTGGGTAGCGATTTGTACATTCCCTCTCTAAGTGATATCCCAAGTTTCTTTTTCTGTGGGACAGATTTCACTTAGCATCATCGTACCTCAATCCACTCATTATGCTGGAACCAGCCTTATGACATGGATTCCATGGCTGAGGGATATTCCCTCGTACCTAAGTAGCACAAATTCTTGGTCCATTTCTCTCTTCCCCGGCATATGAAGGGTGTCCCGAAGTCGAGGTTGTTGTAAAGAGAGAATCCCTAAACTTTGGTGTGCCGGCGTCTGGTTGATTTTTAGTTTTCCCAAGATATAGGCCCACGTGTGGAGGTGCCCTATGCTCTGTGGTTCTGTTCTGTACGTGTTTTAGGAACGAGCATACGCTTCTCCAGAGTGGCTGTTGGCATTTTGCGTCCCTCCCGGCAACTGGACAAGGCTCCCTTATCTCCTTGGCCTGTCCTGCCTTTCTGGTTTTTAGACATTTTCCGGATGGCTCTTTTGCCCGGGGGGGGGGAGTGAGATTTCTTTGTAGTGCCGATTTGCTCTCCCCGGGTGCTTGGTTGGCCAAAAAGGGCGTATGCGTTTTTTCCTGAATATATTCAGGAAAAAACGCATACGCCCTTTTTGGCCAACTGCATCATTGTCCACGTTCTGCCGCTTTTCCTGTGCTGGGAAGGCCATTCCCATCTACCTCCTGAACTCCGTTTCGTGCAATTCTGCCTTGCGTTCAAATCCCCTTCGTGGCCTTACCTCAGTATGTTTTTGGACGAGTGTTATCATTTAGAGCTCGGCAGGTTTGTGAAGTGCAGTGCCCCAGAGCTCGCTTTCGTGTGAGCTGGCCGCAATAGCGCAAGATTGCTTCAGGCCCTGTTGTGCTTGCGGCGAGGCAGGCCGAGCCTTTGGTGAATTCCTCTTCGTGATGGGAAATTAGAGTGACGTGGGCCTGTCCGAACACCGCCAGCTGGTCTCTCATAGGTTGCCCCTCTTCCAGTTCATCCTTCGGACCACTTGCAGAGACTACGAAAGAGGAGTGTCAAGACGCTGATCCTGCAAGTGGGGGAATTGTTAGTCAAGCGGCTGGAATGGCGGACGCTAGCACCCGGAGGTGAAAAATGAGGTGCGCTTTCGAAAGCTTTCCCGATCACACGGTGTACCATACCCTGGGATTCGCATGAGTGGTTTGGCTGTAGGAAAGTTGCCTTGAACCTGGAGAGGTGGGACCCATGGAATGGGTAGCACGCAGTATAACTCTAGAGGCTCTGCCTTTGCTCCTCCAACCTCAGCAATCCTCTCAGCCTGAGGAGTATCCAGCCTTATGTCTTATGCTGCTGTGGGTGTAGATGTGGTCAATCCTGGTTGCATCACAGCCCCTGAACGCATTTTGGCAGAATTTCCCTCCCTCTCGCCGTGCTTCTTTCTTCTGTGTTTTGGAAATGTATTTTTAGAATGGGCTTTAGCTGATTTTCAGTGCTGTGTTGATGCCGCTTGACACACACTTGATTCACTTACAGAGAGATATCAATACTTAGGTGTTCAGATGCTTACGAGTCTGATATATTCTTCTGTGATGAATAGGAGCTGTTGAGTCCTGTTCACTGAGCAAGGAGTAGGTGGTGTCTATTATATATTTGCTTTTCCGACCGGTATCTGTGCTCATTTCCAAGTCGTGTTTTATGCATCATGCCACCTCACCTTTCCACTTAAGCAGGCCTAAGTGTGTTTTGGAAAAGCGTGAGTCTGTTCTCTTTTGTCATTCGGGTCGTGGGTAGCGATTTGTACATTCCCTCTCTAAGTGATATCCCAAGTTTCTTTTTCTGTGGGACAGATTTCACTTAGCATCATCGTACCTCAATCCACTCATTATGCTGGAACCAGCCTTATGACATGGATTCCATGGCTGAGGGATATTCCCTCGTACCTAAGTAGCACAAATTCTTGGTCCATTTCTCTCTTCCCCGGCATATGAAGGGTGTCCCGAAGTCGAGGTTGTTGTAAAGAGAGAATGCCTAAACTTTGGTGTGCCTGCGTCTGGTTGATTTTTAGTTTTCCCAAGATATAGGCCCACGTGTGGAGGTGCCCTATGCTCTGTGGTTCTGTTCTGTACGTGTTTTAGGAACGAGCATATGCTTCTCCAGAGTGGCTGTTGGTATTTTGCGTCCCTCCCGGCAACTGGACAAGGCTCCCTTATCTCCTTGGCCTGTCCTGCCTTTCTGGTTTTTAGACATTTTCCGGATGGCTCTTTTGCCCGGGGGGGGAGTGAGATTTCTTTGTAGTGCCGATTTGCTCTCCCCGGGTGCTTGGTTGGCCAAAAAGGGCGTATGCGTTTTTTCCTGAATATATTCAGGAAAAAACGCATACGCCCTTTTTGGCCAACTGCATCATTGTCCACGTTCTGCCGCTTTTCCTGTGCTGGGAAGGCCATTCCCATCTACCTCCTGAACTCCGTTTCGTGCAATTCTGCCTTGCGTTCAAATCCCCTTCGTGGCCTTACCTCAGTATGTTTTTGGACGAGTGTTATCATTTAGAGCTCGGCAGGTTTGTGAAGTGCAGTGCCCCAGAGCTCCGTTTGGCAGCTCGCTTTGGTGTGAGCTGGCCGCAATAGCGCAAGATTGCTTCAGGCCCTGTTGTGCTTGCGGCGAGGCAGGCCGAGCCTTTGGTGAATTCCTCTTCGTGATGGGAAATTAGAGTGACGTGGGCCTGTCCGAACACCGCCAGCTGGTCTCTCATAGGTTGCCCCTCTTCCAGTTCATCCTTCGGACCACTTGCAGAGACTACGAAAGAGGAGTGTCAAGACGCTGATCCTGCAAGTGGGGGAATTGTTAGTCAAGCGGCTGGAATGGCGGACGCTAGCACCCGGAGGTGAAAAATGAGGTGCGCTTTCGAAAGCTTTCCCGATCACACGGTGTACCATCCCCTGGGATTCGCATGAGTGGTTTGGCTGTAGGAAAGTTGCCTTGAACCTGGAGAGGTGGGACCCATGGAATGGGTAGCACGCAGTATAACTCTAGAGGCTCTGCCTTTGCTCCTCCAACCTCAGCAATCCTCTCAGCCTGAGGAGTATCCAGCCTTATGTCTTATGCCGCTGTGGGTGTAGATGTGGTCAGTCCTGGTTGCATCACAGCCCCTGAACGCATTTTGGCAGAATTTCCCTCCCTCTCGCCGTGCTTCTTTCTTCTGTGTTTTGGAAATGTATTTTTAGAATGGGCTTTAGCTGATTTTCAGTGCTGTGTTGATGCCGCTTGACACACACTTGATTCACTTACAGAGAGATATCAATACTTAGGTTTTCAGATGCTTACGAGTCTGATATATTCTTCTGTGATGAATAGGAGCTGTTGAGTCCTGTTCACTGAGCAAGGAGTAGGTGGTGTCTATTATATATTTGCTTTTCCGACCGGTATCTGTGCTCATTTCCAAGTCGTGTTTTATGCATCACGCCACCTCACCTTTCCGCTTAAGCAGGCCTAAGTGTGTTTTCGAAAAGCGTGAGTCTGTTCTCTTTTGTCATTCGGGTCGTGGGTAGCGATTTGTACATTCCCTCTCTAAGTGATATCCCAAGTTTCTTTTTCTGTGGGACAGATTTCACTTAGCATCATCGTACCTCAATCCACTCATTATGCTGGAACCAGCCTTATGACATGGATTCCATGGCTGAGGGATATTCCCTCGTACCTAAGTAGCACAAATTCTTGGTCCATTTCTCTCTTCCCCGGCATATGAAGGGTGTCCCGAAGTCGAGGTTGTTGTAAAGAGAGAAGCCCTAAACTTTGGGGTGCCTGCGTCTGGTTGATTTTTAGTTTTCCCAAGATATAGGCCCACGTGTGGAGGTGCCCTATGCTCTGTGTTTCTGTTCTGTACGTGTTTTAGGAACGAGCATACGCTTCTCCAGAGTGGCTGTTGGCATTTTGCGTCCCTCCCGGCAACTGGACAAGGCTCCCTTATCTCCTTGGCCTGTCCTGCCTTTCTGGTTTTTAGACATTTTCCGGATGGCTCTTTTGCCCGGGGGGGGGGGAGTGAGATTTCTTTGTAGTGCCGATTTGCTCTCCCCGGGTGCTTGGTTGGCCAAAAAGGGCGTATGCGTTTTTTCCTGAATATATTCAGGAAAAAACGCATACGCCCTTTTTGGCCAACTGCATCATTGTCCACGTTCTGCCGCTTTTCCTGTGCTGGGAAGGCCATTCCCATCTACCTCCTGAACTCCGTTTCGTGCAATTCTGCCTTGCGTTCAAATCCCCTTCGTGGCCTTACCTCAGTATGTTTTTGGACGAGTGTTATCATTTAGAGCTCGGCAGGTTTGTGAAGTGCAGTGCCCCAGAGCTCCGTTTGGCAGCTCGCTTTGGTGTGAGCTGGCCGCAATAGCGCAAGATTGCTTCAGGCCCTGTTGTGCTTGCGGCGAGGCAGGCCGAGCCTTTGGTGAATTCCTCTTCGTGATGGGAAATTAGAGTGACGTGGGCCTGTCCGAACACCGCCAGCTGGTCTCTCATAGGTTGCCCCTCTTCCAGTTCATCCTTCGGACCACTTGCAGAGACTACGAAAGAGGAGTGTCAAGACGCTGATCCTGCAAGTGGGGGAATTGTTAGTCAAGCGGCTGGAATGGCGGACGCTAGCACCCGGAGGTGAAAAATGAGGTGCGCTTTCGAAAGCTTTCCCGATCACACGGTGTACCATCCCCTGGGATTCGCATGAGTGGTTTGGCTGTAGGAAAGTTGCCTTGAACCTGGAGAGGTGGGACCCATGGAATGGGTAGCACGCAGTATAACTCTAGAGGCTCTGCCTTTGCTCCTCCAACCTCAGCAATCCTCTCAGCCTGAGGAGTATCCAGCCTTATGTCTTATGCCGCTGTGGGTGTAGATGTGGTCAATCCTGGTTGCATCACAGCCCCTGAACGCATTTTGGCAGAATTTCCCTCCCTCTCGCCGTGCTTCTTTCTTCTGTGTTTTGGAAATGTATTTTTAGAATGGGCTTTAGCTGATTTTCAGTGCTGTGTTGATGCCGCTTGACACACACTTGATTCACTTACAGAGAGATATCAATACTTAGGTTTTCAGATGCTTACGAGTCTGATATATTCTTCTGTGATGAATAGGAGCTGTTGAGTCCTGTTCACTGAGCAAGGAGTAGGTGGTGTCTATTATATATTTGCTTTTCCGACCGGTATCTGTGCTCATTTCCAAGTCGTGTTTTATGCATCACGCCACCTCACCTTTCCGCTTAAGCAGGCCTAAGTGTGTTTTGGAAAAGCGTGAGTCTGTTCTCTTTTGTCATTCGGGTCGTGGGTAGCGATTTGTACATTCCCTCTCTAAGTGATATCCCAAGTTTCTTTTTCTGTGGGACAGATTTCACTTAGCATCATCGTACCTCAATCCACTCATTATGCTGGAACCAGCCTTATGACATGGATTCCATGGCTGAGGGATATTCCCTCGTACCTAAGTAGCACAAATTCTTGGTCCATTTCTCTCTTCCCCGGCATATGAAGGGTGTCCCGAAGTCGAGGTTGTTGTAAAGAGAGAATCCCTAAACTTTGGTGTGCCTGCGTCTGGTTGATTTTTAGTTTTCCCAAGATATAGGCCCACGTGTGGAGGTGCCCTATGCTCTGTGTTTCTGTTCTGTACGTGTTTTAGGAACGAGCATACGCTTCTCCAGAGTGGCTGTTGGCATTTTGCGTCCCTCCCGGCAACTGGACAAGGCTCCCTTATCTCCTTGGCCTGTCCTGCCTTTCTGGTTTTTAGACATTTTCCGGATGGCTCTTTTGCCCGGGGGGGGGAGTGAGATTTCTTTGTAGTGCCGATTTGCTCTCCCCGGGTGCTTGGTTGGCCAAAAAGGGCGTATGCGTTTTTTCCTGAATGTATTCAGGAAAAAACGCATACGCCCTTTTTGGCCAACTGCATCATTGTCCACGTTCTGCCGCTTTTCCTGTGCTGGGAAGGCCATTCCCATCTACCTCCTGAACTCCGTTTCGTGCAATTCTGCCTTGCGTTCAAATCCCCTTCGTGGCCTTACCTCAGTATGTTTTTGGACGAGTGTTATCATTTAGAGCTCGGCAGGTTTGTGAAGTGCAGTGCCCCAGAGCTCGCTTTCCTGTGAGCTGGCCGCAATAGCGCAAGATTGCTTCAGGCCCTGTTGTGCTTGCGGCGAGGCAGGCCGAGCCTTTGGTGAATTCCTCTTCGTGATGGGAAATTAGAGTGACGTGGGCCTGTCCGAACACCGCCAGCTGGTCTCTCATAGGTTGCCCCTCTTCCAGTTCATCCTTCGGACCACTTGCAGAGACTACGAAAGAGGAGTGTCAAGACGCTGATCCTGCAAGTGGGGGAATTGTTAGTCAAGCGGCTGGAATGGCGGACGCTAGCACCCGGAGGTGAAAAATGAGGTGCGCTTTCGAAAGCTTTCCCGATCACACGGTGTACCATCCCCTGGGATTCGCATGAGTGGTTTGGCTGTAGGAAAGTTGCCTTGAACCTGGAGAGGTGGGACCCATGGAATGGGTAGCACGCAGTATAACTCTAGAGGCTCTGCCTTTGCTCCTCCAACCTCAGCAATCCTCTCAGCCTGAGGAGTATCCAGCCTTATGTCTTATGCCGCTGTGGGTGTAGATGTGGTCAGTCCTGGTTGCATCACAGCCCCTGAACGCATTTTGGCAGAATTTCCCTCCCTCTCGCCGTGCTTCTTTCTTCTGTGTTTTGGAAATGTATTTTTAGAATGGGCTTTAGCTGATTTTCAGTGCTGTGTTGATGCCGCTTGACACACACTTGATTCACTTACAGAGAGATATCAATACTTAGGTTTTCAGATGCTTACGAGTCTGATATATTCTTCTGTGATGAATAGGAGCTGTTGAGTCCTGTTCACTGAGCAAGGAGTAGGTGGTGTCTATTATATATTTGCTTTTCCGACCGGTATCTGTGCTCATTTCCAAGTCGTGTTTTATGCATCACGCCACCTCACCTTTCCGCTTAAGCAGGCCTAAGTGTGTTTTGGAAAAGCGTGAGTCTGTTCTCTTTTGTCATTCGGGTCGTGGGTAGCGATTTGTACATTCCCTCTCTAAGTGATATCCCAAGTTTCTTTTTCTGTGGGACAGATTTCACTTAGCATCATCGTACCTCAATCCACTCATTATGCTGGAACCAGCCTTATGACATGGATTCCATGGCTGAGGGATATTCCCTCGTACCTAAGTAGCACAAATTCTTGGTCCATTTCTCTCTTCCCCGGCATATGAAGGGTGTCCCGAAGTCGAGGTTGTTGTAAAGAGAGAATCCCTAAACTTTGGTGTGCCTGCGTCTGGTTGATTTTTAGTTTTCCCAAGATATAGGCCCACGTGTGGAGGTGCCCTATGCTCTGTGTTTCTGTTCTGTACGTGTTTTAGGAACGAGCATACGCTTCTCCAGAGTGGCTGTTGGCATTTTGCGTCCCTCCCGGCAACTGGACAAGGCTCCCTTATCTCCTTGGCCTGTCCTGCCTTTCTGGTTTTTAGACATTTTCCGGATGGCTCTTTTGCCCGGGGGGGGGAGTGAGATTTCTTTGTAGTGCCGATTTGCTCTCCCCGGGTGCTTGGTTGGCCAAAAAGGGCGTATGCGTTTTTTCCTGAATGTATTCAGGAAAAAACGCATACGCCCTTTTTGGCCAACTGCATCATTGTCCACGTTCTGCCGCTTTTCCTGTGCTGGGAAGGCCATTCCCATCTACCTCCTGAACTCCGTTTCGTGCAATTCTGCCTTGCGTTCAAATCCCCTTCGTGGCCTTACCTCAGTATGTTTTTGGACGAGTGTTATCATTTAGAGCTCGGCAGGTTTGTGAAGTGCAGTGCCCCAGAGCTCCGTTTGGCAGCTCGCTTTGGTGTGAGCTGGCCGCAATAGCGCAAGATTGCTTCAGGCCCTGTTGTGCTTGCGGCGAGGCAGGCCGAGCCTTTGGTGAATTCCTCTTCGTGATGGGAAATTAGAGTGACGTGGGCCTGTCCGAACACCGCCAGCTGGTCTCTCATAGGTTGCCCCTCTTCCAGTTCATCCTTCGGACCACTTGCAGAGACTACGAAAGAGGAGTGTCAAGACGCTGATCCTGCAAGTGGGGGAATTGTTAGTCAAGCGGCTGGAATGGCGGACGCTAGCACCCGGAGGTGAAAAATGAGGTGCGCTTTCGAAAGCTTTCCCGATCACACGGTGTACCATCCCCTGGGATTCGCATGAGTGGTTTGGCTGTAGGAAAGTTGCCTTGAACCTGGAGAGGTGGGACCCATGGAATGGGTAGCACGCAGTATAACTCTAGAGGCTCTGCCTTTGCTCCTCCAACCTCAGCAATCCTCTCAGCCTGAGGAGTATCCAGCCTTATGTCTTATGCCGCTGTGGGTGTAGATGTGGTCAATCCTGGTTGCATCACAGCCCCTGAACGCATTTTGGCAGAATTTCCCTCCCTCTCGCCGTGCTTCTTTCTTCTGTGTTTTGGAAATGTATTTTTAGAATGGGCTTTAGCTGATTTTCAGTGCTGTGTTGATGCCGCTTGACACACACTTGATTCACTTACAGAGAGATATCAATACTTAGGTTTTCAGATGCTTACGAGTCTGATATATTCTTCTGTGATGAATAGGAGCTGTTGAGTCCTGTTCACTGAGCAAGGAGTAGGTGGTGTCTATTATATATTTGCTTTTCCGACCGGTATCTGTGCTCATTTCCAAGTCGTGTTTTATGCATCACGCCACCTCACCTTTCCGCTTAAGCAGGCCTAAGTGTGTTTTGGAAAAGCGTGAGTCTGTTCTCTTTTGTCATTCGGGTCGTGGGTAGCGATTTGTACATTCCCTCTCTAAGTGATATCCCAAGTTTCTTTTTCTGTGGGACAGATTTCACTTAGCATCATCGTACCTCAATCCACTCATTATGCTGGAACCAGCCTTATGACATGGATTCCATGGCTGAGGGATATTCCCTCGTACCTAAGTAGCACAAATTCTTGGTCCATTTCTCTCTTCCCCGGCATATGAAGGGTGTCCCGAAGTCGAGGTTGTTGTAAAGAGAGAATCCCTAAACTTTGGTGTGCCTGCGTCTGGTTGATTTTTAGTTTTCCCAAGATATAGGCCCACGTGTGGAGGTGCCCTATGCTCTGTGTTTCTGTTCTGTACGTGTTTTAGGAACGAGCATACGCTTCTCCAGAGTGGCTGTTGGCATTTTGCGTCCCTCCCGGCAACTGGACAAGGCTCCCTTATCTCCTTGGCCTGTCCTGCCTTTCTGGTTTTTAGACATTTTCCGGATGGCTCTTTTGCCCGGGGGGGGGAGTGAGATTTCTTTGTAGTGCCGATTTGCTCTCCCCGGGTGCTTGGTTGGCCAAAAAGGGCGTATGCGTTTTTTCCTGAATGTATTCAGGAAAAAACGCATACGCCCTTTTTGGCCAACTGCATCATTGTCCACGTTCTGCCGCTTTTCCTGTGCTGGGAAGGCCATTCCCATCTACCTCCTGAACTCCGTTTCGTGCAATTCTGCCTTGCGTTCAAATCCCCTTCGTGGCCTTACCTCAGTATGTTTTTGGACGAGTGTTATCATTTAGAGCTCGGCAGGTTTGTGAAGTGCAGTGCCCCAGAGCTCGCTTTCGTGTGAGCTGGCCGCAATAGCGCAAGATTGCTTCAGGCCCTGTTGTGCTTGCGGCGAGGCAGGCCGAGCCTTTGGTGAATTCCTCTTCGTGATGGGAAATTAGAGTGACGTGGGCCTGTCCGAACACCGCCAGCTGGTCTCTCATAGGTTGCCCCTCTTCCAGTTCACCCTTCGGACCACTTGCAGAGACTACGAAAGAGGAGTGTCAAGACGCTGATCCTGCAAGTGGGGGAATTGTTAGTCAAGCGGCTGGAATGGCGGACGCTAGCACCCGGAGGTGAAAAATGAGGTGCGCTTTCGAAAGCTTTCCCGATCACACGGTGTACCATCCCCTGGGATTCGCATGAGTGGTTTGGCTGTAGGAAAGTTGCCTTGAACCTGGAGAGGTGGGACCCATGGAATGGGTAGCACGCAGTATAACTCTAGAGGCTCTGCCTTTGCTCCTCCAACCTCAGCAATCCTCTCAGCCTGAGGAGTATCCAGC
Organism: Kogia breviceps; assembly: GCF_026419965.1. NCBI lineage: Eukaryota > Metazoa > Chordata > Mammalia > Artiodactyla > Physeteridae > Kogia > Kogia breviceps. The sequence continues at coordinate 88,451,324 of NC_081318.1, forward strand.
CTTATGTCTTATGCCGCTGTGGGTGTAGATGTGGTCAATCCTCGTTGCATCACAGCCCCTGAACGCATTTTGGCAGAATTTCCCTCCCTCTCGCCGTGCTTCTTTCTTCTGTGTTTTGGAAATGTATTTTTAGAATGGGCTTCAGCTGATTTTCAGTGCTCTGTTGATGCCGCTTGACACACACTTGATTCACTTACAGAGAGATATCAATACTTAGGTGATCAGATGCTTACGAGTCTGATATATTCTTCTGTGATGAATAGGAGCTGTTGAGTCCTGTTCACTGAGCAAGGAGTAGGTGGTGTCTATTATATATTTGCTTTTCCGACCGGTATCCTTGCTCATTTCCAAGTCGTGTTTTATGCATCACGCCACCTCACCTTTCCGCTTAAGCAGGCCTAAGTGTGTTTTCGAAAAGCGAGAGTCTGTTCTCTTTTGTCATTCGGGTCGTGGGTAGCGATTTGTACATTCCCTCTCTAAGTGATATCCCAAGTTTCTTTTTCTGTGGGACAGATTTCACTTAGCATCATCATACCTCAATCCACTCATTATGCTGGAACCAGCCTTATGACATGGATTCCATGGCTGAGGGATATTCCCTCGTACCTAAGTAGCACAAATTCTTGGTCCATTTCTCTCTTCCCCGGCATATGAAGGGTGTCCCGAAGTCGAGGTTGTTGTAAAGAGAGAATCCCTAAACTTTGGTGTGCCGGCGTCTGGTTGATTTTTAGTTTTCCCAAGATATAGGCCCACGTGTGGAGGTGCCCTATGCTCTGTGGTTCTGTTCTGTACGTGTTTTAGGAACGAGCATACGCTTCTCCAGAGTGGCTGTTGGCATTTTGCGTCCCTCCCGGCAACTGGACAAGGCTCCCTTATCTCCTTGGCCTGTCCTGCCTTTCTGGTTTTTAGACATTTTCCGGATGGCTCTTTTGCCCGGGGGGGGGGAGTGAGATTTCTTTGTAGTGCCGATTTGCTCTCCCCGGGTGCTTGGTTGGCCAAAAAGGGCGTATGCGTTTTTTCCTGAATATATTCAGGAAAAAACGCATACGCCCTTTTTGGCCAACTGCATCATTGTCCACGTTCTGCCGCTTTTCCTGTGCTGGGAAGGCCATTCCCATCTACCTCCTGAACTCCGTTTCGTGCAATTCTGCCTTGCGTTCAAATCCCCTTCGTGGCCTTACCTCAGTATGTTTTTGGACGAGTGTTATCATTTAGAGCTCGGCAGGTTTGTGAAGTGCAGTGCCCCAGAGCTCGCTTTCGTGTGAGCTGGCCGCAATAGCGCAAGATTGCTTCAGGCCCTGTTGTGCTTGCGGCGAGGCAGGCCGAGCCTTTGGTGAATTCCTCTTCGTGATGGGAAATTAGAGTGACGTGGGCCTGTCCGAACACCGCCAGCTGGTCTCTCATAGGTTGCCCCTCTTCCAGTTCATCCTTCGGACCACTTGCAGAGACTACGAAAGAGGAGTGTCAAGACGCTGATCCTGCAAGTGGGGGAATTGTTAGTCAAGCGGCTGGAATGGCGGACGCTAGCACCCGGAGGTGAAAAATGAGGTGCGCTTTCGAAAGCTTTCCCGATCACACGGTGTACCATCCCCTGGGATTCGCATGAGTGGTTTGGCTGTAGGAAAGTTGCCTTGAACCTGGAGAGGTGGGACCCATGGAATGGGTAGCACGCAGTATAACTCTAGAGGCTCTGCCTTTGCTCCTCCAACCTCAGCAATCCTCTCAGCCTGAGGAGTATCCAGCCTTATGTCTTATGCTGCTGTGGGTGTAGATGTGGTCAATCCTGGTTGCATCACAGCCCCTGAACGCATTTTGGCAGAATTTCCCTCCCTCTCGCCGTGCTTCTTTCTTCTGTGTTTTGGAAATGTATTTTTAGAATGGGCTTTAGCTGATTTTCAGTGCTGTGTTGATGCCGCTTGACACACACTTGATTCACTTACAGAGAGATATCAATACTTAGGTGTTCAGATGCTTACGAGTCTGATATATTCTTCTGTGATGAATAGGAGCTGTTGAGTCCTGTTCACTGAGCAAGGAGTAGGTGGTGTCTATTATATATTTGCTTTTCCGACCGGTATCTGTGCTCATTTCCAAGTCGTGTTTTATGCATCATGCCACCTCACCTTTCCACTTAAGCAGGCCTAAGTGTGTTTTGGAAAAGCGTGAGTCTGTTCTCTTTTGTCATTCGGGTCGTGGGTAGCGATTTGTACATTCCCTCTCTAAGTGATATCCCAAGTTTCTTTTTCTGTGGGACAGATTTCACTTAGCATCATCGTACCTCAATCCACTCATTATGCTGGAACCAGCCTTATGACATGGATTCCATGGCTGAGGGATATTCCCTCGTACCTAAGTAGCACAAATTCTTGGTCCATTTCTCTCTTCCCCGGCATATGAAGGGTGTCCCGAAGTCGAGGTTGTTGTAAAGAGAGAATGCCTAAACTTTGGTGTGCCTGCGTCTGGTTGATTTTTAGTTTTCCCAAGATATAGGCCCACGTGTGGAGGTGCCCTATGCTCTGTGGTTCTGTTCTGTACGTGTTTTAGGAACGAGCATATGCTTCTCCAGAGTGGCTGTTGGTATTTTGCGTCCCTCCCGGCAACTGGACAAGGCTCCCTTATCTCCTTGGCCTGTCCTGCCTTTCTGGTTTTTAGACATTTTCCGGATGGCTCTTTTGCCCGGGGGGGGAGTGAGATTTCTTTGTAGTGCCGATTTGCTCTCCCCGGGTGCTTGGTTGGCCAAAAAGGGCGTATGCGTTTTTTCCTGAATATATTCAGGAAAAAACGCATACGCCCTTTTTGGCCAACTGCATCATTGTCCACGTTCTGCCGCTTTTCCTGTGCTGGGAAGGCCATTCCCATCTACCTCCTGAACTCCGTTTCGTGCAATTCTGCCTTGCGTTCAAATCCCCTTCGTGGCCTTACCTCAGTATGTTTTTGGACGAGTGTTATCATTTAGAGCTCGGCAGGTTTGTGAAGTGCACTGCCCCAGAGCTCCGTTTGGCAGCTCGCTTTGGTGTGAGCTGGCCGCAATAGCGCAAGATTGCTTCAGGCCCTGTTGTGCTTGCGGCGAGGCAGGCCGAGCCTTTGGTGAATTCCTCTTCGTGATGGGAAATTAGAGTGACGTGGGCCTGTCCGAACACCGCCAGCTGGTCTCTCATAGGTTGCCCCTCTTCCAGTTCATCCTTCGGACCACTTGCAGAGACTACGAAAGAGGAGTGTCAAGACGCTGATCCTGCAAGTGGGGGAATTGTTAGTCAAGCGGCTGGAATGGCGGACGCTAGCACCCGGAGGTGAAAAATGAGGTGCGCTTTCGAAAGCTTTCCCGATCACACGGTGTACCATCCCCTGGGATTCGCATGAGTGGTTTGGCTGTAGGAAAGTTGCCTTGAACCTGGAGAGGTGGGACCCATGGAATGGGTAGCACGCAGTATAACTCTAGAGGCTCTGCCTTTGCTCCTCCAACCTCAGCAATCCTCTCAGCCTGAGGAGTATCCAGCCTTATGTCTTATGCCGCTGTGGGTGTAGATGTGGTCAGTCCTGGTTGCATCACAGCCCCTGAACGCATTTTGGCAGAATTTCCCTCCCTCTCGCCGTGCTTCTTTCTTCTGTGTTTTGGAAATGTATTTTTAGAATGGGCTTTAGCTGATTTTCAGTGCTGTGTTGATGCCGCTTGACACACACTTGATTCACTTACAGAGAGATATCAATACTTAGGTTTTCAGATGCTTACGAGTCTGATATATTCTTCTGTGATGAATAGGAGCTGTTGAGTCCTGTTCACTGAGCAAGGAGTAGGTGGTGTCTATTATATATTTGCTTTTCCGACCGGTATCTGTGCTCATTTCCAAGTCGTGTTTTATGCATCACGCCACCTCACCTTTCCGCTTAAGCAGGCCTAAGTGTGTTTTGGAAAAGCGTGAGTCTGTTCTCTTTTGTCATTCGGGTCGTGGGTAGCGATTTGTACATTCCCTCTCTAAGTGATATCCCAAGTTTCTTTTTCTGTGGGACAGATTTCACTTAGCATCATCGTACCTCCATCCACTCATTATGCTGGAACCAGCCTTATGACATGGATTCCATGGCTGAGGGATATTCCCTCGTACCTAAGTAGCACAAATTCTTGGTCCATTTCTCTCTTCCCCGGCATATGAAGGGTGTCCCGAAGTCGAGGTTGTTGTAAAGAGAGAAGCCCTCAACTTTGGGGTGCCTGCGTCTGGTTGATTTTTAGTTTTCCCAAGATATAGGCCCACGTGTGGAGGTGCCCTATGCTCTGTGGTTCTGTTCTGTACGTGTTTTAGGAACGAGCATACGCTTCTCCAGAGTGGCTGTTGGCATTTTGCGTCCCTCCCGGCAACTGGACAAGGCTCCCTTATCTCCTTGGCCTGTCCTGCCTTTCTGGTTTTTAGACATTTTCCGGATGGCTCTTTTGCCCGGGGGGGGAGTGAGATTTCTTTGTAGTGCCGATTTGCTCTCCCCGGGTGCTTGGTTGGCCAAAAAGGGCGTATGCGTTTTTTCCTGAATATATTCAGGAAAAAACGCATACGCCCTTTTTGGCCAACTGCATCATTGTCCACGTTCTGCCGCTTTTCCTGTGCTGGGAAGGCCATTCCCATCTACCTCCTGAACTCCGTTTCGTGCAATTCTGCCTTGCGTTCAAATCCCCTTCGTGGCCTTACCTCAGTATGTTTTTGGACGAGTGTTATCATTTAGAGCTCGGCAGGTTTGTGAAGTGCAGTGCCCCAGAGCTCCGTTTGGCAGGTCGCTTTGGTGTGAGCTGGCCGCAATAGCGCAAGATTGCTTCAGGCCCTGTTGTGCTTGCGGCGAGGCAGGCCGAGCCTTTGGTGAATTCCTCTTCGTGATGGGAAATTAGAGTGACGTGGGCCTGTCCGAACACCGCCAGCTGGTCTCTCATAGGTTGCCCCTCTTCCAGTTCATCCTTCGGACCACTTGCAGAGACTACGAAAGAGGAGTGTCAAGACGCTGATCCTGCAAGTGGGGGAATTGTTAGTCAAGCGGCTGGAATGGCGGACGCTAGCACCCGGAGGTGAAAAATGAGGTGCGCTTTCGAAAGCTTTCCCGATCACACGGTGTACCATCCCCTGGGATTCGCATGAGTGGTTTGGCTGTAGGAAAGTTGCCTTGAACCTGGAGAGGTGGGACCCATGGAATGGGTAGCACGCAGTATAACTCTAGAGGCTCTGCCTTTGCTCCTCCAACCTCAGCAATCCTCTCAGCCTGAGGAGTATCCAGCCTTATGTCTTATGCCGCTGTGGGTGTAGATGTGGTCAATCCTGGTTGCATCACAGCCCCTGAACGCATTTTGGCAGAATTTCCCTCCCTCTCGCCGTGCTTCTTTCTTCTGTGTTTTGGAAATGTATTTTTAGAATGGACTTTAGCTGATTTTCAGTGCTGTGTTGATGCCGCTTGACACACACTTGATTCACTTACAGAGAGATATCAATACTTAGGTTTTCAGATGCTTACGAGTCTGATATATTCTTCTGTGATGAATAGGAGCTGTTGAGTCCTGTTCACTGAGCAAGGAGTAGGTGGTGTCTATTATATATTTGCTTTTCCGACCGGTATCTGTGCTCATTTCCAAGTCGTGTTTTATGCATCACGCCACCTCACCTTTCCGCTTAAGCAGGCCTAAGTGTGTTTTGGAAAAGCGTGAGTCTGTTCTCTTTTGTCATTCGGGTCGTGGGTAGCGATTTGTACATTCCCTCTCTAAGTGATATCCCAAGTTTCTTTTTCTGTGGGACAGATTTCACTTAGCATCATCGTACCTCAATCCACTCATTATGCTGGAACCAGCCTTATGACATGGATTCCATGGCTGAGGGATATTCCCTCGTACCTAAGTAGCACAAATTCTTGGTCCATTTCTCTCTTCCCCGGCATATGAAGGGTGTCCCGAAGTCGAGGTTGTTGTAAAGAGAGAATCCCTAAACTTTGGTGTGCCTGCGTCTGGTTGATTTTTAGTTTTCCCAAGATATAGGCCCACGTGTGGAGGTGCCCTATGCTCTGTGTTTCTGTTCTGTACGTGTTTTAGGAACGAGCATACGCTTCTCCAGAGTGGCTGTTGGCATTTTGCGTCCCTCCCGGCAACTGGACAAGGCTCCCTTATCTCCTTGGCCTGTCCTGCCTTTCTGGTTTTTAGACATTTTCCGGATGGCTCTTTTGCCCGGGGGGGGAGTGAGATTTCTTTGTAGTGCCGATTTGCTCTCCCCGGGTGCTTGGTTGGCCAAAAAGGGCGTATGCGTTTTTTCCTGAATGTATTCAGGAAAAAACGCATACGCCCTTTTTGGCCAACTGCATCATTGTCCACGTTCTGCCGCTTTTCCTGTGCTGGGAAGGCCATTCCCATCTACCTCCTGAACTCCGTTTCGTGCAATTCTGCCTTGCGTTCAAATCCCCTTCGTGGCCTTACCTCAGTATGTTTTTGGACGAGTGTTATCATTTAGAGCTCGGCAGGTTTGTGAAGTGCAGTGCCCCAGAGCTCGCTTTCGTGTGAGCTGGCCGCAATAGCGCAAGATTGCTTCAGGCCCTGTTGTGCTTGCGGCGAGGCAGGCCGAGCCTTTGGTGAATTCCTCTTCGTGATGGGAAATTAGAGTGACGTGGGCCTGTCCGAACACCACCAGCTGGTCTCTCATAGGTTGCCCCTCTTCCAGTTCACCCTTCGGACCACTTGCAGAGACTACGAAAGAGGAGTGTCAAGACGCTGATCCTGCAAGTGGGGGAATTGTTAGTCAAGCGGCTGGAATGGCGGACGCTAGCACCCGGAGGTGAAAAATGAGGTGCGCTTTCGAAAGCTTTCCCGATCACACGGTGTACCATCCCCTGGGATTCGCATGAGTGGTTTGGCTGTAGGAAAGTTGCCTTGAACCTGGAGAGGTGGGACCCATGGAATGGGTAGCACGCAGTATAACTCTAGAGGCTCTGCCTTTGCTCCTCCAACCTCAGCAATCCTCTCAGCCTGAGGAGTATCCAGCCTTATGTCTTATGCCGCTGTGGGTGTAGATGTGGTCAATCCTGGTTGCATCACAGCCCCTGAACGCATTTTGGCAGAATTTCCCTCCCTCTCGCCGTGCTTCTTTCTTCTGTGTTTTGGAAATGTATTTTTAGAATGGGCTTTAGCTGATTTTCAGTGCTGTGTTGATGCCGCTTGACACACACTTGATTCACTTACAGAGAGATATCAATACTTAGGTTTTCAGATGCTTACGAGTCTGATATATTCTTCTGTGATGAATAGGAGCTGTTGAGTCCTGTTCACTGAGCAAGGAGTAGGTGGTGTCTATTATATATTTGCTTTTCCGACCGGTATCTGTGCTCATTTCCAAGTCGTGTTTTATGCATCACGCCACCTCACCTTTCCGCTTAAGCAGGCCTAAGTGTGTTTTCGAAAAGCGTGAGTCTGTTCTCTTTTGTCATTCGGGTCGTGGGTAGCGATTTGTACATTCCCTCTCTAAGTGATATCCCAAGTTTCTTTTTCTGTGGGACAGATTTCACTTAGCATCATCGTACCTCAATCCACTCATTATGCTGGAACCAGCCTTATGACATGGATTCCATGGCTGAGGGATATTCCCTCGTACCTAAGTAGCACAAATTCTTGGTCCATTTCTCTCTTCCCCGGCATATGAAGGGTGTCCCGAAGTCGAGGTTGTTGTAAAGAGAGAATGCCTAAATTTTGGTGTGCCTGCGTCTGGTTGATTTTTAGTTTTCCCAAGATATAGGCCCACGTGTGGAGGTGCCCTATGCTCTGTGGTTCTGTTCTGTACGTGTTTTAGGAACGAGCACATGCTTCTCCAGAGTGGCTGTTGGTATTTTGCGTCCCTCCCGGCAACTGGACAAGGCTCCCTTATCTCCTTGGCCTGTCCTGCCTTTCTGGTTTTTAGACATTTTCCGGATGGCTCTTTTGCCCGGGGGGGGGAGTGAGATTTCTTTGTAGTGCCGATTTGCTCTCCCCGGGTGCTTGGTTGGCCAAAAAGGGCGTATGCGTTTTTTCCTGAATATATTCAGGAAAAAACGCATACGCCCTTTTTGGCCAACTGCATCATTGTCCACGTTCTGCCGCTTTTCCTGTGCTGGGAAGGCCATTCCCATCTACCTCCTGAACTCCGTTTCGTGCAATTCTGCCTTGCGTTCAAATCCCCTTCGTGGCCTTACCTCAGTATGTTTTTGGACGAGTGTTATCATTTAGAGCTCGGCAGGTTTGTGAAGTGCAGTGCCCCAGAGCTCCGTTTGGCAGCTCGCTTTGGTGTGAGCTGGCCGCAATAGCGCAAGATTGCTTCAGGCCCTGTTGTGCTTGCGGCGAGGCAGGCCGAGCCTTTGGTGAATTCCTCTTCGTGATGGGAAATTAGAGTGACGTGGGCCTGTCCGAACACCGCCAGCTGGTCTCTCATAGGTTGCCCCTCTTCCAGTTCATCCTTCGGACCACTTGCAGAGACTACGAAAGAGGAGTGTCAAGACGCTGATCCTGCAAGTGGGGGAATTGTTAGTCAAGCGGCTGGAATGGCGGACGCTAGCACCCGGAGGTGAAAAATGAGGTGCGCTTTCGAAAGCTTTCCCGATCACACGGTGTACCATCCCCTGGGATTCGCATGAGTGGTTTGGCTGTAGGAAAGTTGCCTTGAACCTGGAGAGGTGGGACCCATGGAATGGGTAGCACGCAGTATAACTCTAGAGGCTCTGCCTTTGCTCCTCCAACCTCAGCAATCCTCTCAGCCTGAGGAGTATCCAGCCTTATGTCTTATGCCGCTGTGGGTGTAGATGTGGTCAGTCCTGGTTGCATCACAGCCCCTGAACGCATTTTGGCAGAATTTCCCTCCCTCTCGCCGTGCTTCTCTCTTCTGTGTTTTGGAAATGTATTTTTAGAATGGGCTTTAGCTGATTTTCAGTGCTGTGTTGATGCCGCTTGACACACACTTGATTCACTTACAGAGAGATATCAATACTTAGATTTTCAGATGCTTACGAGTCTGATATATTCTTCTGTGATGAATAGGAGCTGTTGAGTCCTGTTCACTGAGCAAGGAGTAGGTGGTGTCTATTATATATTTGCTTTTCCGACCGGTATCTGTGCTCATTTCCAAGTCGTGTTTTATGCATCACGCCACCTCACCTTTCCGCTTAAGCAGGCCTAAGTGTGTTTTCGAAAAGCGTGAGTCTGTTCTCTTTTGTCATTCGGGTCGTGGGTAGCGATTTGTACATTCCCTCTCTAAGTGATATCCCAAGTTTCTTTTTCTGTGGGACAGATTTCACTTAGCATCATCGTACCTCCATCCACTCATTATGCTGGAACCAGCCTTATGACATGGATTCCATGGCTGAGGGATATTCCCTCGTACCTAAGTAGCACAAATTCTTGGTCCATTTCTCTCTTCCCCGGCATATGAAGGGTGTCCCGAAGTCGAGGTTGTTGTAAAGAGAGAAGCCCTCAACTTTGGGGTGCCTGCGTCTGGTTGATTTTTAGTTTTCCCAAGATATAGGCCCACGTGTGGAGGTGCCCTATGCTCTGTGGTTCTGTTCTGTACGTGTTTTAGGAACGAGCATACGCTTCTCCAGAGTGGCTGTTGGCATTTTGCGTCCCTCCCGGCAACTGGACAAGGCTCCCTTATCTCCTTGGCCTGTCCTGCCTTTCTGGTTTTTAGACATTTTCCGGATGGCTCTTTTGCCCGGGGGGGGAGTGAGATTTCTTTGTAGTGCCGATTTGCTCTCCCCGGGTGCTTGGTTGGCCAAAAAGGGCGTATGCGTTTTTTCCTGAATATATTCAGGAAAAAACGCATACGCCCTTTTTGGCCAACTGCATCATTGTCCACGTTCTGCCGCTTTTCCTGTGCTGGGAAGGCCATTCCCATCTACCTCCTGAACTCCGTTTCGTGCAATTCTGCCTTGCGTTCAAATCCCCTTCGTGGCCTTACCTCAGTATGTTTTTGGACGAGTGTTATCATTTAGAGCTCGGCAGGTTTGTGAAGTGCAGTGCCCCAGAGCTCCGTTTGGCAGGTCGCTTTGGTGTGAGCTGGCCGCAATAGCGCGAGATTGCTTCAGGCCCTGTTGTGCTTGCGGCGAGGCAGGCCGAGCCTTTGGTGAATTCCTCTTCGTGATGGGAAATTAGAGTGACGTGGGCCTGTCCGAACACCGCCAGCTGGTCTCTCATAGGTTGCCCCTCTTCCAGTTCATCCTTCGGACCACTTGCAGAGACTACGAAAGAGGAGTGTCAAGACGCTGATCCTGCAAGTGGGGGAATTGTTAGTCAAGCGGCTGGAATGGCGGACGCTAGCACCCGGAGGTGAAAAATGAGGTGCGCTTTCGAAAGCTTTCCCGATCACACGGTGTACCATCCCCTGGGATTCGCATGAGTGGTTTGGCTGTAGGAAAGTTGCCTTGAACCTGGAGAGGTGGGACCCATGGAATGGGTAGCACGCAGTATAACTCTAGAGGCTCTGCCTTTGCTCCTCCAACCTCAGCAATCCTCTCAGCCTGAGGAGTATCCAGCCTTATGTCTTATGCCGCTGTGGGTGTAGATGTGGTCAATCCTCGTTGCATCACAGCCCCTGAACGCATTTTGGCAGAATTTCCCTCCCTCTCGCCGTGCTTCTTTCTTCTGTGTTTTGGAAATGTATTTTTAGAATGGGCTTTAGCTGATTTTCAGTGCTGTGTTGATGCCGCTTGACACACACTTGATTCACTTACAGAGAGATATCAATACTTAGGTTTTTAGATGCTTACGAGTCTGATATATTCTTCTGTGATGAATAGGAGCTGTTGAGTCCTGTTCACTGAGCAAGGAGTAGGTGGTGTCTATTATATATTTGCTTTTCCGACCGGTATCTGTGCTCATTTCCAAGTTGTTTTTTATGCATCACGCCACCTCACCTTTCCGCTTAAGCAGGCCTAAGTGTGTTTTGGAAAAGCGTGAGTCTGTTCTCTTTTGTCATTCGGGTCGTGGGTAGCGATTTGTACATTCCCTCTCTAAGTGATATCCCAAGTTTCTTTTTCTGTGGGACAGATTTCACTTAGCATCATCGTACCTCAATCCACTCATTATGCTGGAACCAGCCTTATGACATGGATTCCATGGCTGAGGGATATTCCCTCGTACCTAAGTAGCACAAATTCTTGGTCCATTTCTCTCTTCCCCGGCATATGAAGGGTGTCCCGAAGTCGAGGTTGTTGTAAAGAGAGAATCCCTAAACTTTGGTGTGCCTGCGTCTGGTTGATTTTTAGTTTTCCCAAGATATAGGCCCACGTGTGGAGGTGCCCTATGCTCTGTGGTTCTGTTCTGTACGTGTTTTAGGAACGAGCATACGCTTCTCCAGAGTGGCTGTTGGCATTTTGCGTCCCTCCCGGCAACTGGACAAGGCTCCCTTATCTCCTTGGCCTGTCCTGCCTTTCTGGTTTTTAGACATTTTCCGGATGGCTCTTTTGCCCGGGGGGGGAGTGAGATTTCTTTGTAGTGCCGATTTGCTCTCCCCGGGTGCTTGGTTGGCCAAAAAGGGCGTATGCGTTTTTTCCTGAATATATTCAGGAAAAAACGCATACGCCCTTTTTGGCCAACTGCATCATTGTCCACGTTCTGCCGCTTTTCCTGTGCTGGGAAGGCCATTCCCATCTACCTCCTGAACTCCGTTTCGTGCAATTCTGCCTTGCGTTCCAATCCCCTTCGTGGCCTTACCTCAGTATGTTTTTGGACGAGTGTTATCATTTAGAGCTCGGCAGGTTTGTGAAGTGCAGTGCCCCAGAGCTCCGTTTGGCAGGTCGCTTTGGTGTGAGCTGGCCGCAATAGCGCAAGATTGCTTCAGGCCCTGTTGTGCTTGCGGCGAGGCAGGCCGAGCCTTTGGTGAATTCCTCTTCGTGATGGGAAATTAGAGTGACGTGGGCCTGTCCGAACACCGCCAGCTGGTCTCTCATAGGTTGCCCCTCTTCCAGTTCATCCTTCGGACCACTTGCAGAGACTACGAAAGAGGAGTGTCAAGACGCGGATCCTGCAAGTGGGGGAATTGTTAGTCAAGCGGCTGGAATGGCGGACGCTAGCACCCGGAGGTGAAAAATGAGGTGCGCTTTCGAAAGCTTTCCCGATCACACGGTGTACCATCCCCTGGGATTCGCATGAGTGGTTTGGCTGTAGGAAAGTTGCCTTGAACCTGGAGAGGTGGGACCCATGGAATGGGTAGCACGCAGTATAACTCTAGAGGCTCTGCCTTTGCTCCTCCAACCTCAGCAATCCTCTCAGCCTGAGGAGTATCCAGCCTTATGTCTTATGCCGCTGTGGGTGTAGATGTGGTCAATCCTGGTTGCATCACAGCCCCTGAACGCATTTTGGCAGAATTTCCCTCCCTCTCGCCGTGCTTCTTTCTTCTGTGTTTTGGAAATGTATTTTTAGAATGGGCTTTAGCTGATTTTCAGTGCTGTGTTGATGCCGCTTGACACACACTTGATTCACTTACAGAGAGATATCAATACTTAGGTTTTTAGATGCTTACGAGTCTGATATATTCTTCTGTGATGAATAGGAGCTGTTGAGTCCTGTTCACTGAGCAAGGAGTAGGTGGTGTCTATTATATATTTGCTTTTCCGACCGGTATCTGTGCTCATTTCCAAGTTGTTTTTTATGCATCACGCCACCTCACCTTTCCGCTTAAGCAGGCCTAAGTGTGTTTTGGAAAAGCGTGAGTCTGTTCTCTTTTGTCATTCGGGTCGTGGGTAGCGATTTGTACATTCCCTCTCTAAGTGATATCCCAAGTTTCTTTTTCTGTGGGACAGATTTCACTTAGCATCATCGTACCTCAATCCACTCATTATGCTGGAACCAGCCTTATGACATGGATTCCATGGCTGAGGGATATTCCCTCGTACCTAAGTAGCACAAATTCTTCGTCCATTTCTCTCTTCCCCGGCATATGAAGGGTGTCCCGAAGTCGAGGTTGTTGTAAAGAGAGAAGCCCTAAACTTTGGGGTGCCTGCGTCTGGTTGATTTTTAGTTTTCCCAAGATATAGGCCCACGTGTGGAGGTGCCCTATGCTCTGTGGTTCTGTTCTGTACGTGTTTTAGGAACGAGCATACGCTTCTCCAGAGTGGCTGTTGGCATTTTGCGTCCCTCCCGGCAACTGGACAAGGCTCCCTTATCTCCTTGGCCTGTCCTGCCTTTCTGGTTTTTAGACATTTTCCGGATGGCTCTTTTGCCCGGGGGGGGAGTGAGATTTCTTTGTAGTGCCGATTTGCTCTCCCCGGGTGCTTGGTTGGCCAAAAAGGGCGTATGCGTTTTTTCCTGAATATATTCAGGAAAAAACGCATACGCCCTTTTTGGCCAACTGCATCATTGTCCACGTTCTGCCGCTTTTCCTGTGCTGGGAAGGCCATTCCCATCTACCTCCTGAACTCCGTTTCGTGCAATTCTGCCTTGCGTTCCAATCCCCTTCGTGGCCTTACCTCAGTATGTTTTTGGACGAGTGTTATCATTTAGAGCTCGGCAGGTTTGTGAAGTGCAGTGCCCCAGAGCTCCGTTTGGCAGCTCGCTTTGGTGTGAGCTGGCCGCAATAGCGCAAGATTGCTTCAGGCCCTGTTGTGCTTGCGGCGAGGCAGGCCGAGCCTTTGGTGAATTCCTCTTCGTGATGGGAAATTAGAGTGACGTGGGCCTGTCCGAACACCGCCAGCTGGTCTCTCATAGGTTGCCCCTCTTCCAGTTCATCCTTCGGACCACTTGCAGAGACTACGAAAGAGGAGTGTCAAGACGCGGATCCTGCAAGTGGGGGAATTGTTAGTCAAGCGGCTGGAATGGCGGACGCTAGCACCCGGAGGTGAAAAATGAGGTGCGCTTTCGAAAGCTTTCCCGATCACACGGTGTACCATCCCCTGGGATTCCCATGAGTGGTTTGGCTGTAGGAAAGTTGCCTTGAACCTGGAGAGGTGGGACCCATGGAATGGGTAGCACGCAGTATAACTCTAGAGGCTCTGCCTTTGCTCCTCCAACCTCAGCAATCCTCTCAGCCTGAGGAGTATCCAGCCTTATGTCTTATGCCGCTGTGGGTGTAGATGTGGTCAATCCTCGTTGCATCACAGCCCCTGAACGCATTTTGGCAGAATTTCCCTCCCTCTCGCCGTGCTTCTTTCTTCTGTGTTTTGGAAATGTATTTTTAGAATGGGCTTTAGCTGATTTTCAGTGCTGTGTTGATGCCGCTTGACACACACTTGATTCACTTACAGAGAGATATCAATACTTAGGTTTTCAGATGCTTACGAGTCTGATATATTCTTCTGTGATGAATAGGAGCTGTTGAGTCCTGTTCACTGAGCAAGGAGTAGGTGGTGTCTATTATATATTTGCTTTTCCGACCGGTATCTGTGCTCATTTCCAAGTCGTGTTTTATGCATCACGCCACCTCACCTTTCCGCTTAAGCAGGCCTAAGTGTGTTTTCGAAAAGCGTGAGTCTGTTCTCTTTTGTCATTCGGGTCGTGGGTAGCGATTTGTACATTCCCTCTCTAAGTGATATCCCAAGTTTCTTTTTCTGTGGGACAGATTTCACTTAGCATCATCGTACCTCAATCCACTCATTATGCTGGAACCAGCCTTATGACATGGATTCCATGGCTGAGGGATATTCCCTCGTACCTAAGTAGCACAAATTCTTGGTCCATTTCTCTCTTCCCCGGCATATGAAGGGTGTCCCGAAGTCGAGGTTGTTGTAAAGAGAGAAGCCCTCAACTTTGGGGTGCCTGCGTCTGGTTGATTTTTAGTTTTCCCAAGATATAGGCCCACGTGTGGAGGTGCCCTATGCTCTGTGGTTCTGTTCTGTACGTGTTTTAGGAACGAGCATACGCTTCTCCAGAGTGGCTGTTGGTATTTTGCGTCCCTCCCGGCAACTGGACAAGGCTCCCTTATCTCCTTGGCCTGTCCTGCCTTTCTGGTTTTTAGACATTTTCCGGATGGCTCTTTTGCCCGGGGGGGGAGTGAGATTTCTTTGTAGTGCCGATTTGCTCTCCCCGGGTGCTTGGTTGGCCAAAAAGGGCGTATGCGTTTTTTCCTGAATATATTCAGGAAAAAACGCATACGCCCTTTTTGGCCAACTGCATCATTGTCCACGTTCTGCCGCTTTTCCTGTGCTGGGAAGGCCATTCCCATCTACCTCCTGAACTCCGTTTCGTGCAATTCTGCCTTGCGTTCAAATCCCCTTCGTGGCCTTACCTCAGTATGTTTTTGGACGAGTGTTATCATTTAGAGCTCGGCAGGTTTGTGAAGTGCAGTGCCCCAGAGCTCCGTTTGGCAGCTCGCTTTGGTGTGAGCTGGCCGCAATAGCGCAAGATTGCTTCAGGCCCTGTTGTGCTTGCGGCGAGGCAGGCCGAGCCTTTGGTGAATTCCTCTTCGTGATGGGAAATTAGAGTGACGTGGGCCTGTCCGAACACCGCCAGCTGGTCTCTCATAGGTTGCCCCTCTTCCAGTTCATCCTTCGGACCACTTGCAGAGACTACGAAAGAGGAGTGTCAAGACGCGGATCCTGCAAGTGGGGGAATTGTTAGTCAAGCGGCTGGAATGGCGGACGCTAGCACCCGGAGGTGAAAAATGAGGTGCGCTTTCGAAAGCTTTCCCGATCACACGGTGTACCATCCCCTGGGATTCCCATGAGTGGTTTGGCTGTAGGAAAGTTGCCTTGAACCTGGAGAGGTGGGACCCATGGAATGGGTAGCACGCAGTATAACTCTAGAGGCTCTGCCTTTGCTCCTCCAACCTCAGCAATCCTCTCAGCCTGAGGAGTATCCAGCCTTATGTCTTATGCCGCTGTGGGTGTAGATGTGGTCAATCCTCGTTGCATCACAGCCCCTGAACGCATTTTGGCAGAATTTCCCTCCCTCTCGCCGTGCTTCTTTCTTCTGTGTTTTGGAAATGTATTTTTAGAATGGGCTTTAGCTGATTTTCAGTGCTGTGTTGATGCCGCTTGACACACACTTGATTCACTTACAGAGAGATATCAATACTTAGGTTTTCAGATGCTTACGAGTCTGATATATTCTTCTGTGATGAATAGGAGCTGTTGAGTCCTGTTCACTGAGCAAGGAGTAGGTGGTGTCTATTATATATTTGCTTTTCCGACCGGTATCTGTGCTCATTTCCAAGTCGTGTTTTATGCATCACGCCACCTCACCTTTCCGCTTAAGCAGGCCTAAGTGTGTTTTGGAAAAGCGTGAGTCTGTTCTCTTTTGTCATTCGGGTCGTGGGTAGCGATTTGTACATTCCCTCTCTAAGTGATATCCCAAGTTTCTTTTTCTGTGGGACAGATTTCACTTAGCATCATCGTACCTCAATCCACTCATTATGCTGGAACCAGCCTTATGACATGGATTCCGTGGCTGAGGGATATTCCCTCGTACCTAAGTAGCACAAATTCTTGGTCCATTTCTCTCTTCCCCGGCATATGAAGGGTGTCCCGAAGTCGAGGTTGTTGTAAAGAGAGAAGCCCTAAACTTTGGGGTGCCTGCGTCTGGTTGATTTTTAGTTTTCCCAAGATATAGGCCCACGTGTGGAGGTGCCCTATGCTCTGTGGTTCTGTTCTGTACGTGTTTTAGGAACGAGCATACGCTTCTCCAGAGTGGCTGTTGGTATTTTGCGTCCCTCCCGGCAACTGGACAAGGCTCCCTTATCTCCTTGGCCTGTCCTGCCTTTCTGGTTTTTAGACATTTTCCGGATGGCTCTTTTGCCCGGGGGGGGGAGTGAGATTTCTTTGTAGTGCCGATTTGCTCTCCCCGGGTGCTTGGTTGGCCAAAAAGGGCGTATGCGTTTTTTCCTGAATATATTCAGGAAAAAACGCATACGCCCTTTTTGGCCAACTGCATCATTGTCCACGTTCTGCCGCTTTTCCTGTGCTGGGAAGGCCATTCCCATCTACCTCCTGAACTCCGTTTCGTGCAATTCTGCCTTGCGTTCAAATCCCCTTCGTGGCCTTACCTCAGTATGTTTTTGGACGAGTGTTATCATTTAGAGCTCGGCAGGTTTGTGAAGTGCAGTGCCCCAGAGCTCCGTTTGGCAGCTCGCTTTGGTGTGAGCTGGCCGCAATAGCGCAAGATTGCTTCAGGCCCTGTTGTGCTTGCGGCGAGGCAGGCCGAGCCTTTGGTGAATTCCTCTTCGTGATGGGAAATTAGAGTGACGTGGGCCTGTCCGAACACCGCCAGCTGGTCTCTCATAGGTTGCCCCTCTTCCAGTTCATCCTTCGGACCACTTGCAGAGACTACGAAAGAGGAGTGTCAAGACGCTGATCCTGCAAGTGGGGGAATTGTTAGTCAAGCGGCTGGAATGGCGGACGCTAGCACCCGGAGGTGAAAAATGAGGTGCGCTTTCGAAAGCTTTCCCGATCACACGGTGTACCATCCCCTGGGATTCGCATGAGTGGTTTGGCTGTAGGAAAGTTGCCTTGAACCTGGAGAGGTGGGACCCATGGAATGGGTAGCACGCAGTATAACTCTAGAGGCTCTGCCTTTGCTCCTCCAACCTCAGCAATCCTCTCAGCCTGAGGAGTATCCAGCCTTATGTCTTATGCCGCTGTGGGTGTAGATGTGGTCAATCCTCGTTGCATCACAGCCCCTGAACGCATTTTGGCAGAATTTCCCTCCCTCTCGCCGTGCTTCTTTCTTCTGTGTTTTGGAAATGTATTTTTAGAATGGGCTTTAGCTGATTTTCAGTGCTGTGTTGATGCCGCTTGACACACACTTGATTCACTTACAGAGAGATATCAATACTTAGGTTTTCAGATGCTTACGAGTCTGATATATTCTTCTGTGATGAATAGGAGCTGTTGAGTCCTGTTCACTGAGCAAGGAGTAGGTGGTGTCTATTATATATTTGCTTTTCCGACCGGTATCTGTGCTCATTTCCAAGTCGTGTTTTATGCATCACGCCACCTCACCTTTCCGCTTAAGCAGGCCTAAGTGTGTTTTGGAAAAGCGTGAGTCTGTTCTCTTTTGTCATTCGGGTCGTGGGTAGCGATTTGTACATTCCCTCTCTAAGTGATATCCCAAGTTTCTTTTTCTGTGGGACAGATTTCACTTAGCATCATCGTACCTCAATCCACTCATTATGCTGGAACCAGCCTTATGACATGGATTCCGTGGCTGAGGGATATTCCATCGTACCTAAGTAGCACAAATTCTTGGTCCATTTCTCTCTTCCCCGGCATATGAAGGGTGTCCCGAAGTCGAGGTTGTTGTAAAGAGAGAAGCCCTAAACTTTGGGGTGCCTGCGTCTGGTTGATTTTTAGTTTTCCCAAGATATAGGCCCACGTGTGGAGGTGCCCTATGCTCTGTGGTTCTGTTCTGTACGTGTTTTAGGAACGAGCATACGCTTCTCCAGAGTGGCTGTTGGCATTTTGCGTCCCTCCCGGCAACTGGACAAGGCTCCCTTATCTCCTTGGCCTGTCCTGCCTTTCTGGTTTTTAGACATTTTCCGGATGGCTCTTTTGCCCGGGGGGGGAGTGAGATTTCTTTGTAGTGCCGATTTGCTCTCCCCGGGTGCTTGGTTGGCCAAAAAGGGCGTATGCGTTTTTTCCTGAATATATTCAGGAAAAAACGCATACGCCCTTTTTGGCCAACTGCATCATTGTCCACGTTCTGCCGCTTTTCCTGTGCTGGGAAGGCCATTCCCATCTACCTCCTGAACTCCGTTTCGTGCAATTCTGCCTTGCGTTCAAATCCCCTTCGTGGCCTTACCTCAGTATGTTTTTGGACGAGTGTTATCATTTAGAGCTCGGCAGGTTTGTGAAGTGCAGTGCCCCAGAGCTCCGTTTGGCAGCTCGCTTTGGTGTGAGCTGGCCGCAATAGCGCAAGATTGCTTCAGGCCCTGTTGTGCTTGCGGCGAGGCAGGCCGAGCCTTTGGTGAATTCCTCTTCGTGATGGGAAATTAGAGTGACGTGGGCCTGTCCGAACACCGCCAGCTGGTCTCTCATAGGTTGCCCCTCTTCCAGTTCATCCTTCGGACCACTTGCAGAGACTACGAAAGAGGAGTGTCAAGACGCGGATCCTGCAAGTGGGGGAATTGTTAGTCAAGCGGCTGGAATGGCGGACGCTAGCACCCGGAGGTGAAAAATGAGGTGCGCTTTCGAAAGCTTTCCCGATCACACGGTGTACCATCCCCTGGGATTCCCATGAGTGGTTTGGCTGTAGGAAAGTTGCCTTGAACCTGGAGAGGTGGGACCCATGGAATGGGTAGCACGCAGTATAACTCTAGAGGCTCTGCCTTTGCTCCTCCAACCTCAGCAATCCTCTCAGCCTGAGGAGTATCCAGCCTTATGTCTTATGCCGCTGTGGGTGTAGATGTGGTCAATCCTGGTTGCATCACAGCCCCTGAACGCATTTTGGCAGAATTTCCCTCCCTCTCGCCGTGCTTCTTTCTTCTGTGTTTTGGAAATGTATTTTTAGAATGGGCTTTAGCTGATTTTCAGTGCTGTGTTGATGCCGCTTGACACACACTTGATTCACTTACAGAGAGATATCAATACTTAGGTTTTCAGATGCTTACGAGTCTGATATATTCTTCTGTGATGAATAGGAGCTGTTGAGTCCTGTTCACTGAGCAAGGAGTAGGTGGTGTCTATTATATATTTGCTTTTCCGACCGGTATCTGTGCTCATTTCCAAGTCGTGTTTTATGCATCACGCCACCTCACCTTTCCGCTTAAGCAGGCCTAAGTGTGTTTTGGAAAAGCGTGAGTCTGTTCTCTTTTGTCATTCGGGTCGTGGGTAGCGATTTGTACATTCCCTCTCTAAGTGATATCCCAAGTTTCTTTTTCTGTGGGACAGATTTCACTTAGCATCATCGTACCTCAATCCACTCATTATGCTGGAACCAGCCTTATGACATGGATTCCGTGGCTGAGGGATATTCCATCGTACCTAAGTAGCACAAATTCTTGGTCCATTTCTCTCTTCCCCGGCATATGAAGGGTGTCCCGAAGTCGAGGTTGTTGTAAAGAGAGAAGCCCTAAACTTTGGGGTGCCTGCGTCTGGTTGATTTTTAGTTTTCCCAAGATATAGGCCCACGTGTGGAGGTGCCCTATGCTCTGTGGTTCTGTTCTGTACGTGTTTTAGGAACGAGCATACGCTTCTCCAGAGTGGCTGTTGGCATTTTGCGTCCCTCCCGGCAACTGGACAAGGCTCCCTTATCTCCTTGGCCTGTCCTGCCTTTCTGGTTTTTAGACATTTTCCGGATGGCTCTTTTGCCCGGGGGGGGAGTGAGATTTCTTTGTAGTGCCGATTTGCTCTCCCCGGGTGCTTGGTTGGCCAAAAAGGGCGTATGCGTTTTTTCCTGAATATATTCAGGAAAAAACGCATACGCCCTTTTTGGCCAACTGCATCATTGTCCACGTTCTGCCGCTTTTCCTGTGCTGGGAAGGCCATTCCCATCTACCTCCTGAACTCCGTTTCGTGCAATTCTGCCTTGCGTTCAAATCCCCTTCGTGGCCTTACCTCAGTATGTTTTTGGACGAGTGTTATCATTTAGAGCTCGGCAGGTTTGTGAAGTGCAGTGCCCCAGAGCTCCGTTTGGCAGCTCGCTTTGGTGTGAGCTGGCCGCAATAGCGCAAGATTGCTTCAGGCCCTGTTGTGCTTGCGGCGAGGCAGGCCGAGCCTTTGGTGAATTCCTCTTCGTGATGGGAAATTAGAGTGACGTGGGCCTGTCCGAACACCGCCAGCTGGTCTCTCATAGGTTGCCCCTCTTCCAGTTCATCCTTCGGACCACTTGCAGAGACTACGAAAGAGGAGTGTCAAGACGCGGATCCTGCAAGTGGGGGAATTGTTAGTCAAGCGGCTGGAATGGCGGACGCTAGCACCCGGAGGTGAAAAATGAGGTGCGCTTTCGAAAGCTTTCCCGATCACACGGTGTACCATCCCCTGGGATTCCCATGAGTGGTTTGGCTGTAGGAAAGTTGCCTTGAACCTGGAGAGGTGGGACCCATGGAATGGGTAGCACGCAGTATAACTCTAGAGGCTCTGCCTTTGCTCCTCCAACCTCAGCAATCCTCTCAGCCTGAGGAGTATCCAGCCTTATGTCTTATGCCGCTGTGGGTGTAGATGTGGTCAATCCTGGTTGCATCACAGCCCCTGAACGCATTTTGGCAGAATTTCCCTCCCTCTCGCCGTGCTTCTTTCTTCTGTGTTTTGGAAATGTATTTTTAGAATGGGCTTTAGCTGATTTTCAGTGCTGTGTTGATGCCGCTTGACACACACTTGATTCACTTACAGAGAGATATCAATACTTAGGTTTTCAGATGCTTACGAGTCTGATATATTCTTCTGTGATGAATAGGAGCTGTTGAGTCCTGTTCACTGAGCAAGGAGTAGGTGGTGTCTATTATATATTTGCTTTTCCGACCGGTATCTGTGCTCATTTCCAAGTCGTGTTTTATGCATCACGCCACCTCACCTTTCCGCTTAAGCAGGCCTAAGTGTGTTTTGGAAAAGCGTGAGTCTGTTCTCTTTTGTCATTCGGGTCGTGGGTAGCGATTTGTACATTCCCTCTCTAAGTGATATCCCAAGTTTCTTTTTCTGTGGGACAGATTTCACTTAGCATCATCGTACCTCAATCCACTCATTATGCTGGAACCAGCCTTATGACATGGATTCCATGGCTGAGGGATATTCCATCGTACCTAAGTAGCACAAATTCTTGGTCCATTTCTCTCTTCCCCGGCATATGAAGGGTGTCCTGAAGTCGAGGTTGTTGTAAAGAGAGAAGCCCTAAACTTTGGGGTGCCTGCGTCTGGTTGATTTTTAGTTTTCCCAAGATATAGGCCCACGTGTGGAGGTGCCCTATGCTCTGTGGTTCTGTTCTGTACGTGATTTAGGAACGAGCATACGCTTCTCCAGAGTGGCTGTTGGTATTTTGCGTCCCTCCCGGCAACTGGACAAGGCTCCCTTATCTCCTTGGCCTGTCCTGCCTTTCTGGTTTTTAGACATTTTCCGGATGGCTCTTTTGCCCGGGGGGGGAGTGAGATTTCTTTGTAGTGCCGATTTGCTCTCCCCGGGTGCTTGGTTGGCCAAAAAGGGCGTATGCGTTTTTTCCTGAATATATTCAGGAAAAAACGCATACGCCCTTTTTGGCCAACTGCATCATTGTCCACGTTCTGCCGCTTTTCCTGTGCTGGGAAGGCCATTCCCATCTACCTCCTGAACTCCGTTTCGTGCAATTCTGCCTTGCGTTCAAATCCCCTTCGTGGCCTTACCTCAGTATGTTTTTGGACGAGTGTTATCATTTAGAGCTCGGCAGGTTTGTGAAGTGCAGTGCCCCAGAGCTCCGTTTGGCAGGTCGCTTTGGTGTGAGCTGGCCGCAATAGCGCAAGATTGCTTCAGGCCCTGTTGTGCTTGCGGCGAGGCAGGCCGAGCCTTTGGTGAATTCCTCTTCGTGATGGGAAATTAGAGTGACGTGGGCCTGTCCGAACACCGCCAGCTGGTCTCTCATAGGTTGCCCCTCTTCCAGTTCATCCTTCGGACCACTTGCAGAGACTACGAAAGAGGAGTGTCAAGACGCTGATCCTGCAAGTGGGGGAATTGTTAGTCAAGCGGCTGGAATGGCGGACGCTAGCACCCGGAGGTGAAAAATGAGGTGCGCTTTCGAAAGCTTTCCCGATCACACGGTGTACCATCCCCTGGGATTCGCATGAGTGGTTTGGCTGTAGGAAAGTTGCCTTGAACCTGGAGAGGTGGGACCCATGGAATGGGTAGCACGCAGTATAACTCTAGAGGCTCTGCCTTTGCTCCTCCAACC
This sequence comes from Kogia breviceps, assembly GCF_026419965.1. Lineage (NCBI taxonomy): Eukaryota > Metazoa > Chordata > Mammalia > Artiodactyla > Physeteridae > Kogia > Kogia breviceps. The sequence goes on from NC_081318.1 coordinate 88,474,071, forward strand.
TCAGCAATCCTCTCAGCCTGAGGAGTATCCAGCCTTATGTCTTATGCCGCTGTGGGTGTAGATGTGGTCAATCCTGGTTGCATCACAGCCCCTGAACGCATTTTGGCAGAATTTCCCTCCCTCTCGCCGTGCTTCTTTCTTCTGTGTTTTGGAAATGTATTTTTAGAATGGGCTTTAGCTGATTTTCAGTGCTGTGTTGATGCCTCTTGACACACACTTGATTCACTTACAGAGAGATATCAATACTTAGGTTTTCAGATGCTTACGAGTCTGATATATTCTTCTGTGATGAATAGGAGCTGTTGAGTCCTGTTCACTGAGCAAGGAGTAGGTGGTGTCTATTATATATTTGCTTTTCCGACCGGTATCTGTGCTCATTTCCAAGTCGTGTTTTATGCATCAAGCCACCTCACCTTTCCGCTTAAGCAGGCCTAAGTGTGTTTTGGAAAAGCGTGAGTCTGTTCTCTTTTGTCATTCGGGTCGTGGGTAGCGATTTGTACATTCCCTCTCTAAGTGATATCCCAAGTTTCTTTTTCTGTGGGACAGATTTCACTTAGCATCATCGTACCTCAATCCACTCATTATGCTGGAACCAGCCTTATGACATGGATTCCATGGCTGAGGGATATTCCCTCGTACCTAAGTAGCACAAATTCTTGGTCCATTTCTCTCTTCCCCGGCATATGAAGGGTGTCCCGAAGTCGAGGTTGTTGTAAAGAGAGAAGCCCTCAACTTTGGGGTGCCTGCGTCTGGTTGATTTTTAGTTTTCCCAAGATATAGGCCCACGTGTGGAGGTGCCCTATGCTCTGTGGTTCTGTTCTGTACGTGTTTTAGGAACGAGCATACGCTTCTCCAGAGTGGCTGTTGGTATTTTTCGTCCCTCCCGGCAACTGGACAAGGCTCCCTTATCTCCTTGGCCTGTCCTGCCTTTCTGGTTTTTAGACATTTTCCGGATGGCTCTTTTGCCCGGGGGGGGAGTGAGATTTCTTTGTAGTGCCGATTTGCTCTCCCCGGGTGCTTGGTTGGCCAAAAAGGGCGTATGCGTTTTTTCCTGAATATATTCAGGAAAAAACGCATACGCCCTTTTTGGCCAACTGCATCATTGTCCACGTTCTGCCGCTTTTCCTGTGCTGGGAAGGCCATTCCCATCTACCTCCTGAACTCCGTTTCGTGCAATTCTGCCTTGCGTTCAAATCCCCTTCGTGGCCTTACCTCAGTATGTTTTTGGACGAGTGTTATCATTTAGAGCTCGGCAGGTTTGTGAAGTGCAGTGCCCCAGAGCTCCGTTTGGCAGGTCGCTTTGGTGTGAGCTGGCCGCAATAGCGCAAGATTGCTTCAGGCCCTGTTGTGCTTGCGGCGAGGCAGGCCGAGCCTTTGGTGAATTCCTCTTCGTGATGGGAAATTAGAGTGACGTGGGCCTGTCCGAACACCGCCAGCTGGTCTCTCATAGGTTGCCCCTCTTCCAGTTCATCCTTCGGACCACTTGCAGAGACTACGAAAGAGGAGTGTCAAGACGCTGATCCTGCAAGTGGGGGAATTGTTAGTCAAGGGGCTGGAATGGCGGACGCTAGCACCCGGAGGTGAAAAATGAGGTGCGCTTTCGAAAGCTTTCCCGATCACACGGTGTACCATCCCCTGGGATTCGCATGAGTGGTTTGGCTGTAGGAAAGTTGCCTTGAACCTGGAGAGGTGGGACCCATGGAATGGGTAGCACGCAGTATAACTCTAGAGGCTCTGCCTTTGCTCCTCCAACCTCAGCAATCCTCTCAGCCTGAGGAGTATCCAGCCTTATGTCTTATGCCGCTGTGGGTGTAGATGTGGTCAATCCTGGTTGCATCACAGCCCCTGAACGCATTTTGGCAGAATTTCCCTCCCTCTCGCCGTGCTTCTTTCTTCTGTGTTTTGGAAATGTATTTTTAGAATGGGCTTTAGCTGATTTTCAGTGCTGTGTTGATGCCGCTTGACACACACTTGATTCACTTACAGAGAGATATCAATACTTAGGTGTTCAGATGCTTACGAGTCTGATATATTCTTCTGTGATGAATAGGAGCTGTTGAGTCCTGTTCACTGAGCAAGGAGTAGGTGGTGTCTATTATATATTTGCTTTTCCGACCGGTATCTGTGCTCATTTCCAAGTCGTGTTTTATGCATCACGCCACCTCACCTTTCCGCTTAAGCAGGCCTAAGTGTGTTTTGGAAAAGCGTGAGTCTGTTCTCTTTTGTCATTCGGGTCGTGGGTAGCGATTTGTACATTCCCTCTCTAAGTGATATCCCAAGTTTCTTTTTCTGTGGGACAGATTTCACTTAGCATCATCGTACCTCAATCCACTCATTATGCTGGAACCAGCCTTATGACATGGATTCCGTGGCTGAGGGATATTCCCTCGTACCTAAGTAGCACAAATTCTTGGTCCATTTCTCTCTTCCCCGGCATATGAAGGGTGTCCCGAAGTCGAGGTTGTTGTAAAGAGAGAAGCCCTAAACTTTGGGGTGCCTGCGTCTGGTTGATTTTTAGTTTTCCCAAGATATAGGCCCACGTGTGGAGGTGCCCTATGCTCTGTGGTTCTGTTCTGTACGTGTTTTAGGAACGAGCATACGCTTCTCCAGAGTGGCTGTTGGCATTTTGCGTCCCTCCCGGCAACTGGACAAGGCTCCCTTATCTCCTTGGCCTGTCCTGCCTTTCTGGTTTTTAGACATTTTCCGGATGGCTCTTTTGCCCGGGGGGGGAGTGAGATTTCTTTGTAGTGCCGATTTGCTCTCCCCGGGTGCTTGGTTGGCCAAAAAGGGCGTATGCGTTTTTTCCTGAATATATTCAGGAAAAAACGCATACGCCCTTTTTGGCCAACTGCATCATTGTCCACGTTCTGCCGCTTTTCCTGTGCTGGGAAGGCCATTCCCATCTACCTCCTGAACTCCGTTTCGTGCAATTCTGCCTTGCGTTCAAATCCCCTTCGTGGCCTTACCTCAGTATGTTTTTGGACGAGTGTTATCATTTAGAGCTCGGCAGGTTTGTGAAGTGCAGTGCCCCAGAGCTCCGTTTGGCAGGTCGCTTTGGTGTGAGCTGGCCGCAATAGCGCAAGATTGCTTCAGGCCCTGTTGTGCTTGCGGCGAGGCAGGCCGAGCCTTTGGTGAATTCCTCTTCGTGATGGGAAATTAGAGTGACGTGGGCCTGTCCGAACACCGCCAGCTGGTCTCTCATAGGTTGCCCCTCTTCCAGTTCATCCTTCGGACCACTTGCAGAGACTACGAAAGAGGAGTGTCAAGACGCTGATCCTGCAAGTGGGGGAATTGTTAGTCAAGCGGCTGGAATGGCGGACGCTAGCACCCGGAGGTGAAAAATGAGGTGCGCTTTCGAAAACTTTCCCGATCACACGGTGTACCATCCCCTGGGATTCGCATGAGTGGTTTGGCTGTAGGAAAGTTGCCTTGAACCTGGAGAGGTGGGACCCATGGAATGGGTAGCACGCAGTATAACTCTAGAGGATCTGCCTTTGCTCCTCCAACCTCAGCAATCCTCTCAGCCTGAGGAGTATCCAGCCTTATGTCTTATGCCGCTGTGGGTGTAGATGTGGTCAATCCTGGTTGCATCACAGCCCCTGAACGCATTTTGGCAGAATTTCCCTCCCTCTCGCCGTGCTTCTTTCTTCTGTGTTTTGGAAATGTATTTTTAGAATGGGCTTTAGCTGATTTTCAGTGCTGTGTTGATGCCGCTTGACACACACTTGATTCACTTACAGAGAGATATCAATACTTAGGTTTTCAGATGCTTACGAGTCTGATATATTCTTCTGTGATGAATAGGAGCTGTTGAGTCCTGTTCACTGAGCAAGGAGTAGGTGGTGTCTATTATATATTTGCTTTTCCGACCGGTATCTGTGCTCATTTCCAAGTCGTGTTTTATGCATCACGCCACCTCACCTTTCCGCTTAAGCAGGCCTAAGTGTGTTTTGGAAAAGCGTGAGTCTGTTCTCTTTTGTCATTCGGGTCGTGGGTAGCGATTTGTACATTCCCTCTCTAAGTGATATCCCAAGTTTCTTTTTCTGTGGGACAGATTTCACTTAGCATCATCGTACCTCCATCCACTCATTATGCTGGAACCAGCCTTATGACATGGATTCCATGGCTGAGGGATATTCCCTCGTACCTAAGTAGCACAAATTCTTGGTCCATTTCTCTCTTCCCCGGCATATGAAGGGTGTCCCGAAGTCGAGGTTGTTGTAAAGAGAGAATGCCTAAACTTTGGTGTGCCTGCGTCTGGTTGATTTTTAGTTTTCCCAAGATATAGGCCCACGTGTGGAGGTGCCCTATGCTCTGTGGTTCTGTTCTGTACGTGTTTTAGGAACGAGCATACGCTTCTCCAGAGTGGCTGTTGGTATTTTGCGTCCCTCCCGGCAACTGGACAAGGCTCCCTTATCTCCTTGGCCTGTCCTGCCTTTCTGGTTTTTAGACATTTTCCGGATGGCTCTTTTGCCCGGGGGGGGAGTGAGATTTCTTTGTAGTGCCGATTTGCTCTCCCCGGGTGCTTGGTTGGCCAAAAAGGGCGTATGCGTTTTTTCCTGAATATATTCAGGAAAAAACGCATACGCCCTTTTTGGCCAACTGCATCATTGTCCACGTTCTGCCGCTTTTCCTGTGCTGGGAAGGCCATTCCCATCTACCTCCTGAACTCCGTTTCGTGCAATTCTGCCTTGCGTTCAAATCCCCTTCGTGGCCTTACCTCAGTATGTTTTTGGACGAGTGTTATCATTTAGAGCTCGGCAGGTTTGTGAAGTGCAGTGCCCCAGAGCTCCGTTTGGCAGGTCGCTTTGGTGTGAGCTGGCCGCAATAGCGCAAGATTGCTTCAGGCCCTGTTGTGCTTGCGGCGAGGGAGGCCGAGCCTTTGGTGAATTCCTCTTCGTGATGGGAAATTAGAGTGACGTGGGCCTGTCCGAACACCGCCAGCTGGTCTCTCATAGGTTGCCCCTCTTCCAGTTCATCCTTCGGACCACTTGCAGAGACTACGAAAGAGGAGTGTCAAGACGCTGATCCTGCAAGTGGGGGAATTGTTAGTCAAGCGGCTGGAATGGCGGACGCTAGCACCAGGAGGTGAAAAATGAGGTGCGCTTTCGAAAGCTTTCCCGATCACACGGTGTACCATCCCCTGGGATTCCCATGAGTGGTTTGGCTGTAGGAAAGTTGCCTTGAACCTGGAGAGGTGGGACCCATGGAATGGGTAGCACGCAGTATAACTCTAGAGGCTCTGCCTTTGCTCCTCCAACCTCAGCAATCCTCTCAGCCTGAGGAGTATCCAGCCTTATGTCTTATGCCGCTGTGGGTGTAGATGTGGTCAATCCTGGTTGCATCACAGCCCCTGAACGCATTTTGGCAGAATTTCCCTCCCTCTCGCCGTGCTTCTTTCTTCTGTGTTTTGGAAATGTATTTTTAGAATGGGCTTTAGCTTATTTTCAGTGCTGTGTTGATGCCGCTTGACACACACTTGATTCACTTACAGAGAGATATCAATACTTAGGTTTTCAGATGCTTACGAGTCTGATATATTCTTCTGTGATGAATAGGAGCTGTTGAGTCCTGTTCACTGAGCAAGGAGTAGGTGGTGTCTATTATATATTTGCTTTTCCGACCGGTATCTGTGCTCATTTCCAAGTCGTGTTTTATGCATCACGCCACCTCACCTTTCCGCTTAAGCAGGCCTAAGTGTGTTTTGGAAAAGCGTGAGTCTGTTCTCTTTTGTCATTCAGGTCGTGGGTAGCGATTTGTACATTCCCTCTCTAAGTGATATCCCAAGTTTCTTTTTCTGTGGAACAGATTTCACTTAGCATCATCGTACCTCAATCCACTCATTATGCTGGAACCAGCCTTATGACATGGATTCCATGGCTGAGGGATATTCCATCGTACCTAAGTAGCACAAATTCTTGGTCCATTTCTCTCTTCCCCGGCATATGAAGGGTGTCCCGAAGTCGAGGTTGTTGTAAAGAGAGAAGCCCTAAACTTTGGGGTGCCTGCGTCTGGTTGATTTTTAGTTTTCCCAAGATATAGGCCCACGTGTGGAGGTGCCCTATGCTCTGTGGTTCTGTTCTGTACGTGTTTTAGGAACGAGCATACGCTTCTCCAGAGTGGCTGTTGGTATTTTGCGTCCCTCCCGGCAACTGGACAAGGCTCCCTTATCTCCTTGGCCTGTCCTGCCTTTCTGGTTTTTAGACATTTTCCGAATGGCTCTTTTGCCCGGGGGGGGGAGTGAGATTTCTTTGTAGTGCCGATTTGCTCTCCCCGGGTGCTTGGTTGGCCAAAAAGGGCGTATGCGTTTTTTCCTGAATATATTCAGGAAAAAACGCATACGCCCTTTTTGGCCAACTGCATCATTGTCCACGTTCTGCCGCTTTTCCTGTGCTGGGAAGGCCATTCCCATCTACCTCCTGAACTCCGTTTCGTGCAATTCTGCCTTGCGTTCAAATCCCCTTCGTGGCCTTACCTCAGTATGTTTTTGGACGAGTGTTATCATTTAGAGCTCGGCAGGTTTGTGAAGTGCAGTGCCCCAGAGCTCCGTTTGGCAGGTCGCTTTGGTGTGAGCTGGCCGCAATAGCGCAAGATTGCTTCAGGCCCTGTTGTGCTTGCGGCGAGGCAGGCCGAGCCTTTGGTGAATTCCTCTTCGTGATGGGAAATTAGAGTGACGTGGGCCTGTCCGAACACCGCCAGCTGGTCTCTCATAGGTTGCCCCTCTTCCAGTTCATCCTTCGGACCACTTGCAGAGACTACGAAAGAGGAGTGTCAAGACGCTGATCCTGCAAGTGGGGGAATTGTTAGTCAAGCGGCTGGAATGGCGGACGCTAGCACCCGGAGGTGAAAAATGAGGTGCGCTTTCGAAAGCTTTCCCGATCACACGGTGTACCATCCCCTGGGATTCGCATGAGTGGTTTGGCTGTAGGAAAGTTGCCTTGAACCTGGAGAGGTGGGACCCATGGAATGGGTAGCACGCAGTATAACTCTAGAGGCTCTGCCTTTGCTCCTCCAACCTCAGCAATCCTCTCAGCCTGAGGAGTATCCAGCCTTATGTCTTATGCCGCTGTGGGTGTAGATGTGGTCAATCCTGGTTGCATCACAGCCCCTGAACGCATTTTGGCAGAATTTCCCTCCCTCTCGCCGTGCTTCTTTCTTCTGTGTTTTGGAAATGTATTTTTAGAATGGGCTTTAGCTGATTTTCAGTGCTGTGTTGATGCCGCTTGACACACACTTGATTCACTTACAGAGAGATATCAATACTTAGGTTTTCAGATGCTTACGAGTCTGATATATTCTTCTGTGATGAATAGGAGCTGTTGAGTCCTGTTCACTGAGCAAGGAGTAGGTGGTGTCTATTATATATTTGCTTTTCCGACCGGTATCTGTGCTCATTTCCAAGTCGTGTTTTATGCATCACGCCACCTCACCTTTCCGCTTAAGCAGGCCTAAGTGTGTTTTGGAAAAGCGTGAGTCTGTTCTCTTTTGTCATTCGGGTCGTGGGTAGCGATTTGTACATTCCCTCTCTAAGTGATATCCCAAGTTTCTTTTTCTGTGGGACAGATTTCACTTAGCATCATCGTACCTCAATCCACTCATTATGCTGGAACCAGCCTTATGACATGGATTCCATGGCTGAGGGATATTCCCTCGTACCTAAGTAGCACAAATTCTTGGTCCATTTCTCTCTTCCCCGGCATATGAAGGGTGTCCCGAAGTCGAGGTTGTTGTAAAGAGAGAAGCCCTAAACTTTGGGGTGCCTGCGTCTGGTTGATTTTTAGTTTTCCCAAGATATAGGCCCACGTGTGGAGGTGCCCTATGCTCTGTGGTTCTGTTCTGTACGTGTTTTAGGAACGAGCATACGCTTCTCCAGAGTGGCTGTTGGCATTTTGCGTCCCTCCCGGCAACTGGACAAGGCTCCCTTATCTCCTTGGCCTGTCCTGCCTTTCTGGTTTTTAGACATTTTCCGGATGGCTCTTTTGCCCGGGGGGGGAGTGAGATTTCTTTGTAGTGCCGATTTGCTCTCCCCGGGTGCTTGGTTGGCCAAAAAGGGCGTATGCGTTTTTTCCTGAATATATTTAGGAAAAAACGCATACGCCCTTTTTGGCCAACTGCATCATTGTCCACGTTCTGCCGCTTTTCCTGTGCTGGGAAGGCCATTCCCATCTACCTCCTGAACTCCGTTTCGTGCAATTCTGCCTTGCGTTCAAATCCCCTTCGTGGCCTTACCTCAGTATGTTTTTGGACGAGTGTTATCATTTAGAGCTCGGCAGGTTTGTGAAGTGCAGTGCCCCAGAGCTCCGTTTGGCAGGTCGCTTTGGTGTGAGCTGGCCGCAATAGCGCAAGATTGCTTCAGGCCCTGTTGTGCTTGCGGCGAGGCAGGCCGAGCCTTTGGTGAATTCCTCTTCGTGATGGGAAATTAGAGTGACGTGGGCCTGTCCGAACACCGCCAGCTGGTCTCTCATAGGTTGCCCCTCTTCCAGTTCATCCTTCGGACCACTTGCAGAGACTACGAAAGAGGAGTGTCAAGATGCTGATCCTGCAAGTGGGGGAATTGTTAGTCAAGCGGCTGGAATGGCGGACGCTAGCACCCGGAGGTGAAAAATGAGGTGCGCTTTCGAAAGCTTTCCCGATCACACGGTGTACCATCCCCTGGGATTCCCATGAGTGGTTTGGCTGTAGGAAAGTTGCCTTGAACCTGGAGAGGTGGGACCCATGGAATGGGTAGCACGCAGTATAACTCTAGAGGCTCTGCCTTTGCTCCTCCAACCTCAGCAATCCTCTCAGCCTGAGGAGTATCCAGCCTTATGTCTTATGCCGCTGTGGGTGTAGATGTGGTCAATCCTGGTTGCATCACAGCCCCTGAACGCATTTTGGCAGAATTTCCCTCCCTCTCGCCGTGCTTCTTTCTTCTGTGTTTTGGAAATGTATTTTTAGAATGGGCTTTAGCTGATTTTCAGTGCTGTGTTGATGCCTCTTGACACACACTTGATTCACTTACAGAGAGATATCAATACTTAGGTTTTCAGATGCTTACGAGTCTGATATATTCTTCTGTGATGAATAGGAGCTGTTGAGTCCTGTTCACTGAGCAAGGAGTAGGTGGTGTCTATTATATATTTGCTTTTCCGACCGGTATCTGTGCTCATTTCCAAGTCGTGTTTTATGCATCACGCCACCTCACCTTTCCGCTTAAGCAGGCCTAAGTGTGTTTTCGAAAAGCGTGAGTCTGTTCTCTTTTGTCATTCGGGTCGTGGGTAGCGATTTGTACATTCCCTCTCTAAGTGATATCCCAAGTTTCTTTTTCTGTGGGACAGATTTCACTTAGCATCATCGTACCTCAATCCACTCATTATGCTGGAACCAGCCTTATGACATGGATTCCATGGCTGAGGGATATTCCCTCGTACCTAAGTAGCACAAATTCTTGGTCCATTTCTCTCTTCCCCGGCATATGAAGGGTGTCCCGAAGTCGAGGTTGTTGTAAAGAGAGAAGCCCTAAACTTTGGGGTGCCTGCGTCTGGTTGATTTTTAGTTTTCCCAAGATATAGGCCCACGTGTGGAGGTGCCCTATGCTCTGTGGTTCTGTTCTGTACGTGTTTTAGGAACGAGCATACGCTTCTCCAGAGTGGCTGTTGGCATTTTGCGTCCCTCCCGGCAACTGGACAAGGCTCCCTTATCTCCTTGGCCTGTCCTGCCTTTCTGGTTTTTAGACATTTTCCGGATGGCTCTTTTGCCCGGGGGGGGAGTGAGATTTCTTTGTAGTGCCGATTTGCTCTCCCCGGGTGCTTGGTTGGCCAAAAAGGGCGTATGCGTTTTTTCCTGAATATATTCAGGAAAAAACGCATACGCCCTTTTTGGCCAACTGCATCATTGTCCACGTTCTGCCGCTTTTCCTGTGCTGGGAAGGCCATTCCCATCTACCTCCTGAACTCCGTTTCGTGCAATTCTGCCTTGCGTTCAAATCCCCTTCGTGGCCTTACCTCAGTATGTTTTTGGACGAGTGTTATCATTTAGAGCTCGGCAGGTTTGTGAAGTGCAGTGCCCCAGAGCTCCGTTTGGCAGCTCGCTTTGGTGTGAGCTGGCCGCAATAGCGCAAGATTGCTTCAGGCCCTGTTGTGCTTGCGGCGAGGCAGGCCGAGCCTTTGGTGAATTCCTCTTCGTGATGGGAAATTAGAGTGACGTGGGCCTGTCCGAACACCGCCAGCTGGTCTCTCATAGGTTGCCCCTCTTCCAGTTCATCCTTCGGACCACTTGCAGAGACTACGAAAGAGGAGTGTCAAGACGCTGATCCTGCAAGTGGGGGAATTGTTAGTCAAGCGGCTGGAATGGCGGACGCTAGCACCCGGAGGTGAAAAATGAGGTGCGCTTTCGAAAGCTTTCCCGATCACACGGTGTACCATCCCCTGGGATTCGCATGAGTGGTTTGGCTGTAGGAAAGTTGCCTTGAACCTGGAGAGGTGGGACCCATGGAATGGGTAGCACGCAGTATAACTCTAGAGGCTCTGCCTTTGCTCCTCCAACCTCAGCAATCCTCTCAGCCTGAGGAGTATCCAGCCTTATGTCTTATGCCGCTGTGGGTGTAGATGTGGTCAATCCTGGTTGCATCACAGCCCCTGAACGCATTTTGGCAGAATTTCCCTCCCTCTCGCCGTGCTTCTTTCTTCTGTGTTTTGGAAATGTATTTTTAGAATGGGCTTTAGCTGATTTTCAGTGCTGTGTTGATGCCGCTTGACACACACTTGATTCACTTACAGAGAGATATCAATACTTAGGTTTTCAGATGCTTACGAGTCTGATATATTCTTCTGTGATGAATAGGAGCTGTTGAGTCCTGTTCACTGAGCAAGGAGTAGGTGGTGTCTATTATATATTTGCTTTTCCGACCGGTATCTGTGCTCATTTCCAAGTCGTGTTTTATGCATCACGCCACCTCACCTTTCCGCTTAAGCAGGCCTAAGTGTGTTTTGGAAAAGCGTGAGTCTGTTCTCTTTTGTCATTCGGGTCGTGGGTAGCGATTTGTACATTCCCTCTCTAAGTGATATCCCAAGTTTCTTTTTCTGTGGGACAGATTTCACTTAGCATCATCGTACCTCCATCCACTCATTATGCTGGAACCAGCCTTATGACATGGATTCCATGGCTGAGGGATATTCCCTCGTACCTAAGTAGCACAAATTCTTGGTCCATTTCTCTCTTCCCCGGCATATGAAGGGTGTCCCGAAGTCGAGGTTGTTGTAAAGAGAGAAGCCCTCAACTTTGGGGTGCCTGCGTCTGGTTGATTTTTAGTTTTCCCAAGATATAGGCCCACGTGTGGAGGTGCCCTATGCTCTGTGGTTCTGTTCTGTACGTGTTTTAGGAACGAGCATACGCTTCTCCAGAGTGGCTGTTGGCATTTTGCGTCCCTCCCGGCAACTGGACAAGGCTCCCTTATCTCCTTGGCCTGTCCTGCCTTTCTGGTTTTTAGACATTTTCCGGATGGCTCTTTTGCCCGGGGGGGGGAGTGAGATTTCTTTGTAGTGCCGATTTGCTCTCCCCGGGTGCTTGGTTGGCCAAAAAGGGCGTATGCGTTTTTTCCTGAATGTATTCAGGAAAAAACGCATACGCCCTTTTTGGCCAACTGCATCATTGTCCACGTTCTGCCGCTTTTCCTGTGCTGGGAAGGCCATTCCCATCTACCTCCTGAACTCCGTTTCGTGCAATTCTGCCTTGCGTTCAAATCCCCTTCGTGGCCTTACCTCAGTATGTTTTTGGACGAGTGTTATCATTTAGAGCTCGGCAGGTTTGTGAAGTGCAGTGCCCCAGAGCTCGCTTTCGTGTGAGCTGGCCGCAATAGCGCAAGATTGCTTCAGGCCCTGTTGTGCTTGCGGCGAGGCAGGCCGAGCCTTTGGTGAATTCCTCTTCGTGATGGGAAATTAGAGTGACGTGGGCCTGTCCGAACACCGCCAGCTGGTCTCTCATAGGTTGCCCCTCTTCCAGTTCACCCTTCGGACCACTTGCAGAGACTACGAAAGAGGAGTGTCAAGACGCTGATCCTGCAAGTGGGGGAATTGTTAGTCAAGCGGCTGGAATGGCGGACGCTAGCACCCGGAGGTGAAAAATGAGGTGCGCTTTCGAAAGCTTTCCCGATCACACGGTGTACCATCCCCTGGGATTCGCATGAGTGGTTTGGCTGTAGGAAAGTTGCCTTGAACCTGGAGAGGTGGGACCCATGGAATGGGTAGCACGCAGTATAACTCTAGAGGCTCTGCCTTTGCTCCTCCAACCTCAGCAATCCTCTCAGCCTGAGGAGTATCCAGCCTTATGTCTTATGCCGCTGTGGGTGTAGATGTGGTCAATCCTCGTTGCATCACAGCCCCTGAACGCATTTTGGCAGAATTTCCCTCCCTCTCGCCGTGCTTCTTTCTTCTGTGTTTTGGAAATGTATTTTTAGAATGGGCTTTAGCTGATTTTCAGTGCTGTGTTGATGCCGCTTGACACACACTTGATTCACTTACAGAGAGATATCAATACTTAGGTGTTCAGATGCTTACGAGTCTGATATATTCTTCTGTGATGAATAGGAGCTGTTGAGTCCTGTTCACTGAGCAAGGAGTAGGTGGTGTCTATTATATATTTGCTTTTCCGACCGGTATCTGTGCTCATTTCCAAGTCGTGTTTTATGCATCACGCCACCTCACCTTTCCGCTTAAGCAGGCCTAAGTGTGTTTTCGAAAAGCGTGAGTCTGTTCTCTTTTGTCATTCGGGTCGTGGGTAGCGATTTGTACATTCCCTCTCTAAGTGATATCCCAAGTTTCTTTTTCTGTGGGACAGATTTCACTTAGCATCATCGTACCTCCATCCACTCATTATGCTGGAACCAGCCTTATGACATGGATTCCATGGCTGAGGGATATTCCCTCGTACCTAAGTAGCACAAATTCTTGGTCCATTTCTCTCTTCCCCGGCATATGAAGGGTGTCCCGAAGTCGAGGTTGTTGTAAAGAGAGAAGCCCTCAACTTTGGGGTGCCTGCGTCTGGTTGATTTTTAGTTTTCCCAAGATATAGGCCCACGTGTGGAGGTGCCCTATGCTCTGTGGTTCTGTTCTGTACGTGTTTTAGGAACGAGCATACGCTTCTCCAGAGTGGCTGTTGGCATTTTGCGTCCCTCCCGGCAACTGGACAAGGCTCCCTTATCTCCTTGGCCTGTCCTGCCTTTCTGGTTTTTAGACATTTTCCGGATGGCTCTTTTGCCCGGGGGGGGAGTGAGATTTCTTTGTAGTGCCGATTTGCTCTCCCCGGGTGCTTGGTTGGCCAAAAAGGGCGTATGCGTTTTTTCCTGAATATATTCAGGAAAAAACGCATACGCCCTTTTTGGCCAACTGCATCATTGTCCACGTTCTGCCGCTTTTCCTGTGCTGGGAAGGCCATTCCCATCTACCTCCTGAACTCCGTTTCGTGCAATTCTGCCTTGCGTTCAAATCCCCTTCGTGGCCTTACCTCAGTATGTTTTTGGACGAGTGTTATCATTTAGAGCTCGGCAGGTTTGTGAAGTGCAGTGCCCCAGAGCTCCGTTTGGCAGGTCGCTTTGGTGTGAGCTGGCCGCAATAGCGCAAGATTGCTTCAGGCCCTGTTGTGCTTGCGGCGAGGCAGGCCGAGCCTTTGGTGAATTCCTCTTCGTGATGGGAAATTAGAGTGACGTGGGCCTGTCCGAACACCGCCAGCTGGTCTCTCATAGGTTGCCCCTCTTCCAGTTCATCCTTCGGACCACTTGCAGAGACTACGAAAGAGGAGTGTCAAGACGCTGATCCTGCAAGTGGGGGAATTGTTAGTCAAGCGGCTGGAATGGCGGACGCTAGCACCCGGAGGTGAAAAATGAGGTGCGCTTTCGAAAGCTTTCCCGATCACACGGTGTACCATCCCCTGGGATTCGCATGAGTGGTTTGGCTGTAGGAAAGTTGCCTTGAACCTGGAGAGGTGGGACCCATGGAATGGGTAGCACGCAGTATAACTCTAGAGGCTCTGCCTTTGCTCCTCCAACCTCAGCAATCCTCTCAGCCTGAGGAGTATCCAGCCTTATGTCTTATGCCGCTGTGGGTGTAGATGTGGTCAATCCTGGTTGCATCACAGCCCCTGAACGCATTTTGGCAGAATTTCCCTCCCTCTCGCCGTGCTTCTTTCTTCTGTGTTTTGGAAATGTATTTTTAGAATGGGCTTTAGCTGATTTTCAGTGCTGTGTTGATGCCGCTTGACACACACTTGATTCACTTACAGAGAGATATCAATACTTAGGTTTTCAGATGCTTACGAGTCTGATATATTCTTCTGTGATGAATAGGAGCTGTTGAGTCCTGTTCACTGAGCAAGGAGTAGGTGGTGTCTATTATATATTTGCTTTTCCGACCGGTATCTGTGCTCATTTCCAAGTCGTGTTTTATGCATCACGCCACCTCACCTTTCCGCTTAAGCAGGCCTAAGTGTGTTTTGGAAAAGCGTGAGTCTGTTCTCTTTTGTCATTCGGGTCGTGGGAAGCGATTTGTACATTCCCTCTCTAAGTGATATCCCAAGTTTCTTTTTCTGTGGGACAGATTTCACTTAGCATCATCGTACCTCAATCCACTCATTATGCTGGAACCAGCCTTATGACATGGATTCCATGGCTGAGGGATATTCCCTCGTACCTAAGTAGCACAAATTCTTGGTCCATTTCTCTCTTCCCCGGCATATGAAGGGTGTCCCGAAGTCGAGGTTGTTGTAAAGAGAGAATCCCTAAACTTTGGTGTGCCTGCGTCTGGTTGATTTTTAGTTTTCCCAAGATATAGGCCCACGTGTGGAGGTGCCCTATGCTCTGTGGTTCTGTTCTGTACGTGTTTTAGGAACGAGCATACGCTTCTCCAGAGTGGCTGTTGGCATTTTGCGTCCCTCCCGGCAACTGGACAAGGCTCCCTTATCTCCTTGGCCTGTCCTGCCTTTCTGGTTTTTAGACATTTTCCGGATGGCTCTTTTGCCCGGGGGGGGAGTGAGATTTCTTTGTAGTGCCGATTTGCTCTCCCCGGGTGCTTGGTTGGCCAAAAAGGGCGTATGCGTTTTTTCCTGAATATATTCAGGAAAAAACGCATACGCCCTTTTTGGCCAACTGCATCATTGTCCACGTTCTGCCGCTTTTCCTGTGCTGGGAAGGCCATTCCCATCTACCTCCTGAACTCCGTTTCGTGCAATTCTGCCTTGCGTTCAAATCCCCTTCGTGGCCTTACCTCAGTATGTTTTTGG
This sequence comes from Kogia breviceps, assembly GCF_026419965.1. Lineage (NCBI taxonomy): Eukaryota > Metazoa > Chordata > Mammalia > Artiodactyla > Physeteridae > Kogia > Kogia breviceps. The sequence goes on from NC_081318.1 coordinate 88,489,320, forward strand.
ACGAGTGTTATCATTTAGAGCTCGGCAGGTTTGTGAAGTGCAGTGCTCCAGAGCTCCGTTTGGCAGGTCGCTTTGGTGTGAGCTGGCCGCAATAGCGCGAGATTGCTTCAGGCCCTGTTGTGCTTGCGGCGAGGCAGGCCGAGCCTTTGGTGAATTCCTCTTCGTGTTGGGAAATTAGAGTGACGTGGGCCTGTCCGAACACCGCCAGCTGGTCTCTCATAGGTTGCCCCTCTTCCAGTTCATCCTTCGGACCACTTGCAGAGACTACGAAAGAGGAGTGTCAAGACGCTGATCCTGCAAGTGGGGGAATTGTTAGTCAAGCGGCTGGAATGGCGGACGCTAGCACCCGGAGGTGAAAAATGAGGTGCGCTTTCGAAAGCTTTCCCGATCACACGGTGTACCATCCCCTGGGATTCGCATGAGTGGTTTGGCTGTAGGAAAGTTGCCTTGAACCTGGAGAGGTGGGACCCATGGAATGGGTAGCACGCAGTATAACTCTAGAGGCTCTGCCTTTGCTCCTCCAACCTCAGCAATCCTCTCAGCCTGAGGAGTATCCAGCCTTATGTCTTATGCCGCTGTGGGTGTAGATGTGGTCAATCCTGGTTGCATCACAGCCCCTGAACGCATTTTGGCAGAATTTCCCTCCCTCTCGCCGTGCTTCTTTCTTCTGTGTTTTGGAAATGTATTTTTAGAATGGGCTTTAGCTGATTTTCAGTGCTGTGTTGATGCCGCTTGACACACACTTGATTCACTTACAGAGAGATATCAATACTTAGGTTTTCAGATGCTTACGAGTCTGATATATTCTTCTGTGATGAATAGGAGCTGTTGAGTCCTGTTCACTGAGCAAGGAGTAGGTGGTGTCTATTATATATTTGCTTTTCCGACCGGTATCTGTGCTCATTTCCAAGTCGTGTTTTATGCATCACGCCACCTCACCTTTCCGCTTAAGCAGGCCTAAGTGTGTTTTGGAAAAGCGTGAGTCTGTTCTCTTTTGTCATTCGGGTCGTGGGTAGCGATTTGTACATTCCCTCTCTAAGTGATATCCCAAGTTTCTTTTTCTGTGGGACAGATTTCACTTAGCATCATCGTACCTCAATCCACTCATTATGCTGGAACCAGCCTTATGACATGGATTCCATGGCTGAGGGATATTCCCTCGTACCTAAGTAGCACAAATTCTTGGTCCATTTCTCTCTTCCCCGGCATATGAAGGGTGTCCCGAAGTCGAGGTTGTTGTAAAGAGAGAATCCCTAAACTTTGGTGTGCCTGCGTCTGGTTGATTTTTAGTTTTCCCAAGATATAGGCCCACGTGTGGAGGTGCCCTATGCTCTGTGGTTCTGTTCTGTACGTGTTTTAGGAACGAGCATACGCTTCTCCAGAGTGGCTGTTGGCATTTTGCGTCCCTCCCGGCAACTGGACAAGGCTCCCTTATCTCCTTGGCCTGTCCTGCCTTTCTGGTTTTTAGACATTTTCCGGATGGCTCTTTTGCCCGGGGGGGGAGTGAGATTTCTTTGTAGTGCCGATTTGCTCTCCCCGGGTGCTTGGTTGGCCAAAAAGGGCGTATGCGTTTTTTCCTGAATATATTCAGGAAAAAACGCATACGCCCTTTTTGGCCAACTGCATCATTGTCCACGTTCTGCCGCTTTTCCTGTGCTGGGAAGGCCATTCCCATCTACCTCCTGAACTCCGTTTCGTGCAATTCTGCCTTGCGTTCAAATCCCCTTCGTGGCCTTACCTCAGTATGTTTTTGGACGAGTGTTATCATTTAGAGCTCGGCAGGTTTGTGAAGTGCAGTGCCCCAGAGCTCCGTTTGGCAGCTCGCTTTGGTGTGAGCTGGCCGCAATAGCGCAAGATTGCTTCAGGCCCTGTTGTGCTTGCGGCGAGGCAGGCCGAGCCTTTGGTGAATTCCTCTTCGTGATGGGAAATTAGAGTGACGTGGGCCTGTCCGAACACCGCCAGCTGGTCTCTCATAGGTTGCCCCTCTTCCAGTTCATCCTTCGGACCACTTGCAGAGACTACGAAAGAGGAGTGTCAAGACGCTGATCCTGCAAGTGGGGGAATTGTTAGTCAAGCGGCTGGAATGGCGGACGCTAGCACCCGGAGGTGAAAAATGAGGTGCGCTTTCGAAAGCTTTCCCGATCACACGGTGTACCATCCCCTGGGATTCGCATGAGTGGTTTGGCTGTAGGAAAGTTGCCTTGAACCTGGAGAGGTGGGACCCATGGAATGGGTAGCACGCAGTATAACTCTAGAGGCTCTGCCTTTGCTCCTCCAACCTCAGCAATCCTCTCAGCCTGAGGAGTATCCAGCCTTATGTCTTATGCCGCTGTGGGTGTAGATGTGGTCAGTCCTGGTTGCATCACAGCCCCTGAACGCATTTTGGCAGAATTTCCCTCCCTCTCGCCGTGCTTCTTTCTTCTGTGTTTTGGAAATGTATTTTTAGAATGGGCTTTAGCTGATTTTCAGTGCTGTGTTGATGCCGCTTGACACACACTTGATTCACTTACAGAGAGATATCAATACTTAGGTTTTCAGATGCTTACGAGTCTGATATATTCTTCTGTGATGAATAGGAGCTGTTGAGTCCTGTTCACTGAGCAAGGAGTAGGTGGTGTCTATTATATATTTGCTTTTCCGACCGGTATCTGTGCTCATTTCCAAGTCGTGTTTTATGCATCACGCCACCTCACCTTTCCGCTTAAGCAGGCCTAAGTGTGTTTTGGAAAAGCGTGAGTCTGTTCTCTTTTGTCATTCGGGTCGTGGGTAGCGATTTGTACATTCCCTCTCTAAGTGATATCCCAAGTTTCTTTTTCTGTGGGACAGATTTCACTTAGCATCATCGTACCTCAATCCACTCATTATGCTGGAACCAGCCTTATGACATGGATTCCATGGCTGAGGGATATTCCCTCGTACCTAAGTAGCACAAATTCTTGGTCCATTTCTCTCTTCCCCGGCATATGAAGGGTGTCCCGAAGTCGAGGTTGTTGTAAAGAGAGAAGCCCTAAACTTTGGGGTGCCTGCGTCTGGTTGATTTTTAGTTTTCCCAAGATATAGGCCCACGTGTGGAGGTGCCCTATGCTCTGTGGTTCTGTTCTGTACGTGTTTTAGGAACGAGCATACGCTTCTCCAGAGTGGCTGTTGGCATTTTGCGTCCCTCCCGGCAACTGGACAAGGCTCCCTTATCTCCTTGGCCTGTCCTGCCTTTCTGGTTTTTAGACATTTTCCGGATGGCTCTTTTGCCCGGGGGGGGAGTGAGATTTCTTTGTAGTGCCGATTTGCTCTCCCCGGGTGCTTGGTTGGCCAAAAAGGGCGTATGCGTTTTTTCCTGAATATATTCAGGAAAAAACGCATACGCCCTTTTTGGCCAACTGCATCATTGTCCACGTTCTGCCGCTTTTCCTGTGCTGGGAAGGCCATTCCCATCTACCTCCTGAACTCCGTTTCGTGCAATTCTGCCTTGCGTTCAAATCCCCTTCGTGGCCTTACCTCAGTATGTTTTTGGACGAGTGTTATCATTTAGAGCTCGGCAGGTTTGTGAAGTGCAGTGCCCCAGAGCTCCGTTTGGCAGGTCGCTTTGGTGTGAGCTGGCCGCAATAGCGCAAGATTGCTTCAGGCCCTGTTGTGCTTGCGGCGAGGCAGGCCGAGCCTTTGGTGAATTCCTCTTCGTGATGGGAAATTAGAGTGACGTGGGCCTGTCCGAACACCGCCAGCTGGTCTCTCATAGGTTGCCCCTCTTCCAGTTCATCCTTCGGACCACTTGCAGAGACTACGAAAGAGGAGTGTCAAGACGCGGATCCTGCAAGTGGGGGAATTGTTAGTCAAGCGGCTGGAATGGCGGACGCTAGCACCCGGAGGTGAAAAATGAGGTGCGCTTTCGAAAGCTTTCCCGATCACACGGTGTACCATCCCCTGGGATTCGCATGAGTGGTTTGGCTGTAGGAAAGTTGCCTTGAACCTGGAGAGGTGGGACCCATGGAATGGGTAGCACGCAGTATAACTCTAGAGGCTCTGCCTTTGCTCCTCCAACCTCAGCAATCCTCTCAGCCTGAGGAGTATCCAGCCTTATGTCTTATGCCGCTGTGGGTGTAGATGTGGTCAGTCCTGGTTGCATCACAGCCCCTGAACGCATTTTGGCAGAATTTCCCTCCCTCTCGCCGTGCTTCTTTCTTCTGTGTTTTGGAAATGTATTTTTAGAATGGGCTTTAGCTGATTTTCAGTGCTGTGTTGATGCCGCTTGACACACACTTGATTCACTTACAGAGAGATATCAATACTTAGGTTTTCAGATGCTTACGAGTCTGATATATTCTTCTGTGATGAATAGGAGCTGTTGAGTCCTGTTCACTGAGCAAGGAGTAGGTGGTGTCTATTATATATTTGCTTTTCCGACCGGTATCTGTGCTCATTTCCAAGTCGTGTTTTATGCATCACGCCACCTCACCTTTCCGCTTAAGCAGGCCTAAGTGTGTTTTGGAAAAGCGTGAGTCTGTTCTCTTTTGTCATTCGGGTCGTGGGTAGCGATTTGTACATTCCCTCTCTAAGTGATATCCCAAGTTTCTTTTTCTGTGGGACAGATTTCACTTAGCATCATCGTACCTCCATCCACTCATTATGCTGGAACCAGCCTTATGACATGGATTCCATGGCTGAGGGATATTCCCTCGTACCTAAGTAGCACAAATTCTTGGTCCATTTCTCTCTTCCCCGGCATATGAAGGGTGTCCCGAAGTCGAGGTTGTTGTAAAGAGAGAAGCCCTCAACTTTGGGGTGCCTGCGTCTGGTTGATTTTTAGTTTTCCCAAGATATAGGCCCACGTGTGGAGGTGCCCTATGCTCTGTGGTTCTGTTCTGTACGTGTTTTAGGAACGAGCATACGCTTCTCCAGAGTGGCTGTTGGCATTTTGCGTCCCTCCCGGCAACTGGACAAGGCTCCCTTATCTCCTTGGCCTGTCCTGCCTTTCTGGTTTTTAGACATTTTCCGGATGGCTCTTTTGCCCGGGGGGGGAGTGAGATTTCTTTGTAGTGCCGATTTGCTCTCCCCGGGTGCTTGGTTGGCCAAAAAGGGCGTATGCGTTTTTTCCTGAATATATTCAGGAAAAAACGCATACGCCCTTTTTGGCCAACTGCATCATTGTCCACGTTCTGCCGCTTTTCCTGTGCTGGGAAGGCCATTCCCATCTACCTCCTGAACTCCGTTTCGTGCAATTCTGCCTTGCGTTCAAATCCCCTTCGTGGCCTTACCTCAGTATGTTTTTGGACGAGTGTTATCATTTAGAGCTCGGCAGGTTTGTGAAGTGCAGTGCCCCAGAGCTCCGTTTGGCAGGTCGCTTTGGTGTGAGCTGGCCGCAATAGCGCAAGATTGCTTCAGGCCCTGTTGTGCTTGCGGCGAGGCAGGCCGAGCCTTTGGTGAATTCCTCTTCGTGATGGGAAATTAGAGTGACGTGGGCCTGTCCGAACACCGCCAGCTGGTCTCTCATAGGTTGCCCCTCTTCCAGTTCATCCTTCGGACCACTTGCAGAGACTACGAAAGAGGAGTGTCAAGACGCTGATCCTGCAAGTGGGGGAATTGTTAGTCAAGCGGCTGGAATGGCGGACGCTAGCACCCGGAGGTGAAAAATGAGGTGCGCTTTCGAAAGCTTTCCCGATCACACGGTGTACCATCCCCTGGGATTCGCATGAGTGGTTTGGCTGTAGGAAAGTTGCCTTGAACCTGGAGAGGTGGGACCCATGGAATGGGTAGCACGCAGTATAACTCTAGAGGCTCTGCCTTTGCTCCTCCAACCTCAGCAATCCTCTCAGCCTGAGGAGTATCCAGCCTTATGTCTTATGCCGCTGTGGGTGTAGATGTGGTCAATCCTGGTTGCATCACAGCCCCTGAACGCATTTTGGCAGAATTTCCCTCCCTCTCGCCGTGCTTCTTTCTTCTGTGTTTTGGAAATGTATTTTTAGAATGGGCTTTAGCTGATTTTCAGTGCTGTGTTGATGCCGCTTGACACACACTTGATTCACTTACAGAGAGATATCAATACTTAGGTTTTCAGATGCTTACGAGTCTGATATATTCTTCTGTGATGAATAGGAGCTGTTGAGTCCTGTTCACTGAGCAAGGAGTAGGTGGTGTCTATTATATATTTGCTTTTCCGACCGGTATCTGTGCTCATTTCCAAGTCGTGTTTTATGCATCACGCCACCTCACCTTTCCGCTTCAGCAGGCCTAAGTGTGTTTTGGAAAAGCGTGAGTCTGTTCTCTTTTGTCATTCGGGTCGTGGGTAGCGATTTGTACATTCCCTCTCTAAGTGATATCCCAAGTTTCTTTTTCTGTGGGACAGATTTCACTTAGCATCATCGTACCTCAATCCACTCATTATGCTGGAACCAGCCTTATGACATGGATTCCATGGCTGAGGGATATTCCCTCGTACCTAAGTAGCACAAATTCTTGGTCCATTTCTCTCTTCCCCGGCATATGAAGGGTGTCCCGAAGTCGAGGTTGTTGTAAAGAGAGAATCCCTAAACTTTGGTGTGCCTGCGTCTGGTTGATTTTTAGTTTTCCCAAGATATAGGCCCACGTGTGGAGGTGCCCTATGCTCTGTGGTTCTGTTCTGTACGTGTTTTAGGAACGAGCATACGCTTCTCCAGAGTGGCTGTTGGCATTTTGCGTCCCTCCCGGCAACTGGACAAGGCTCCCTTATCTCCTTGGCCTGTCCTGCCTTTCTGGTTTTTAGACATTTTCCGGATGGCTCTTTTGCCCGGGGGGGGAGTGAGATTTCTTTGTAGTGCCGATTTGCTCTCCCCGGGTGCTTGGTTGGCCAAAAAGGGCGTATGCGTTTTTTCCTGAATATATTCAGGAAAAAACGCATACGCCCTTTTTGGCCAACTGCATCATTGTCCACGTTCTGCCGCTTTTCCTGTGCTGGGAAGGCCATTCCCATCTACCTCCTGAACTCCGTTTCGTGCAATTCTGCCTTGCGTTCAAATCCCCTTCGTGGCCTTACCTCAGTATGTTTTTGGACGAGTGTTATCATTTAGAGCTCGGCAGGTTTGTGAAGTGCAGTGCCCCAGAGCTCCGTTTGGCAGGTCGCTTTGGTGTGAGCTGGCCGCAATAGCGCGAGATTGCTTCAGGCCCTGTTGTGCTTGCGGCGAGGCAGGCCGAGCCTTTGGTGAATTCCTCTTCGTGTTGGGAAATTAGAGTGACGTGGGCCTGTCCGAACACCGCCAGCTGGTCTCTCATAGGTTGCCCCTCTTCCAGTTCATCCTTCGGACCACTTGCAGAGACTACGAAAGAGGAGTGTCAAGACGCTGATCCTGCAAGTGGGGGAATTGTTAGTCAAGCGGCTGGAATGGCGGACGCTAGCACCCGGAGGTGAAAAATGAGGTGCGCTTTCGAAAGCTTTCCCGATCACACGGTGTACCATCCCCTGGGATTCGCATGAGTGGTTTGGCTGTAGGAAAGTTGCCTTGAACCTGGAGAGGTGGGACCCATGGAATGGGTAGCACGCAGTATAACTCTAGAGGCTCTGCCTTTGCTCCTCCAACCTCAGCAATCCTCTCAGCCTGAGGAGTATCCAGCCTTATGTCTTATGCCGCTGTGGGTGTAGATGTGGTCAATCCTGGTTGCATCACAGCCCCTGAACGCATTTTGGCAGAATTTCCCTCCCTCTCGCCGTGCTTCTTTCTTCTGTGTTTTGGAAATGTATTTTTAGAATGGGCTTTAGCTGATTTTCAGTGCTGTGTTGATGCCGCTTGACACACACTTGATTCACTTACAGAGAGATATCAATACTTAGGTTTTCAGATGCTTACGAGTCTGATATATTCTTCTGTGATGAATAGGAGCTGTTGAGTCCTGTTCACTGAGCAAGGAGTAGGTGGTGTCTATTATATATTTGCTTTTCCGACCGGTATCTGTGCTCATTTCCAAGTCGTGTTTTATGCATCACGCCACCTCACCTTTCCGCTTAAGCAGGCCTAAGTGTGTTTTGGAAAAGCGTGAGTCTGTTCTCTTTTGTCATTCGGGTCGTGGGTAGCGATTTGTACATTCCCTCTCTAAGTGATATCCCAAGTTTCTTTTTCTGTGGGACAGATTTCACTTAGCATCATCGTACCTCAATCCACTCATTATGCTGGAACCAGCCTTATGACATGGATTCCATGGCTGAGGGATATTCCCTCGTACCTAAGTAGCACAAATTCTTGGTCCATTTCTCTCTTCCCCGGCATATGAAGGGTGTCCCGAAGTCGAGGTTGTTGTAAAGAGAGAATCCCTAAACTTTGGTGTGCCTGCGTCTGGTTGATTTTTAGTTTTCCCAAGATATAGGCCCACGTGTGGAGGTGCCCTATGCTCTGTGGTTCTGTTCTGTACGTGTTTTAGGAACGAGCATACGCTTCTCCAGAGTGGCTGTTGGCATTTTGCGTCCCTCCCGGCAACTGGACAAGGCTCCCTTATCTCCTTGGCCTGTCCTGCCTTTCTGGTTTTTAGACATTTTCCGGATGGCTCTTTTGCCCGGGGGGGGAGTGAGATTTCTTTGTAGTGCCGATTTGCTCTCCCCGGGTGCTTGGTTGGCCAAAAAGGGCGTATGCGTTTTTTCCTGAATATATTCAGGAAAAAACGCATACGCCCTTTTTGGCCAACTGCATCATTGTCCACGTTCTGCCGCTTTTCCTGTGCTGGGAAGGCCATTCCCATCTACCTCCTGAACTCCGTTTCGTGCAATTCTGCCTTGCGTTCAAATCCCCTTCGTGGCCTTACCTCAGTATGTTTTTGGACGAGTGTTATCATTTAGAGCTCGGCAGGTTTGTGAAGTGCAGTGCCCCAGAGCTCCGTTTGGCAGGTCGCTTTGGTGTGAGCTGGCCGCAATAGCGCAAGATTGCTTCAGGCCCTGTTGTGCTTGCGGCGAGGCAGGCCGAGCCTTTGGTGAATTCCTCTTCGTGATGGGAAATTAGAGTGACGTGGGCCTGTCCGAACACCGCCAGCTGGTCTCTCATAGGTTGCCCCTCTTCCAGTTCATCCTTCGGACCACTTGCAGAGACTACGAAAGAGGAGTGTCAAGACGCTGATCCTGCAAGTGGGGGAATTGTTAGTCAAGCGGCTGGAATGGCGGACGCTAGCACCCGGAGGTGAAAAATGAGGTGCGCTTTCGAAAGCTTTCCCGATCACACGGTGTACCATCCCCTGGGATTCCCATGAGTGGTTTGGCTGTAGGAAAGTTGCCTTGAACCTGGAGAGGTGGGACCCATGGAATGGGTAGCACGCAGTATAACTCTAGAGGCTCTGCCTTTGCTCCTCCAACCTCAGCAATCCTCTCAGCCTGAGGAGTATCCAGCCTTATGTCTTATGCCGCTGTGGGTGTAGATGTGGTCAGTCCTGGTTGCATCACAGCCCCTGAACGCATTTTGGCAGAATTTCCCTCCCTCTCGCCGTGCTTCTTTCTTCTGTGTTTTGGAAATGTATTTTTAGAATGGGCTTTAGCTGATTTTCAGTGCTGTGTTGATGCCGCTTGACACACACTTGATTCACTTACAGAGAGATATCAATACTTAGGTTTTCAGATGCTTACGAGTCTGATATATTCTTCTGTGATGAATAGGAGCTGTTGAGTCCTGTTCACTGAGCAAGGAGTAGGTGGTGTCTATTATATATTTGCTTTTCCGACCGGTATCTGTGCTCATTTCCAAGTCGTGTTTTATGCATCACGCCACCTCACCTTTCCGCTTAAGCAGGCCTAAGTGTGTTTTGGAAAAGCGTGAGTCTGTTCTCTTTTGTCATTCGGGTCGTGGGTAGCGATTTGTACATTCCCTCTCTAAGTGATATCCCAAGTTTCTTTTTCTGTGGGACAGATTTCACTTAGCATCATCGTACCTCCATCCACTCATTATGCTGGAACCAGCCTTATGACATGGATTCCATGGCTGAGGGATATTCCCTCGTACCTAAGTAGCACAAATTCTTGGTCCATTTCTCTCTTCCCCGGCATATGAAGGGTGTCCCGAAGTCGAGGTTGTTGTAAAGAGAGAAGCCCTCAACTTTGGGGTGCCTGCGTCTGGTTGATTTTTAGTTTTCCCAAGATATAGGCCCACGTGTGGAGGTGCCCTATGCTCTGTGGTTCTGTTCTGTACGTGTTTTAGGAACGAGCATACGCTTCTCCAGAGTGGCTGTTGGCATTTTGCGTCCCTCCCGGCAACTGGACAAGGCTCCCTTATCTCCTTGGCCTGTCCTGCCTTTCTGGTTTTTAGACATTTTCCGGATGGCTCTTTTGCCCGGGGGGGGAGTGAGATTTCTTTGTAGTGCCGATTTGCTCTCCCCGGGTGCTTGGTTGGCCAAAAAGGGCGTATGCGTTTTTTCCTGAATATATTCAGGAAAAAACGCATACGCCCTTTTTGGCCAACTGCATCATTGTCCACGTTCTGCCGCTTTTCCTGTGCTGGGAAGGCCATTCCCATCTACCTCCTGAACTCCGTTTCGTGCAATTCTGCCTTGCGTTCAAATCCCCTTCGTGGCCTTACCTCAGTATGTTTTTGGACGAGTGTTATCATTTAGAGCTCGGCAGGTTTGTGAAGTGCAGTGCCCCAGAGCTCCGTTTGGCAGCTCGCTTTGGTGTGAGCTGGCCGCAATAGCGCAAGATTGCTTCAGGCCCTGTTGTGCTTGCGGCGAGGCAGGCCGAGCCTTTGGTGAATTCCTCTTCGTGATGGGAAATTAGAGTGACGTGGGCCTGTCCGAACACCGCCAGCTGGTCTCTCATAGGTTGCCCCTCTTCCAGTTCATCCTTCGGACCACTTGCAGAGACTACGAAAGAGGAGTGTCAAGACGCTGATCCTGCAAGTGGGGGAATTGTTAGTCAAGCGGCTGGAATGGCGGACGCTAGCACCCGGAGGTGAAAAATGAGGTGCGCTTTCGAAAGCTTTCCCGATCACACGGTGTACCATCCCCTGGGATTCGCATGAGTGGTTTGGCTGTAGGAAAGTTGCCTTGAACCTGGAGAGGTGGGACCCATGGAATGGGTAGCACGCAGTATAACTCTAGAGGCTCTGCCTTTGCTCCTCCAACCTCAGCAATCCTCTCAGCCTGAGGAGTATCCAGCCTTATGTCTTATGCCGCTGTGGGTGTAGATGTGGTCAATCCTGGTTGCATCACAGCCCCTGAACGCATTTTGGCAGAATTTCCCTCCCTCTCGCCGTGCTTCTTTCTTCTGTGTTTTGGAAATGTATTTTTAGAATGGGCTTTAGCTGATTTTCAGTGCTGTGTTGATGCCGCTTGACACACACTTGATTCACTTACAGAGAGATATCAATACTTAGGTTTTCAGATGCTTACGAGTCTGATATATTCTTCTGTGATGAATAGGAGCTGTTGAGTCCTGTTCACTGAGCAAGGAGTAGGTGGTGTCTATTATATATTTGCTTTTCCGACCGGTATCTGTGCTCATTTCCAAGTCGTGTTTTATGCATCACGCCACCTCACCTTTCCGCTTAAGCAGGCCTAAGTGTGTTTTGGAAAAGCGTGAGTCTGTTCTCTTTTGTCATTCGGGTCGTGGGTAGCGATTTGTACATTCCCTCTCTAAGTGATATCCCAAGTTTCTTTTTCTGTGGGACAGATTTCACTTAGCATCATCGTACCTCAATCCACTCATTATGCTGGAACCAGCCTTATGACATGGATTCCATGGCTGAGGGATATTCCCTCGTACCTAAGTAGCACAAATTCTTGGTCCATTTCTCTCTTCCCCGGCATATGAAGGGTGTCCCGAAGTCGAGGTTGTTGTAAAGAGAGAAGCCCTAAACTTTGGGGTGCCTGCGTCTGGTTGATTTTTAGTTTTCCCAAGATATAGGCCCACGTGTGGAGGTGCCCTATGCTCTGTGGTTCTGTTCTGTACGTGTTTTAGGAACGAGCATACGCTTCTCCAGAGTGGCTGTTGGCATTTTGCGTCCCTCCCGGCAACTGGACAAGGCTCCCTTATCTCCTTGGCCTGTCCTGCCTTTCTGGTTTTTAGACATTTTCCGGATGGCTCTTTTGCCCGGGGGGGGAGTGAGATTTCTTTGTAGTGCCGATTTGCTCTCCCCGGGTGCTTGGTTGGCCAAAAAGGGCGTATGCGTTTTTTCCTGAATATATTCAGGAAAAAACGCATACGCCCTTTTTGGCCAACTGCATCATTGTCCACGTTCTGCCGCTTTTCCTGTGCTGGGAAGGCCATTCCCATCTACCTCCTGAACTCCGTTTCGTGCAATTCTGCCTTGCGTTCAAATCCCCTTCGTGGCCTTACCTCAGTATGTTTTTGGACGAGTGTTATCATTTAGAGCTCGGCAGGTTTGTGAAGTGCAGTGCCCCAGAGCTCCGTTTGGCAGGTCGCTTTGGTGTGAGCTGGCCGCAATAGCGCAAGATTGCTTCAGGCCCTGTTGTGCTTGCGGCGAGGCAGGCCGAGCCTTTGGTGAATTCCTCTTCGTGATGGGAAATTAGAGTGACGTGGGCCTGTCCGAACACCGCCAGCTGGTCTCTCATAGGTTGCCCCTCTTCCAGTTCATCCTTCGGACCACTTGCAGAGACTACGAAAGAGGAGTGTCAAGACGCTGATCCTGCAAGTGGGGGAATTGTTAGTCAAGCGGCTGGAATGGCGGACGCTAGCACCCGGAGGTGAAAAATGAGGTGCGCTTTCGAAAGCTTTCCCGATCACACGGTGTACCATCCCCTGGGATTCGCATGAGTGGTTTGGCTGTAGGAAAGTTGCCTTGAACCTGGAGAGGTGGGACCCATGGAATGGGTAGCACGCAGTATAACTCTAGAGGCTCTGCCTTTGCTCCTCCAACCTCAGCAATCCTCTCAGCCTGAGGAGTATCCAGCCTTATGTCTTATGCCGCTGTGGGTGTAGATGTGGTCAATCCTCGTTGCATCACAGCCCCTGAACGCATTTTGGCAGAATTTCCCTCCCTCTCGCCGTGCTTCTTTCTTCTGTGTTTTGGAAATGTATTTTTAGAATGGGCTTTAGCTGATTTTCAGTGCTGTGTTGATGCCGCTTGACACACACTTGATTCACTTACAGAGAGATATCAATACTTAGGTTTTCAGATGCTTACGAGTCTGATATATTCTTCTGTGATGAATAGGAGCTGTTGAGTCCTGTTCACTGAGCAAGGAGTAGGTGGTGTCTATTATATATTTGCTTTTCCGACCGGTATCTGTGCTCATTTCCAAGTCGTGTTTTATGCATCACGCCACCTCACCTTTCCGCTTAAGCAGGCCTAAGTGTGTTTTGGAAAAGCGTGAGTCTGTTCTCTTTTGTCATTCGGGTCGTGGGTAGCGATTTGTACATTCCCTCTCTAAGTGATATCCCAAGTTTCTTTTTCTGTGGGACCGATTTCACTTAGCATCATCGTACCTCAATCCACTCATTATGCTGGAACCAGCCTTATGACATGGATTCCGTGGCTGAGGGATATTCCATCGTACCTAAGTAGCACAAATTCTTGGTCCATTTCTCTCTTCCCCGGCATATGAAGGGTGTCCCGAAGTCGAGGTTGTTGTAAAGAGAGAAGCCCTAAACTTTGGGGTGCCTGCGTCTGGTTGATTTTTAGTTTTCCCAAGATATAGGCCCACGTGTGGAGGTGCCCTATGCTCTGTGTTTCTGTTCTGTACGTGTTTTAGGAACGAGCATACGCTTCTCCAGAGTGGCTGTTGGCATTTTGCGTCCCTCCCGGCAACTGGACAAGGCTCCCTTATCTCCTTGGCCTGTCCTGCCTTTCTGGTTTTTAGACATTTTCCGGATGGCTCTTTTGCCCGGGGGGGGAGTGAGATTTCTTTGTAGTGCCGATTTGCTCTCCCCGGGTGCTTGGTTGGCCAAAAAGGGCGTATGCGTTTTTTCCTGAATATATTCAGGAAAAAACGCATACGCCCTTTTTGGCCAACTGCATCATTGTCCACGTTCTGCCGCTTTTCCTGTGCTGGGAAGGCCATTCCCATCTACCTCCTGAACTCCGTTTCGTGCAATTCTGCCTTGCGTTCAAATCCCCTTCGTGGCCTTACCTCAGTATGTTTTTGGACGAGTGTTATCATTTAGAGCTCGGCAGGTTTGTGAAGTGCAGTGCCCCAGAGCTCCGTTTGGCAGGTCGCTTTGGTGTGAGCTGGCCGCAATAGCGCAAGATTGCTTCAGGCCCTGTTGTGCTTGCGGCGAGGCAGGCCGAGCCTTTGGTGAATTCCTCTTCGTGATGGGAAATTAGAGTGACGTGGGCCTGTCCGAACACCGCCAGCTGGTCTCTCATAGGTTGCCCCTCTTCCAGTTCATCCTTCGGACCACTTGCAGAGACTACGAAAGAGGAGTGTCAAGACGCGGATCCTGCAAGTGGGGGAATTGTTAGTCAAGCGGCTGGAATGGCGGACGCTAGCACCCGGAGGTGAAAAATGAGGTGCGCTTTCGAAAGCTTTCCCGATCACACGGTGTACCATCCCCTGGGATTCCCATGAGTGGTTTGGCTGTAGGAAAGTTGCCTTGAACCTGGAGAGGTGGGACCCATGGAATGGGTAGCACGCAGTATAACTCTAGAGGCTCTGCCTTTGCTCCTCCAACCTCAGCAATCCTCTCAGCCTGAGGAGTATCCAGCCTTATGTCTTATGCCGCTGTGGGTGTAGATGTGGTCAATCCTGGTTGCATCACAGCCCCTGAACGCATTTTGGCAGAATTTCCCTCCCTCTCGCCGTGCTTCTTTCTTCTGTGTTTTGGAAATGTATTTTTAGAATGGGCTTTAGCTGATTTTCAGTGCTGTGTTGATGCCGCTTGACACACACTTGATTCACTTACAGAGAGATATCAATACTTAGGTTTTCAGATGCTTACGAGTCTGATATATTCTTCTGTGATGAATAGGAGCTGTTGAGTCCTGTTCACTGAGCAAGGAGTAGGTGGTGTCTATTATATATTTGCTTTTCCGACCGGTATCTGTGCTCATTTCCAAGTCGTGTTTTATGCATCACGCCACCTCACCTTTCCGCTTAAGCAGGCCTAAGTGTGTTTTGGAAAAGCGTGAGTCTGTTCTCTTTTGTCATTCGGGTCGTGGGTAGCGATTTGTACATTCCCTCTCTAAGTGATATCCCAAGTTTCTTTTTCTGTGGGACAGATTTCACTTAGCATCATCGTACCTCAATCCACTCATTATGCTGGAACCAGCCTTATGACATGGATTCCATGGCTGAGGGATATTCCATCGTACCTAAGTAGCACAAATTCTTGGTCCATTTCTCTCTTCCCCGGCATATGAAGGGTGTCCTGAAGTCGAGGTTGTTGTAAAGAGAGAAGCCCTAAACTTTGGGGTGCCTGCGTCTGGTTGATTTTTAGTTTTCCCAAGATATAGGCCCACGTGTGGAGGTGCCCTATGCTCTGTGGTTCTGTTCTGTACGTGATTTAGGAACGAGCATACGCTTCTCCAGAGTGGCTGTTGGTATTTTGCGTCCCTCCCGGCAACTGGACAAGGCTCCCTTATCTCCTTGGCCTGTCCTGCCTTTCTGGTTTTTAGACATTTTCCGGATGGCTCTTTTGCCCGGGGGGGGAGTGAGATTTCTTTGTAGTGCCGATTTGCTCTCCCCGGGTGCTTGGTTGGCCAAAAAGGGCGTATGCGTTTTTTCCTGAATATATTCAGGAAAAAACGCATACGCCCTTTTTGGCCAACTGCATCATTGTCCACGTTCTGCCGCTTTTCCTGTGCTGGGAAGGCCATTCCCATCTACCTCCTGAACTCCGTTTCGTGCAATTCTGCCTTGCGTTCAAATCCCCTTCGTGGCCTTACCTCAGTATGTTTTTGGACGAGTGTTATCATTTAGAGCTCGGCAGGTTTGTGAAGTGCAGTGCCCCAGAGCTCCGTTTGGCAGGTCGCTTTGGTGTGAGCTGGCCGCAATAGCGCAAGATTGCTTCAGGCCCTGTTGTGCTTGCGGCGAGGCAGGCCGAGCCTTTGGTGAATTCCTCTTCGTGATGGGAAATTAGAGTGACGTGGGCCTGTCCGAACACCGCCAGCTGGTCTCTCATAGGTTGCCCCTCTTCCAGTTCATCCTTCGGACCACTTGCAGAGACTACGAAAGAGGAGTGTCAAGACGCTGATCCTGCAAGTGGGAGAATTGTTAGTCAAGCGGCTGGAATGGCGGACGCTAGCACCCGGAGGTGAAAAATGAGGTGCGCTTTCGAAAGCTTTCCCGATCACACGGTGTACCATCCCCTGGGATTCGCATGAGTGGTTTGGCTGTAGGAAAGTTGCCTTGAACCTGGAGAGGTGGGACCCATGGAATGGGTAGCACGCAGTATAACTCTAGAGGCTCTGCCTTTGCTCCTCCAACCTCAGCAATCCTCTCAGCCTGAGGAGTATCCAGCCTTATGTCTTATGCCGCTGTGGGTGTAGATGTGGTCAGTCCTGGTTGCATCACAGCCCCTGAACGCATTTTGGCAGAATTTCCCTCCCTCTCGCCGTGCTTCTTTCTTCTGTGTTTTGGAAATGTATTTTTAGAATGGGCTTTAGCTGATTTTCAGTGCTGTGTTGATGCCGCTTGACACACACTTGATTCACTTACAGAGAGATATCAATACTTAGGTTTTCAGATGCTTACGAGTCTGATATATTCTTCTGTGATGAATAGGAGCTGTTGAGTCCTGTTCACTGAGCAAGGAGTAGGTGGTGTCTATTATATATTTGCTTTTCCGACCGGTATCTGTGCTCATTTCCAAGTCGTGTTTTATGCATCACGCCACCTCACCTTTCCGATTAAGCAGGCCTAAGTGTGTTTTGGAAAAGCGTGAGTCTGTTCTCTTTTGTCATTCGGGTCGTGGGTAGCGATTTGTACATTCCCTCTCTAAGTGATATCCCAAGTTTCTTTTTCTGTGGGACAGATTTCACTTAGCATCATCGTACCTCAATCCACTCATTATGCTGGAACCAGCCTTATGACATGGATTCCATGGCTGAGGGATATTCCCTCGTACCTAAGTAGCACAAATTCTTGGTCCATTTCTCTCTTCCCCGGCATATGAAGGGTGTCCCGAAGTCGAGGTTGTTGTAAAGAGAGAAGCCCTAAACTTTGGGGTGCCTGCGTCTGGTTGATTTTTAGTTTTCCCAAGATATAGGCCCACGTGTGGAGGTGCCCTATGCTCTGTGGTTCTGTTCTGTACGTGTTTTAGGAACGAGCATACGCTTCTCCAGAGTGGCTGTTGGTATTTTGCGTCCCTCCCGGCAACTGGACAAGGCTCCCTTATCTCCTTGGCCTGTCCTGCCTTTCTGGTTTTTAGACATTTTCCGGATGGCTCTTTTGCCCGGGGGGGGAGTGAGATTTCTTTGTAGTGCCGATTTGCTCTCCCCGGGTGCTTGGTTGGCCAAAAAGGGCGTATGCGTTTTTTCCTGAATATATTCAGGAAAAAACGCATACGCCCTTTTTGGCCAACTGCATCATTGTCCACGTTCTGCCGCTTTTCCTGTGCTGGGAAGGCCATTCCCATCTACCTCCTGAACTCCGTTTCGTGCAATTCTGCCTTGCGTTCAAATCCCCTTCGTGGCCTTACCTCAGTATGTTTTTGGACGAGTGTTATCATTTAGAGCTCGGCAGGTTTGTGAAGTGCAGTGCCCCAGAGCTCCGTTTGGCAGCTCGCTTTGGTGTGAGCTGGCCGCAATAGCGCAAGATTGCTTCAGGCCCTGTTGTGCTTGCGGCGAGGCAGGCCGAGCCTTTGGTGAATTCCTCTTCGTGATGGGAAATTAGAGTGACGTGGGCCTGTCCGAACACCGCCAGCTGGTCTCTCATAGGTTGCCCCTCTTCCAGTTCATCCTTCGGACCACTTGCAGAGACTACGAAAGAGGAGTGTCAAGACGCTGATCCTGCAAGTGGGGGAATTGTTAGTCAAGCGGCTGGAATGGCGGACGCTAGCACCCGGAGGTGAAAAATGAGGTGCGCTTTCGAAAGCTTTCCCGATCACACGGTGTACCATCCCCTGGGATTCGCATGAGTGGTTTGGCTGTAGGAAAGTTGCCTTGAACCTGGAGAGGTGGGACCCATGGAATGGGTAGCACGCAGTATAACTCTAGAGGCTCTGCCTTTGCTCCTCCAACCTCAGCAATCCTCTCAGCCTGAGGAGTATCCAGCCTTATGTCTTATGCCGCTGTGGGTGTAGATGTGGTCAATCCTGGTTGCATCACAGCCCCTGAACGCATTTTGGCAGAATTTCCCTCCCTCTCGCCGTGCTTCTTTCTTCTGTGTTTTGGAAATGTATTTTTAGAATGGGCTTTAGCTGATTTTCAGTGCTGTGTTGATGCCGCTTGACACACACTTGATTCACTTACAGAGAGATATCAATACTTAGGTGTTCAGATGCTTACGAGTCTGATATATTCTTCTGTGATGAATAGGAGCTGTTGAGTCCTGTTCACTGAGCAAGGAGTAGGTGGTGTCTATTATATATTTGCTTTTCCAACCGGTATCTGTGCTCATTTCCAAGTCGTGTTTTATGCATCACGCCACCTCACCTTTCCGCTTAAGCAGGCCTAAGTGTGTTTTGGAAAAGCGTGAGTCTGTTCTCTTTTGTCATTCGGGTCGTGGGTAGCGATTTGTACATTCCCTCTCTAAGTGATATCCCAAGTTTCTTTTTCTGTGGGACAGATTTCACTTAGCATCATCGTACCTCAATCCACTCATTATGCTGGAACCAGCCTTATGACATGGATTCCGTGGCTGAGGGATATTCCCTCGTACCTAAGTAGCACAAATTCTTGGTCCATTTCTCTCTTCCCCGGCATATGAAGGGTGTCCCGAAGTCGAGGTTGTTGTAAAGAGAGAAGCCCTCAACTTTGGGGTGCCTGCGTCTGGTTGATTTTTAGTTTTCCCAAGATATAGGCCCACGTGTGGAGGTGCCCTATGCTCTGTGGTTCTGTTCTGTACGTGTTTTAGGAACGAGCATACGCTTCTCCAGAGTGGCTGTTGGCATTTTGCGTCCCTCCCGGCAACTGGACAAGGCTCCCTTATCTCCTTGGCCTGTCCTGCCTTTCTGGTTTTTAGACATTTTCCGGATGGCTCTTTTGCCCGGGGGGGGAGTGAGATTTCTTTGTAGTGCCGATTTGCTCTCCCCGGGTGCTTGGTTGGCCAAAAAGGGCGTATGCGTTTTTTCCTGAATATATTCAGGAAAAAACGCATACGCCCTTTTTGGCCAACTGCATCATTGTCCACGTTCTGCCGCTTTTCCTGTGCTGGGAAGGCCATTCCCATCTACCTCCTGAACTCCGTTTCGTGCAATTCTGCCTTGCGTTCAAATCCCCTTCGTGGCCTTACCTCAGTATGTTTTTGGACGAGTGTTATCATTTAGAGCTCGGCAGGTTTGTGAAGTGCAGTGCCCCAGAGCTCCGTTTGGCAGCTCGCTTTGGTGTGAGCTGGCCGCAATAGCGCAAGATTGCTTCAGGCCCTGTTGTGCTTGCGGCGAGGCAGGCCGAGCCTTTGGTGAATTCCTCTTCGTGATGGGAAATTAGAGTGACGTGGGCCTGTCCGAACACCGCCAGCTGGTCTCTCATAGGTTGCCCCTCTTCCAGTTCATCCTTCGGACCACTTGCAGAGACTACGAAAGAGGAGTGTCAAGACGCTGATCCTGCAAGTGGGAGAATTGTTAGTCAAGCGGCTGGAATGGCGGACGCTAGCACCCGGAGGTGAAAAATGAGGTGCGCTTTCGAAAGCTTTCCCGATCACACGGTGTACCATCCCCTGGGATTCGCATGAGTGGTTTGGCTGTAGGAAAGTTGCCTTGAACCTGGAGAGGTGGGACCCATGGAATGGGTAGCACGCAGTATAACTCTAGAGGCTCTGCCTTTGCTCCTCCAACCTCAGCAATCCTCTCAGCCTGAGGAGTATCCAGCCTTATGTCTTATGCCGCTGTGGGTGTAGATGTGGTCAATCCTGGTTGCATCACAGCCCCTGAACGCATTTTGGCAGAATTTCCCTCCCTCTCGCCGTGCTTCTTTCTTCTGTGTTTTGGAAATGTATTTTTAGAATGGGCTTTAGCTGATTTTCAGTGCTGTGTTGATGCCGCTTGACACACACTTGATTCACTTACAGAGAGATATCAATACTTAGGTTTTCAGATGCTTACGAGTCTGATATATTCTTCTGTGATGAATAGGAGCTGTTGAGTCCTGTTCACTGAGCAAGGAGTAGGTGGTGTCTATTATATATTTGCTTTTCCGACCGGTATCTGTGCTCATTTCCAAGTCGTGTTTTATGCATCACGCCACCTCACCTTTCCGCTTAAGCAGGCCTAAGTGTGTTTTGGAAAAGCGTGAGTCTGTTCTCTTTTGTCATTCGGGTCGTGGGTAGCGATTTGTACATTCCCTCTCTAAGTGATATCCCAAGTTTCTTTTTCTGTGGGACAGATTTCACTTAGCATCATCGTACCTCAATCCACTCATTATGCTGGAACCAGCCTTATGACATGGATTCCGTGGCTGAGGGATATTCCCTCGTACCTAAGTAGCACAAATTCTTGGTCCATTTCTCTCTTCCCCGGCATATGAAGGGTGTCCCGAAGTCGAGGTTGTTGTAAAGAGAGAAGCCCTAAACTTTGGGGTGCCTGCGTCTGGTTGATTTTTAGTTTTCCCAAGATATAGGCCCACGTGTGGAGGTGCCCTATGCTCTGTGGTTCTGTTCTGTACGTGTTTTAGGAACGAGCATACGCTTCTCCAGAGTGGCTGTTGGCATTTTGCGTCCCTCCCGGCAACTGGACAAGGCTCCCTTATCTCCTTGGCCTGTCCTGCCTTTCTGGTTTTTAGACATTTTCCGGATGGCTCTTTTGCCCGGGGGGGGAGTGAAATTTCTTTGTAGTGCCGATTTGCTCTCCCCGGGTGCTTGGTTGGCCAAAAAGGGCGTATGCGTTTTTTCCTGAATATATTCAGGAAAAAACGCATACGCCCTTTTTGGCCAACTGCATCATTGTCCACGTTCTGCCGCTTTTCCTGTGCTGGGAAGGCCATTCCCATCTACCTCCTGAACTCCGTTTCGTGCAATTCTGCCTTGCGTTCAAATCCCCTTCGTGGCCTTACCTCAGTATGTTTTTGGACGAGTGTTATCATTTAGAGCTCGGCAGGTTTGTGAAGTGCAGTGCCCCAGAGCTCCGTTTGGCAGCTCGCTTTGGTGTGAGCTGGCCGCAATAGCGCAAGATTGCTTCAGGCCCTGTTGTGCTTGCGGCGAGGCAGGCCGAGCCTTTGGTGAATTCCTCTTCGTGATGGGAAATTAGAGTGACGTGGGCCT